>NW_027185340.1:10825352-11225352 GCF_022577435.1 Embiotoca jacksoni
CGAATATTTTCCCCATTTTAGCTTCCCTTTATTGGCTTCCTATAAAATTAAAAATAGAATTCTGCTCCGGACATTTAAAGCCCTTAATAATCAAGCTCTACTTTACAATAGAGGTGTAACCTATCCCTCCTATCACCCCAACCAAACGCTGGGCTCTCGTAGTGAAGGCTTGCTTCCGATTCGGAGAGTTTCCAGGTTTAAAATGGGAGGCAGGCCTCGAGTTATCAGGCTCCTCTCCTGCGGAGCCAGACACACTCTCTATTTTCAAGATTGCATTTAAAACTTGCCTTTTGAATAAATCTTATAAACGCAGCAGGATGAAAGGACCTTGAATTTTCCCCTCACTACGCTCGCCCTTCATGCATTTGCCACTAATGCATGTTGTTTTGACACTGACACTTTATTGATATGAATATTTTAACATTTCTTATTTAAGTTGTTTATCATTTTACTTGCTGGGGCTGTAAGATGCATAACTCGGCCTCTTAGTTGTACACTTTGGTCTTTTATCATTTCCTTTACATTTCCCTGCGACTGTTTAACTGAATTAAATTGTGAGAGACAAAAGCTTAGTGAAAATTGAAGCAGCAGAAGTTGAAACATCCAGACTTCCTGCCTCTGTTTCTGTATGTCGTTACTATGGTCACGGTCTGGACCTTTAAGAGCTCCCTCAGAGCCACAGAAGACATTCACACTGAACATGAGTGAAATCAAGAGTGTGCCTTTAAATCAACACCGATGCTACAAAGTTAACTTCTATTTGGTTTCCTGTCCTTTTCTCATGTTATGTTTTGGCTCCTCTACTCACTCAATGCTCATCCTCGCCACAGAATCCAATGTGTTGTAACCTGCTGCCATGAAATTGCTCTTGTACTGACTCATCTTGATGGAGTCCAGCCAGTCACCGACAGAGATGAACATTGGGTAGTCCATGTCCTCCCCCGGAGACTCTGGTAGACTGATACAAATAATTAAAACAAATAAAAAGTTAATGTCAGATCCCGACTGCGTTTTTAAAGCATCTCAGCGTTGGAAAACTGGAATGACACAAAGTTCTCGGAGTGACAAAGATCTGGAGATCCTCTCAGGCGTAGGAGTAAAAGCTTCTATCAAGTATCATTGAAATGTGTCCCATCTTTGCCTGATTTAGGAGAGTCCTATTATAGCGCAGTGTTTATTATCACGTAAACAACTTTCACGCTCTTCTGTGAAACAAGAGTCCTTCCAGAGAGGCTTGAAAAATACGTTCCTTCTGCACAATAATTCAAATTGGTGAATTTGGTTAACATAATGTTGGTTACATTGCATTTAATTCATTTTATAACAAAAGATCCACATCAATACTGTACCTCTGGATGTCCTCTACCAGGGGTAGCAGGCTGCTCGGGTTACGAATTAGTTTATCCAGGAAAGAAACAACATCTGTGAATTTGGGCCGATGATTTCTCTCCTTCTGCCAACTGTGCAGCATCAGTTGGTGCAGGGCCACGGGGCAGCCCATTGGCGCCGGCAGCCGGTAGCCCTCTTCGATGGACAGAATCACCTGGAGAAAGAGTTGGATGTGCTGAGAGGTCGAAATGTGGAACGAACCTGCTGTGTAGGAATTTAATCTTTCTTAGAAATTCCTCTGTTTGGTTTAAAAGTTAGTGTGACCTTTTAAACGGCTGTTTTTCCAATCTCTTTGCAGACTGCAGTACACCAAGACCGGATCATTTGTTGGCATTATATGCATTTGCCTGTGAGGTCTGAGAATATGGGCTTGCATTTACAAAAAAAAAAAAAAAAAAAAAAAAAAAAAAAAAAATGGTAGTGCTGTGAGTTGGTCCTACTTTTCAAATAAAAAAAATAAAATAAAAAAAAAAATTCTTCTGACAATTTATATTATGCCATTTAAAAGCAAGTAATTAGGTTGTGTGCAAGTTCTGACATTTCCCATGAATGTTCCACATAAAATAAAAAAAATATAGCAGCCCCATGTTACAAATGGCAAACCTCAATGTTCAAATAATTAAAATGTATACTGTATGTCTATATCTGACATAATAACTGAGGCGCTCTAATTTTGATGAACCCCTTTGTCTCCTTTCACACGTTGGTTATATGTTGGTTATTTGTATCCCCATTGGAGGTTAAATTTCCTGTGTAATACAAAGAAATCTGAACTCGATTTGTTATTCTTGTGCTTAAATCAATTTCCACATGTGCAGCACGGCAGTATAAATCCCTTTATGAATTTCAGTCCAAGTAGAAGTAGAGTATGTCCGAGTATCTTTGTAGGGAGCAGTGATAAAGTGTGACCGCGATGAGATGAGGTGAGGTTTCATGGCTTGGCTGGCCCTTTGCCTTGGAAAGCACTTCTAAGCAATTCCCAAACAGCACAAATCCTCCCCAAACCCTGGGACCTTCATGGATGTGTGTGTGTGTGTGTGTGTGTGTGTGTGTGTGTGTGTGTGTGTGTGTGTGTGTGTGTGTGTGTGTGTGTGTGTGTGTGTGTGTGTGTGTGTGTGTATGTGTGTGTGTGTGTGTGTGTGTGGGTGTGTGAGAGAGAGAGAGAGTGTGTGTGTGTGGGTGTGAGAGAGAGAGAGTGTGTGTGTGTGTGTGTGTGTGAGAGAGAGAGAGTGTGTGTGTGCGTGAGAGTGTGAGAGAGAAAGCGTGTGTGTGTGTGAGAGAGAGAGAGAGTGTGAGTGAGTGTGTGTGGAGGTGTCAGTGGATGTGTGTGTGTGTGTGTGTGTGTGTGTGTGTGTGTGTGTGTGTGTGTGTGTGTGTGTGTGTGTGAGTGAGTGTGTGTGAATGTGTGTGGAGGTGTCAGTGGATGTGTGTGTGTGTGTGTGTGTGTAAGGGGTTGAAGGGATTACGGTGGAGCTTTCACACTCAGCGGACAGAGGGATGGATCTGCTTCCACCGCGGTCCTTCCAATCCCTGACCACAGCCCAGAGATCAGCGGGTCGCTCAGCCACACTCAATCCACAGCTTTAAACCCCCCGTTGACTGGACCCGAGTCCTCTGAACCTCTGACCTTTCCTGCTCTTCTCCATTCCCTCTTATTCATCTTTTTCATCCTTTTGGTGAATCTCGGCTGCATTTCTGTTCCTCACCTCCCTTCTCTAAGAGGTCGACTTTTGATGTGAGTAAACAGCCACAGAGCAGGTAAAAGGGCAACGACTTGAACGGATCTAATGGAAAACAAACTCAGAACTCACTCAGTGGAGCAGGACTTGTTGTTGTGTTGAGGTTACAGAGTCAAACTGGGAGAGGAACACGTGTCACTAACGCACCGAGCAAATCACGTAAAGGAACTTTAAATCCAAAGCACAAATACAGTCACTGTCTTCTCATTAAAACACGAGTTGTGTCTTTGTCAAACTAATTTCTCTATAAATCTAAACAGATGGAAAATGAACAGTAAAACTAGTGCAGCAAGCTTATGTAGAATAATATATTTATTTTTATGAATGTATTGTAACCAAGACAGCAGCTTTCATTTGTCAGTTTACTTTGAGAGATGTTGGACTTTTTTTCAAGGCTGATTCTAATAATAATAATAAAAAAATACTTTTCACATGGGTAAGAAATAAAAAAAAAAGACAAACCTGACATTTATATAACATACTGAGATAAAATGTGCAACACATATAATTGAACACTTAAATTAATGACTAAAATGGAAAGTAGATAACTTTTAAATACTCCGAAAATTCTACACAGAAACTGATGCCAATATTGTCTTTTCGCCCTTTTCAATAATCACCAAAAAACATCTTTGTGTCGAGGTCCAGTTCCTTCAAATTTGCCGTCAGATATCTTGAACAGGCAGCAGACTGCATTAAAACCTTTCACGCTTTAAGGCTCTAAATATTTCAGACTGAGTCATTGTGACTGCAGAAGGAGGAGATCATCATGCAGTTAAGAGTATGTTCGGTGTTCTTTTTGTAGCTCTAAAGACATTTTCCTGCCTTGGATTAATTTGCTCTTTCTCTTGGTGGATGAATGCAGTACATATAATACTCACATCCTGATTGGACATCTCCCAATATGGCCGTTCACCATACGACATCACTTCCCACATGACGATGCCGTAGCTCCACGCGTCGCTGGCCGAGGAGAATTTCCTGTATGAGATGGCCTCAGGAGCCGTCCATCGGATCGGGATCTTCCCACCCTGTTTGCACAGACAAGACAAAACACACAAGACACACAAATAATGTATGAAGTCATGGACAGACTCAAAAACACGAGGGTATCAGGAAAGTTTGAAAACAGAACAGAAGCTTCGACCTGAGTAAACTCCACAAAACAATCTTCTTGTTTAAAATTGTTTCTTATAGACCAGACAGTAAATATTTGCACAGTTACACTTGTTCTCTCTCTGCAGGCTGTGTGCTTCAGCGTATTTCATTTGAAAAATAATTGATTACTACATCAAAGCTCCCAGTTTCTGCTTTATTTTGAGTACAATTATGTCAATCAAAAAAAAAATCGCGAGAGATAAAACCATTTTAATACAATGTCTCCCATTGCAGGGGTTCAAAATAATTGGGGACTAAATGTCTTTTGGGCAGCTGTGCATCTTTTCAGTGTCTGTTCATGCATGAAAGAGGTCAGTTGAGGCCGTCATTGAGTGCCAAAGATTTTCCACAACATTTTAACAATGATTTTGTTCGCATTTTTTTGTCTGTCCAGCCAATTACTTTTGAAACTTTAGGCACAATTTGCTAAAATCACTACTTCTGCACTGACATACAACTACACAAATGAAAGCTGGGACATTGTACTTTATTGTACAATTTCTGTTTGAATGTGCTCAAGTTAAGAGCTAAAGAAGAAGTCAAAATGTGGAACTGCTTAAATACTTGCAGTCTGGACTCTGAGTGCCGAATCCAACAAATTATTTAACAAAATATCTCAGCAGCTTCAACCTGCAAACGATGCTTCCCAACAGAGTTTCAACTCGAAGAAAGTAGCTCTTAAAGCTATGCAATTATTTAAAAACACTTATATTTCATTAATCCTGCATATATCTTGTATATATTTGTTTTTATTTTTGTGTACATAGTCTGTGTGTGTGTGTATTTATTTATTGCTCCTATTTATTCTAAAATAATTATTTTTATCTATTGTATTTTTATGTATATGTATTGTAATTCTTTTCATATTGTGTGTACCTTTTTTGTGTTTTTATGCTGCTGTGACGACTAAATTTCCCCACTGTGGGATTAATAAAGTCTAAATCTAATCTAATCTACATCATACATGCTCCACTATTCTGAATATCCCGTTTTTATTGGCTGCAGTTTTCTCCTCTCACCTTACTTCACTTCAAGCAGCTTAGTGAAGCAGAAAGCTCAACTCGGAGCCATAAACACAGCATTTGCTTCACACAAAAACCCCAATAACAACCAGGAAATGGAGGTCACAGTGGGCTCAAACAGATTATTGAACTGTCTTCAGCACAAGAGTTTAGAAAAGTTTAACTTCTGCAATCTAGCAACTCCATCTTTTGCTGGCCTTCGGAGAAGAAAGCAGAAAAGCCCAAATTTCATCGGTCTAATCAAGTGAGAGCAAAGATTTGCATAAATTATGTTACGTTTCAAGCATATATAAATAGCATGAGCATGTACAATCTGAAATGTGTGTCCTTCAGTGGAAAATGTGCTTTTCCACACTGACATCTGGGAACTTGAGTTACTCTGCTGCTCCTGTTAGACTGAAGACTGTTTCCTTGATTTCACTATGTGGTATTAAAATAGGGGTGAAATACAAAAATAAGACATTATTTAGTGTATATTTCTAATATTTAATTTGCTTGGTGGGTAATTGTGTATAACACAACTTCCCTGTGGCTGAAGACGCTATACTTATGTGTACCACATCCTAATGCTTGTGACCACACTGTGTTTATGTGCTAAAATAACTTCAAGCATTTTGTAGAAGTATGTGCTAAAGCTAGTACAAAGCTAGTTTGGTTTGATTCTCCTAAATTTGACTAAAATGTCTAATTTATTCTTGACATTTACACTTTATTCTCTAAGTGCAAAAAAAAATAAATATATTCCTCCTTTTTGTCTCTTAACGTTGCCCTAATACTTCATCGTAAAAGAACAGATAGGATTTTTCATCTCTTTTCAGATGCATTGATTAAGTGACTGAATTATTATTATTAAACATATACAGTATGAGGCTCCAATCACGAGCAGCAGCAACCGCCCGAGTATTTTACAGGCAGGAAGTGTTTATTACCACAGATGGTTAGTTCTGTCGCTGCTTGTTCTGTGGAGCTAAAACACAAATGAACATCAACAATGATTTTTTTCATCAGCAGCTTTCGTATTTAAGAACCAAACAAATTTTAGGTCCAGCAGGATCATTACATTGTCCTCCAGATGAGTTCTTAATCTTTGATTTTGAACCTTTATTGAGGGGAGTTTCACTGAGAAGTCACCTCTTTCTTAGAGGAACGCTCTGAGAATAAAAGTCCCGACTTGGGTCAGGGGGTCACTGCTGTACAATGTTTTAATATTTAACACTCTTGAATCCATCAGAAAGTATAAAGTTCCTGATGCACTCAGGTTAATAGCTCCCCATAAAAGTTCAGTGTTGAAATTAGATGAGGTAATTAGGCATCATGTCCATCATATCTGATCCGACATGCCACTCACTTCCACACTAACCTAATGGATCTAACCCCTGTGTGGACTCTTTACACAAACAAATGATTTCCCTGTTGTGAAATAAAAAAAACCAACAACAATTATTTAGCCTTGTTAAAAGCTGTGATAAATTAGCAGCAGCTGCTTGTGTTACGAGGGCTGAGTTTTGGGGGTGTCAGGTGTACCGTTGTGGTGTAAGCCGCCTCCGGGTCGTCCTCCAGCACTCGGGACAGGCCGAAGTCTGACACTTTACACACCAGATTGCTGTTGACCAGGATGTTTCGAGCTGCCAGGTCTCTGTGAACGTAGCCCATGTCTGACAGATACTTCATGCCCGAGGCGATGCCACGCAGCATGCCAACCAGCTGGATGACAGTGAAGTGACCATCATGTTGCTGACAGCGAGAGCAGGACACAGTGGGAAATAAACAGACAGAGAAAGGAGCCATTATACAAACCGGAGACAGCACAGACAATCAGAGAGAATAGGAGGGTGGAAATGGAGAAACAAAAGGACAAAGGAAAGACGAAAAACAGAATATATGGTGAAACAATTCAGTAATTCTTATGGACAAGAGAAAACAGTTTGTTCAGAATTATGCAGGCAGTAAACTGAGAGGACAATATGCTTCATTCTTCCATAATTCACAGAAGTGACTGAGGGAGATCTCTCCATCTGCCTGCAAGGTGTTATAATGACCTCAAAAGAAAGACGTGCGAAGGCACTCAGCTATATTCATGACAAGTGGCTTTGATATCATCTGAGGCCATAATCATGCTCGAGTTGTCTGATCACTTCAACACTCACCCGAAGAAATGAGTCCAGCGATCCGTTTTCCATGTACTCCACCACGATCATCACCGGCCTGCCTGCAAACACACAAACGCAACACACACTCCTTATTTCCTCAAGATCATTTTCTCAGGATTACAGATTTCAACGACCACGCTCTGCATCGTTGCAGCAGAAAAAGGCAAATCGAACACGAAGGGACGTTTCACAGATCATATCATTTCACAACAATCCTGAAATTACATCTGCTCCATCTCGTAATAGATATTTATTTTGATAAACAATGAAGTAACCGACAGGTAACAACAGTCACAATGTTAATGGCTGTTTCAGTGACTACATGTCATCAGCGAGACGGACTGACCCCAGAGAGGCTTCTGTCATAACCACTTTATGTTTTTGATGATTATATCATATGTTGCAGAAAAGTGTAGCGATCGGCTCGTTATTGCTCAAAGGGGACAAGGGCAGCAATTACACCGTCACACAAAACCCCCACAAACTACACAAAGGCCTCAGCTGTTTTTTTGTTGTTGGTTTTTTTTGACAAGAGAAACACTTGCAGGATGACAACTGAGAGGTTGATTTGGTAAATGCACACTGGGTTAACTTACCCATCACCTTTGAGAAGAAAAGCTCATTCAAAGCTTTTCGATAAGAAACATCTGGAAGTGTCCAAAGCACAACATAATTATGAGGAAACAGATGGTGCAGGCCATGGTCACTTGAACACCAACGTTTTGTCATTGCAGTGGACTTCCTGCTCCTTCCAATCAGGTTCAAAGCAGATTCGAAACAGCTGCAGGTTAAAACACTTCTCAGAAAATGCCTCTTAATTCATGCTGGTATCACAGAATGTGATTATTTTATTATATTTTAATGGCTGTGTTATGAATGGGCAATTTTACATGTTAGGTGTTGCGGTAATCTCTTAAAGTATAATGCTGCCTTCATTTCAGCGAGCCAAACAGTTTAAAATCAACACGGCTTCAGAAATAATCAAAGCAAAATAATGCTGATGGTAACCTACAGTCCTGTCACAGGAGAGGAGGAGATACACTCAGTGAATGGATGGATGAGCAGAGCCTTTTTCTGTACCTCGGACCAAACGGGTTTTAAAATCTGCAAAATCCTATCACCATATTCTTTTGAATGTCTTCTGTTGCCAGACAAATCCAGCAGGGATAGATAAAAATGATTTGATCAAGCTTGGCTTTCCCGAGCTAATTAGCGAGGTCTGGAAACAATATATATTTATGCAGTGCAGCACCTGAACAAAAACAAACGCACCTGTTTACCAGGATCTAATGCGTCGCCTGCTATTTCAGAGCAGGTATAGCAGTCAGTCACAGCACAATACTCTCCATAATTAGTCTCCGAAGAACAACAACAGATGGAGGAAGAGACACACGGAGAGAGTGAGGAGAAGACAAACAGACACGGAGAGGATACTCAAATTTAGTGCCTCTCTATATACAGTCTGATGCTCCACTGCCAAACACAAATGGCTTTTGATTGCGTGATTGGATGTGCATAGCGTGTAGTGTAGTGTGTGTGTGTGTGTGTGTGTGTGTACTATTGGATTGGCAGTCACGGGAAATGGCTTGCTCTGATAACTTCCTTTCATATAAAGGCAGATGAACCTTAAAATAAATTGTGATTCTTCCTAAATCAATATTTTCTGACACCTGCCGAAGTGCTTTGATGGTACTTTTTTTTAAAACAAAGAAACATGTTCACCTTGCTCGAGACATTTCACCTGTATCTCATGAGGAGATGAAGGTTTGTGACTGAGGAAGGGCGATATAAATAGATTTGAAAAAGTTGCTATTCAGAGGTGACAGACCTTTCACTGTCTGTTCAGTGCAGTTAGAGTTGTTGACCTCTGACGTGATGAAAAGTCCTTCTCGACCACTCGAAATGGTTTTATTTTTTTTCAGCATCAGAAGTCTCACCAGAGGAATCAGCTCCATGTTGTGTGCAAGTTATTATTATTATTTTTTTTTTTTTAACTCTTTCGCTCACGCCTTAGAGATAGTAGAAGACCAAAAAAACCCCAAAAAACTACAATTACCAGCAAAATATCAGCAATCAGCAGCATTAATGCAATAATGGCAGTATTGGCCTTTAAAAACTGTTATTGCTCGAGTCGTTATCAGCAGGGGTCGGAGCGGAGGAGCGTCCTCTGTCTGCATTCAGGCAGGGGATCAAAGTCTTAAGGGGACACATTTATATTCACAGCGATGTCTCCGTTTATACACCCCCTGTAAAAACAACCATATGTTGCACTGGGTGAGCCCCGTAAAACAGAGCTCGTTAAGTCCACACACACACACACACACACACACACACACACACACACACACACACACACACACACACACACACACACACACACACACACACACCTTTTGTGGACAAAGTTTATTCCTGCAAAAAAAAAAAGAAAAAAAAAAAGGGGTATTTGAACTTTCACAACCACACGTACTGGCCACTTGCACACCATGTAAACACACACATGCAACAACAAACACATATTTACACGTAGGCTGTGTAGAGGATAATGACAAAAACATGAACACAATACAAGACTATATAGGCCTGATTTAGTAAGATCTCAAATATAGGGTAATAAATTCTGTGTTTATTCCAAAAGTTTGCACATTTGTTTTGTACCGATTTACTGAAAGTAATTGCGTCTTTGATATCAGGTGCAAATCGCTGTATTAAAAGTGATTCCAGCCGACAGAACGACTGCAAAAGCAAAAGGAAATCTGAACCCATTGAAATGAATAAATAGCCTATAAATATGACAATAATAAAACGCTGTGTAGAAGATAATCAGCGAAGGAAGTCAATACTGTGGGAAAAACAAAAAGACCAACAGATGAAATTATAAGAAGATGGCAAGACATTATGCGAAAAATAAAAATAAACGGCATATATTAAAACGTCGGCAAATAAAAGAGGACATCTCAGAAATGTTTAACGGGTGTAAAACCACGTTCTCTACGTATTCTGTGGTTTCTTTAGTAAATCGGACTCTATCTGTATAAAATGAGCAAAATCACACACATCCTCGACCTGACTGCACAGAAGATTTATACAATCACCACAGTTGTAAATCATTTCCTGAGTTATGGTGTTGAACATTAAGATGTCCCAGTGACGTTGACCTTTGACCTTTTGGATATAGAACGTCACTTCGTCATTTACAAATCGACATTTGTACAAAGTTTTCTCACAAATAGCGAATTAAATATTGAATTATGACCACGAATATGTTTTCCGAGGTCACAGTGACCTTTGACCCTGGGGCACCAAATGTGAATCACTGCATCCTCGTGTGCGAGTGAACGTTAGCGCCAAAGTTGAAGAACTTCCCACAAGGTGTTCCTGACATTAAGACGGACAACCTGAAAACATAACATAAAAATGAGGCTGCTGCAACCTTAAAGGTGTTTTTGCAGCAATTTAACATTCAAACGACCGAAAGGCGAGAATTTATCCGACAGACGGCGACAAACAGCGCTGTGATGGGTGAAGAGACAACAACTTCAAATGCTCCCGTTGCATTTCGTTTCGCTTTAAAGCGATAGACTTAACGTGAACGCGGCATTTAGGTCATCGGCAGATGACAAAACTGCTGGACAGGAACTTACAGAAGAAGCAGCCGAGTGAGTTTGAGCAGGCGACCACCAGCGTGATTTGTTGGCAGTGACTAAATGGAAATGTGAGGAAGTGACACTTACAGTCACTCATATTCACAACTGAATTACCTACTAATGAAGGATGTTTTTGTATTCAGCACACATTTCAGACGTTGTAAAAAGGTTTTAAATACAGCATGTGTAAATGTAAAGCAGTAAATACATAATGGGACATGTTGGTCTTCTTGGTCAGTAACAGTTACCTTGAATACTCATCTCTAAAATCAAGTCAAAATAAGCCAAATCTCCCATAAGCCCTCTTACTTTTAGTGACCACGCCCTCCAGCCTGATGATGTTGGGGTGGTCAAACTGGCCCATGATAGAGGCCTCGCGCAGGAAGTCCCGCCTCTGACGCTCCACGTAGCCTCCTTTCAGCGTCTTTATCGCCACGGCAATCTCCTTTTTCCCTGGTGTTCGAAGCCGACCGCTGCACACCTCGCCGAATTCACCTGGAGAACACAAACACAGTCCTGTTTCCATCACTTCAGAGGATATTAAAACGGACTTCCATTCATTTCCTGGAGACCTTAACCCTTACCACCGCTGGCCTGATCTTAAATGTTAACCTCACCTCACCTCACAGAACTTAAATCACGTTTTTATACCAACATTTTATGATTTACATCATGAGGACTTGCTTTTTGTCACCTTAAAGGTAATGGAGGCACCGTGTGACTTTGTAAACTCACACTCACACACTCACACACACACACACACACACACACACACACACACACACACACACACACACACACACACACACACAAGGTAGGGAGTCTATCATCAAACTACCCACCATCAGCAGGAAGCACAGCAGACCACCTGGGGGCAGTGTTGCAGTTCCCATATAACCTCCAGCCTTATTACTGCTCCTCTGAGGAGTTGAACTTCATAACACTCACTTAAAAAGAAGCCCTGAATCTATTCTTATACTTTCTTTTGTTCTCTAAACCTGTTAAAAGCTTTAATATTCCAACAGTGTGTGCTGAGAAAATGACAGTGAGACACTCAGAAACGGCAAACCACATCCTCTTTAGTGCGTACAATGGAGTAGAAGCACTTTCACAGCAACTGTATGACTGGAATGTAAATAGATCAGCTCGTATGCACATTTAAAGCGATTGTATCCTAACCGACGTGAAATGATCCTCGCCTGCCCGCAGCGGACGGCATGAATCAGAGCGACACGAGTGGGTGAGTGCGTAACAGTGTGTGCAGGCCCGTGTGTGTGTGTGTGTGTGTGTGTGTGTGTGTATGTGTATACCGGCTCCGATCACCCTCTCAATGCGGATCCTGGACGGATCGATTTCCTTGGTGAATTCGTGGACAGCCTGCGTGGGGTCTTCGTACGTATCAGGATCCACGTACGTCTTTATCCCTGGGAAAGGGACTGTAGACACACAGGGAGGAGAATCAATACAATGAACAGGAGTGTGTGCTTTTTAACATCATGATCAGGTTTGAGGTTAAAATCAACTTAACTACAATGACTTTAGAATTACTGTTCATAATTGTTATTGAAGCAACTACGTTTACGGCTGCTACTTGTACAACTTTCTTCTGCTACTTACACCAAAGAAAGTGCGTCCAAAATCACGAGTGGGAAAAAAAATAATAGATAAATGATCTGTGAAAGGCTGACTGCACCTGCACAGGACTCAAACGTTTTTCTGTTGCCATTGAACACATACAAACTGGTAAGCAAACAAGCAGAGAAGGTGAAATAGAAAACTGAAATAAGTGTTTAAGTTGTCCCAATTTTGGCACACGTGTAAAACTTGAACAAACCCACAAAAAAGAAGATAGACCCACACATTTACACACTCCACACATCTTAGATAAATGAAAAAGAAAAAAAGCAAACCAGTTTTTTTGATAGTGTTTCAATGGCGTACGTCAGAACATTATACAAACAAACCCAACAATGATTCAAAGAGACATATTTCCCAACCATTATTGATATTATTGATTCTGAGATGCGAGTTACTCCGTTCGATATCGTCTCTCTAGCAGGCCGCAAGTTACTGAGCAGGTCTTTAAACTGAAGTTTTTAGCCGCTATTTACATACTGCCACCCTGCCTACGTGCCCTTGAGCAAGTCAGCGGTATAATAATTATTTATTTTGACCCTGACTTCCCAGCGGAGGGAGCCCAGACAGACGCTGTGTTTCTCCCTCAGAGTTCGATGCAGTATCACAAAACTAAAAACAACATTTGTTTGTCTCCGATGCACGAACCGACGCCTCAAAGCTGCTGCTCACATCACTCTCTGCTGAGGCCGGACACAGGAGGGAGAGAGAGGCTTCTGAAGAACAACACTTTCGGAGTGAACACACACGCATACACTTGCGCGCAAAATGTGTGTTTTAATCTTGAATATCCGAGACCTATGTGCCACCTTCCGACACGAATTTGATATATATTTTTTTTCTTTCACTTTTTCTGGCTCTCCAGCTTCAACCCGACTGTCCTCTTAAAACATTTCTCATTTCTCTTTGTCCTTTCCTCTCTTCCTCCTTTAAACCCGGTTGCCCTCATGCTCATTTCTCCTCTTGCAAATTCCCCTCACCTCGCCCCCCATCTTCATCTTTCTGCTCACTTTCAAACAACTTTCTTTTCTCTTTTTTTTTTTTTTTCCCTTCACCTCGCAGATCTCATTTCAATTTGTGTTTTTCATGTCTGGAATGAAAAGTTGGGTATTAAAAGACAAAAGAGAGCAAAAGAGGCAGGAAAGTACAAGAGTGCGGAAGCAGACAGCTCAGGGATGTAGATATGTAACCAGATTAATCAAAAAATACAAAATCAAAAAAAAAGGAAAAAGTCATGTCGAACATCAAATGAAACCTGAGGGGACGTGAGGTGGAAGAGAGAGGAGGAACGAGAGGAGGAGGAAGAGACAGGAAGATGAAGGTGGTTCAGAGCATTTTGCTCCGTTTGTCTGTCTGACAATTTTTGGCACAAAAAAAATAAAATAAAAAGGTAGATACTTCCTCATTACGAGCATTTCTGATATTAGCCGGCGGTGTTTTTTTTACGTTCTGTAAAAGCTCACGGTGGACTCTGTCATTCCAGTAAAAAAATTAAATATGCAGAAGAACAGGAACACACGGGAAATGATGCATACAGTAGTCCACCGTGCACGTTGAATGCAAAGAGAGGAGCAGGTGGTTAGCGTAGCCTGTTAGCTTCTAACTGTGACTCAAAGCATCTCTTTTTTTCCTTGTTTCTCCTCGCCTGCTCATTGGCAAGGACACACCACAAAATAACAAAACCTGGCACTTTTGCACTAAATGGCCAGACATTCTGGCCAAAGTAATGTTAACACTGTGAAAACTCCCCAACACACTTGAAGTTTTACTAAAGTATACTAAAAAAGACTTCCTGTGCCATGTTACACTACAGGATGAAGCAAGACATCAGGAAAGAGAGCGGGGGGGGGGGGGGGGGGGGGGGCTAATTGATTTACCGTGTCCATTCTGATAAGTCGTCCTCCGTTTCTCCTCTGAGGTCATCTTGGCCTTGAAGTACCACTGACACCTGGGAAACACACAGATTACAAGTTAAACCTATCTTTGTCACATGTGCATTAACACTACTCGAAGCCTCGAACTAAAAGCTGTTAAAGCTGTTTAAGACAATGGAACAGAAAAGCAGACACCGTCACAACAAGGAGTACAACTTTGGATTTGACTACATTTCCTTCGATTCTCTTCAGCAGAGTTATTAGTCTTCAGGCGACCCGACTGAGAGTGCGACCGCACCACGAGCAGGAAACCACAAGACTGCGTGCTCTGTTCGCTTCTTGTTTTACTTCTATGATAAAACCATTAAGATGCTGCGACATGATAAAGTACAGCGTAAGAGCAGCACAATTACTTTTCATTTGTTGGAAGAAGAATGCTTACTTCTTCTATCGGAGGTCATGTAGTCATTGCCTATTATAATACTGGAGCCTCAGGGGGACCCCCACAGTCGATAGTGGTATTGTTATTATTCTACGCTCCTCTCTAGGTCACACTGAATAAGACATCACGGTCAACTTAACACAACCACAGTCCAGTTATGTGAAGCCCTGGCTGGCCCAAATTCAAGTATCTGTGTGAACGCCTTGACATGGTGATAACACAGGTCACCAAGCTCTGTGTGTAAGGTTTCTAAAAGAAAGGCAGGTTAAATACACACTGCTGTGTGTGTGTGTGTGTGTGTGTGTGTGTGTGTGTGTGTGTGTGTGTGTGTGTGTGTGTGTGTGCGTGCGCGCGTGCGTGCGTGTGTGATGAGTTTTACCAAGCAAGGGGTAAAAAATGTTAAAAATTCAATATGTGTTTTTATTTATGGTTCGGTACTACAGACTGCAGCACATTCCCAAACACGCAGGTGCAGATTGGAAGGATCTTTAACAACCCAACACGTTAGTTTGTGTTAGTTAGTGGAAAAACATGAGAAACTGAGAGAGATGAACCAAACCAGACATGCATCAGACGGGCAGAGCGCACCGAGAAAGAGCAACAGTAATATCTGACAGGCTAATCGATATATATTGAAGACATTTTCACAGAAACACATCTTCGTATAGACGGTTCATGACAACTTTTCCAAAATTTTTTGGTAAAAGAAAACAAAAAACTGAACAGGATCAGACACGAGTGCAGTGAGGCACAATTAGAGCTTATTCTGCTAACAACTGAAATAGAATAAAAAAAAAGAACTTGATCGATCATTGCTGCTTATCATTTGAAAGAAAATGTTCACAGGCAGAGCGAGTCTGGCCTTGAGTCTGCTGATAAAATAAAGATAGGAGTGGTTTGATTGGGTGTTTCACTTCTGCAGCTAAACAAAATAAAACACCGATTTCAAATTCCTCCGAAAATGAAAGAAAGGAGCGTCTGGATCAATGAGAACATCAATCCTCCCGACGTAAAGGGACTCTCAGAGAGAATATTATGTTTTCTCAACACGCAGCTATTGAAAATATATAACTATGTAAAAGCTCTCCGGTGCCTCTGTGTGCGAGAGTGTGTTTGTGGGAGAGAGTTTCTCTGGGCAGAGAGAGACTGAGAGACAGCCAACGACAGATACAAAAAAAAAGAAAAAAAGCTGCTGCCAAGAGAGTCTGAAAAGCTGAGAGATTAGATGACAGCATCTGCAAAAGACCGAAGAGGACTTTATCCAAATAGATGCTTGGATGTTACTCTGAAATCGAAAATGAAGAAAACACAAAGTGCACTTTTGGGAGAAGTTGTGTATACGTACAGGAACCTGATTCAGATGTGGGAAACTGTCTGATCAAAAGATATGGCAGCGACTGAGTGTATGTATTAAAATGTTTTCACTAACACTGGAACAAAACATTGTTTCAACTCATCGCAGATTAAATCTTAACGCAACAGGGAGACATATTTTCCTTCTGTGCAGTCACACATCTCTGATTTTACTACTCCAAACACGAATTTGGGACTTTTAGCACAGAATTCTCTCTGAAACAATTTAAAGCTCCGAGCTACAGCAAAAACCGTCCATTGAAGCAGCAGCAAAATTTAAATTTAGACGAGCGGCCCTTCATTTTTCAGGTTTCATCCAGCTACAGCCCTCTCAATGTGATTTTAGAATATCATTATGAACACTAAGCCACAACTGCACCACTAATGAAACAAAAGCCAAGACTGGAACCTTTTATTCCTTTTGGACTTATTGTTATTGTGTTGGAAACATCCTGCTGCAACCTCCAATACACTGTCCTGCATTCTCAGTGGTTTTAAACGGCAAAATATATCATGAAATCATCTGCGTGGTTATGTATCAGGTTTGGTTGAACTCATCCGTTAAGGTCAAACATCTGGCCCGATGTTCAAGTAATGGCTTTTTGTTATTAAAATGTGGCTGCTATTAGTGTGTGTGATGGCTTCGTTCGAACATAGCAGTGCTACTCAAAGTGGTGTGTGAGCGGTAGAGGTGGCACTGCAGGACACAGCAGCGAAATGGAAAATAACAACATAAAGAATAAGAGGCGCTCTGCCTTCTCTCTCAGGCTGCATCACTGATGAATTTTAAGGAGTATTTCGCAATGCACAGCTTAATTAATGACCTTGCAACCATGTGCACGAGGGAAGCTCGCTCCCACTAGTATGTACCCTAATACATTTCCTCATATTTCATTTATTAGATAGAAAAAAGATTTCTTCTACCCATTTCCCAACAGTCACACAGGACCCAAACAAAACTGAAAAGAATGATTTTAATAGGAAATATGTTGTTTACTCAAATAGTAGACTGACATGTTAAATTACCTGTTAATGTAATAAAATAAAACATGTCTTAAAGGGACTTTTAAGGCCAACTTTGGTGATATTTCTGTCTCGCAACAATATGATTCATAGATGTTTTTATACATTGAGAGCTTTATTGCACAGGGAAATGTGCGCAAATCAAAACTTGCTTGTCAAATCAATTTATTAAAAAGTTGAGTCTTTTTCATAGGATTTGCTGACACTGAGAAAAATACAGAAAATAACCAAAGTTATCCTTGAAATGAGTGACAGCGAAGTAGAAGAGCAGCGCCCGGAGGCTTGACCCGAAACCCCCCACAGAGACAGAGCAGAAAGTCTCACAGTGACACTGTCACTTCAGCAGAGAGAGTCGTCTCTTCACTGTCACGGCTGCAGACAGGTCTGCCTCTCCCTCGGCCCCGTGCCTGCAAACCACTGTGGTCCAGATGGGAGATGCTATCTGCCTCCTGGAGATGAAGCTGGTGGAGCTGAGAGACGGAGGTCTGCAGCTTGTCCTCAGTCCAACAGGGCATGACAGCGCTGACATGTTTTTCTGCTGGTTTGGGTCTGATTTGGGTTGAGATGAAAATGCAACTAACATCAAATGTTACTATTAAGTATTACATCTAGTATTACAATAACCACGATAAAAAGAATTATGACGATGATGCAAATAACCGACTACATATTCCTTCTCTGTGGTCGGCCCCCACAGCTAATGGTTACTTACAAATATACAGCGTCCTTCATAAAGTCCTCGTTGAATTTATCAGGAAAGAGAACCAAACCACCACAGTGGGTGTCTCCGGGCTTTATGTAGGAATATTAAGCTACATAAATCAAATTAACACCTACTTCTATAACAATTCAATTAACAGCTAAAGCATCATTAACTCTGTTAGAGTTTGCAGATGACACAACTCTGGTCGATCTCATTTCACACAACGACGCTTCCAAGTACTGAGAGGAAGTAACACGGCTGCTGTCATGGTGGGGAGCTCGCAACCTAGAGCTGAACTCGCGAAAACACCGTGGACAGCAGAGCAGAGTCCTTACAGATTCCTGGGTACCACCAGATGGGACAGACACAGCACCGCAGTTATGAAGGAAGCCCAGCGGTGCTTGTATTTCCTGCGACAACTCGAGAAACTTGGGCTGCCTCCAGCACTGCTGGTTCTGAGCTGCACTGCAATAACGGCGTCCATCATCGCACCTCCCTCTCCATCTAGTTCGGCTCTGCACCTTCGCTTATCAAGTGCAACCGGCAGCGAAACGGTGCGATGCGCAGAGAACATAATCAGCTGTCGGCTCCCCACTCTCCAAGACCTTTACTTGTCTCGGATGTGGAAAGAGGGCAGGGAAAATCACAGCTGACCCCTGACACCCTGGTCACTCTTTCTTCCTGTGGTCTCCATCTCAGCGGACAACAAAAAGAGCGAGAGAGCCCTGAAGGCATCTTTCCTCAGGCTGATCAGCCCCCCGAACAAGAAACTTTCTGACATCCCTGTTTTAAACTGCTGCACAGGCATTTTTATTACAATACAATAATTGTAATGCCCACGAGTGCTGTCTCTCCAAGCTGGAGCCCTTCAGAGTCCAACTTTCCTCTACTGTAGTCAACGCACTGTAACTTGTTGTCTTATAAATGTTTAAATTTGTCTTTATATTTACTGCTCTTGTTACTCTTTCAGCAACACAAAGTATAGTGAACCTCAGTATTTCAGTACTTGATTGTATTTCTTCTTCCTCTCATTGCACATTCTTTACTTGTTTGTTTGTGTACTGTTCACTTTTGTTTTCTATACAGTATATCTCCTTCATATTTTATTGGATTGTATTCTATGCTGCCACCTGCACCAAGAGAAAGTCCTTGTACACCTGCTACTTGGCGAATAAATACTCTGATTCTCACAAAGGCAGACATCACATGAATAAACTAACTCCAGTACACTGTACAAAGGCTGGTTCAAAAGTATACAGAGAATACCCATAAAGATAGTTATCGCTGCAGATGAAAGTCTATTTGGCAGTACCAACTGACCGTGAGATTCAAGAATGGATACTTTTTGTCAAAGTATTAACATTGAATCAAATTACCTTGTGCAAGAGGTCATTGGTGCTGAATTGATTTAATTTTTTTTCCAGTAGTGCGCAGATAGTTTAAAGCAGGTTTATCAGACGTCTTTCACTCAAAGCAGCTGTGCTTGACATGCAGAATGATTTTATTGTTATTGCACAGCAGTACAATGAAACCGAATGTGCAACAACCATCTGATCAATGCTAATACAGTAGATAAAAACATGGATGCATGTAGAAGAAATACATTAAACATGCACTCGTCCGTACACATGTACTGCTGAGTATACTAACTACCAAGTTACAGCCATACATATCAAATACATTTTAGGTTTACGCCGGTATGGTTTGCCTCCAGGAAATAGCCATATGCTCGCACTGTAAAGTACGACACGGCGGACGGTCTTCACCTACTCAGCTCTTATGAGACCAAACGAGCCAACAGCCAGCTGAGTGCGCCGAGATCTACACTCTGGTTATGATGTATACATGATCCTTGACTCATGATGTCTTCTCTTCTCCCATCAGGTGTATCTGGTTTGATCTGATTGAGTGGAAACCAACAAAGAAGGGGCGGGAACCTCGGCTCGCTCTCTCCACCACCGTCCGGTCACTGCAGCAGTAGCAGTTCTGCGACCGAATGATTCAGAGTTTTCACATTTTTCAAAGGCCTAGTTCTGATGCTGGTTTCGGTGGTTTGGATGGAAGACACCAGATCCTACGACCCCTTCTTCATTTTTGCCGGCCCATCAGGCTTCTGTTGTTTGTTCAGGATGTTGGATGTGTTTTTCTTTTCTTTAGTAATTTTTGCTGCAACAACTTCACTTTTTTTTGGTTATGTTGGACCTCTTTTATACTGAACCTTTTTTAGGGGTTGTTCAAAGCCCATAAGAGACTTACTTAAACCGGCTTGTGAGACGCATCTCGGAAGAGGCTCAGCTGTGTGCTTCAAGTTCTCTTACAATAATGGATGGAGCTAAAAGAGAGCAGAGAGGAACTGCAGAGTCGGGTGATCTGTGTATATCTGTGACACAAGTGACACCTTTTACATTGAACTGCTCATATTAAATTATTGATTGGTGCAGCTTTAAGAAATAGGAGGAGGTTTAAGAGTTGATTTCTCCCTTTTTATGACCGATTTATTTTCCACTGCCTGAGTTTGATCAGCTTCCTCATGAATTATGCAGGAGATTTCAGATTTTTCTTAAAGAATAAATTCCCCCCGTCTCAGACGTGATGTGAGGCAAGAGTGCCTCTTCAGTAACTATGCTAATCAACAAAAACAACCTCCCCAGTATGATAGAGAATATGTATGGCCAAATACAGTGGAAACACTGAAGGGACAATTCAGGGTGTGACTGAAGAAGTTTGAGGTGAAAAACGCACTAGTGCGCCGTACCAGAGGAGAAAGTGACAGTAAGCGCTCGCTTGCATGAGTGTGTGTGGGTTCATGTGATCACATGTGAGCCTCCTTCTCTTTGAAGATTTAACATAATCCGGGTTGCCAGATTAGAGCAGGTGTCAGAGGGCTACGAGCCCCAGGTTGCCGGACCTGGCTCGGGCTAAGTGAAGTCTGTGGGATCCTGGACACTGATAGACAGAGCAGATAACATGGCGGGTAACACAGGCAGAGAGGACAAGAAGGGGATTTGGAAAGCTACTGTTGACCTCTGCTGATGGGTTCAAGCTGTTCATTAAAGAAATGGTGACATGTGCCTTTATCGGTCTTTTCCAGTCCTATCCTCTGATCCCCTTTATCCGCCTATCCCTCTGTCTCACCGGCTTTCATGTGGTAAAGAGGCCGCACACACAGACACATACACAAAGACCTTGGCTTCTTCCACTCTTCTCTGGCCCGTTGAGCATTGCTGCCATACATATCCACACACATATTCACGAGCTCTTTACACACCCACACATCACAGTAGACCAACCCGGCTCAGAGCCCCAAGCACAGCATCGGTGTAATTTAAACCACTACTCTCTTGCTCTAACATCCCTCACATTCACCTCACTGCAGCACATCACTCTGCTGCAGAGGCTACAACGAGCACAGAAGACACAACGGATGAAAGAAGATATAAAGAAAATGATGCAGAGATTGACAATTCAAGGATAATGATGTAAAACTCTTCAGCTGCGTTACATCTGTGCAATCATGACTGTTTGTAGAAGTTCTCACTCTTCAAATTTCGCGTGAGCCGATGCAAACATACAGTAGATGAAAATTCAGGAAGCTTTTAGGGCACCCAGGTGCGAAGCCCTCCACATACAGCAGGTCCTCTTATATCCTCACTTGTGCTGCACGAACCTACGTCTGAGGGCCGCGTGAGTGAAAACGCTCATCTTTCTCAGGCAGCTCAAGTACATTTGGAGCTTTTTTTGAAACTGAAAGAGAGTGAAAGTCCCTCCTACACAGGGCAGAGGGTTTGTAGATATGACAGCTTGTGATAGAGTAAAAAAACACTCCCAACTCTGCAATATCTGATTTAGTTGCAGTCGGCAAAAAAAAAAGAAAAGTCGTTCTTGTGCTACACAACACAAAAAAAAACCTAAATGACTTGCTTTAGCTTTTGCACCTGATGTGTGTGTGAGATTTTAATAAAGTAGGAACACAGACCCTCCTACACACGCTGAGATCGCATGCAGAAAACAATACACAGTAAATTCTTGTAAAGCAGCTACTTTCCACCTTTTTTCCCCTTAAAGGTAATGGACTTAAAATTTCTTTGAATTCCACGAACAAAAAAGCCCTTCACTGTAAATTGGCACACCTTTTTCTGTTAAAGAACTGATCTCATAGCTCTGAAGATCTCAGCTCACTTGTGGAAATTCTCTGGCAAACGGCAAACTTCAGCGTTGAAACGAATATACAAGTATAAAATTGCAAACTGCAGTTCTTCTGACATAAAAGGGCCATTCATTTTACCATAGAAAAATATTACTTGACTCACGGTTAAAGCACTTCTACAGCTTGAAACAGCATAACAGATTATTTTTTTTATTTAAAAGTGGAAATCTAAACTTTCAGGGACATGTTTACAGTCTGCGACTTCTGAGTGCTCAATCGGTCAATCCAAAATCAATCAAGAAGCTTAAAGGTCTATCGTGTGTTTCTAACAGCGAGCAGAAGCTGATGACGATGGTGTTAATGAAACTAAAAATCACTACATCGGGTCACTTTTAAATTCTGGGACGTCTTGACTTGTTGAAGAAAAAGCACTAAAGCATTAATGCTGGCTGTGTTACAGTGTAAAAGGGTCCCAGTAAACTATGACCATGAGCCAACACACACAAAAGCAGGACCTCCCATAAGTGGAAGGCAGCCATCGTTAATCCACCTTTGATTTCCCTGTAATGACAAGTCAAAATGCCTGTCGTGATGAAGGTCAACTGTGAGTGAGATCAGCAGCTACAGTATGCCGCTGTGTTTTGTTCTGAGCTGTAATGAAAAATGGCTTTACATTTGCTAATCCTCTTCTCCATGGCAACAGTGGCTGAAGAACACGAGTACTGTATTCGACCCGTCCATGTCAAAATGGACAAGACGGGATTTTTCCGAAATTAAAGTTGAAATAATTCAAAGTAGAATCCTTTACAGATTCTTGTAAGATAGTTAAATCATCTGGAAACATCCCATGTTTCTATGATCACTGATGTTGAGAATGTTGTTTCAAAAAACAAAATAAACAAATAACAAAAATAGCAACAACGTGAAAACGGATTGCGGGGAAAAAAAAACGCTTTCAGAAGCACCTGACCCTCACACTTTGTAACTCCAAGCTAACTAGATTGTGAGCCGAGTCCCTCGAGAGACAATAAGTTCACACTATTTGTACCCCGCTCCCGTCTCGTGCTTGCAAACTTTCATTTTTGTTGCTTATTCTGAATTCTGCTGCAAAATCTTGCCATTTTAAAACTATATATCTAAACTGTAAAATACCATCAAAAAATATCAAACTGTTTCTCATTATGGAAACACTTTCAGTTGTACAATATATGAAAGGCTTTTGAAACACTTACATCTGGTAACAGAAGATTATTGAAGGAGGAAGACGTCTCAGTACTTGCATGTAAATATGAGATCAAGGAATTCAGTGTTATTATAGGCGCTCCATAGAGTCCCTTTTATTGATGCTGCTTTTCATGCGTTCAATATATTCATTAAATCAGAGAGGTGTTTGATTTGATTATGTTTGGCGCTCATATACATCACTGTTGAGTTCTGAATGTTAACGTTTTCTGAAGGCCGTGCATACCACTGCTGCGCCTGCACGGCTGTTTCCATGTTCTTTGCATGATTAGATCTCTTGATAGGATTGATTGACGGGTCCGATTCAGATTTTTTTCTATTTCACACAGACCAGATGGGAAAAGTGTGCTCCACGTTTTCCCTGCTGGGATATTATCGTGCCAGTTGAGCAAACAATGTACAATATTCTGGATATTAAAAGTCCCTTAGTAAGTTTAGTAGTTTGGCAAAATTTCCCATATTTTTGGGAAATTGTAACAAAGCTTTTCTTAATTCTGCAGGCTTGCTGCCCCAGAGGAAATTAAGTTGTCGAAGGAGTATTAAAATGTGCTGGAAGAGATACAAACATTTGGGCAAAACCATCATTTTGGCCAGGCCAAAATGACCCGCCAGGGAAAGGAGCTGGCTCATCTTCCTCAGTCTGCCTCACATTTCTGTCTCACAACTTCAGGGTTTGGTATATCAGTTACAGACCCTGCGACAAATACCTCCAAGTACTTTGTCAGCCAATTCTAAAAGTAAAAAGGAAACATGGGAGGTTTATTTTAACCAAAGCATTAACAGAGAAAAAGTTGCCTATTTTAAAAACTGTTTATTTTTAATCCACCAATTTCATCTATTGTTTTGTTGTTTATTTACTTTTGAATGCAGCCATACTTTTGTATTACTTCTGAAATATGAGTACTGTAAATACATGCATTGCTCTCTGCATTTGAACATGGCCCTATAAATCCCGATTGAAAAACCAGCAAAAATATAAAAAGGATGTGCTTTATGTGAGACAGTCCATGAATTTGTGCTGTTGAATATTTCTGCCCGAGTTTGTGAGGTATTCCATTTATTTTTTGTTCAGTATCTTCACGGTGAAATGGCAAATTATTTAGTCTCTGAGCCTCTTCAACTTCACACTTCTGAAATAAAGTGTGTAGAGTGTTGTTTATTTCTCTCTTGCAGAGTTACGCACCTACGCACATGTACATGTACATAAACACAGACTGGTTGTGTGTGTGTATTGGCAGACAAACTTTCTTCCTTCTCTGAATATTTCTGTGCGTGTCAGTATGCGTGTCGGCATCCTCCATTACAAAGGGTATACAGTGTCTTGTTCGGGCAAGACAGCTCAAAAGCAGTGGATGTAATGTAATACACAATAATAGTAATTATTAATAATCTAGTCTGTTCAAAAAAGGATGATT
This sequence comes from Embiotoca jacksoni, assembly GCF_022577435.1. Lineage (NCBI taxonomy): Eukaryota > Metazoa > Chordata > Actinopteri > Embiotocidae > Embiotoca > Embiotoca jacksoni. The sequence goes on from NW_027185340.1 coordinate 10,850,292, forward strand.
CCTGCTTGGCTGCACAATTGACGAGAATTCGTGTGAGTCACTACACAGGAATGTAACAGCACACCTTCATTCACAGCATAAAGGTGTGGGGTTCTTAAAATAAATGTGTGCACACCTCACAGCTTACACTTCCGTAAGATGTCTTTTCCCTCTCTTGCTTTAAGTGGTATCCTGTGTCCAAAGGCAATTGCTGAAGTAAATTGTAGTGTGAGGTTTGGCCAATGCCCTGGAGGAAATATTGAACGCATACATTACTGTAAGCCAAGGAATATGAAGCTTACAGTCACACTTAAATGGATCAGAGTCCTCCTTAACGGTATTAACTGCACTTGTGCTTTTCCCGCCATGTGAAGTCAAAATGTGTGCCGTTAAAGAGGCCCATTTACAGTATCTTTCAAAATATGGTACACACCTACCGCAGGGCAAACAATGGAGAACAAGTTATCTGCACCTGAGGTTGGTCATTGTTCATTTAAGAAAGTGAGGTGCTTTAAACTTTATATCTATGTTGCCTAAATCTTGTTATAGATTTGAGTTTTTAGATGAGGTGCAGTTGCATTCTGACCATTGAAGAATCTGCAGATACACACGTGAGTTCATCTGGCTTCGAGCTCTCCTTATTATTACTTAAAGGTGACTGAGCAGATGCAGTAATTATCTAAAGTCAACATACTTCATGAACTAATGAGACTCACAAATTGCTCTTCCCTACACGTCAATCAAGAGGTCTGATCAGCCTTATGAGTGAAAACACCTGTTAAACTGTGCTGTGGTACTGTCGGTAGTACCTCTAGGAAATTGTTCTGTATATATACACACGTGTGTTATATAATTGTTATTATATTTAACGCAAATTCCAAAATTCATACAAATTCCAAAATTCACACATAATTCAGTGATTCAAGCAAATTCAAACAATGTCCCCAATATTTGAAAGAACTTGTAATTTTGCTAAATTCTGCAAACAATTTTGCAAAAAATGTCCTCAACAGAAGCTCTGCTGAAAGTATTAAGACACAAAGTCGAATTTCGGAAAATAAACTTGCATCATTAACAAAAACAATTCCTCATTTACAGACAGCAATGCTCTTCTTCCTCTCATCTCACCATTAAAACAAACCGCATGCTAGCTGGAAAATTGTTGTCGCAATTTGGGACTAATTTGTTGGGCTACATTTGCAGTCGACAATTTTTGAGATCGGTTCAATAACATCAGTCTTTTCTGACTCATTGTTACAAGGTTGTTATTTAGTGTCCATTTTATTGATTTTACCATAGCGGTTTTCATTTTTGGTTGGCGTCTTTCAATTGTCACCCTGGCCTGGTGATATGGACAAGGAGATTTATTGGATTTCAAAATAATTCCAAGTGTCTCTTATCCATCACAAGGTTGTTCATGTTGGCCTTACAGTTTTGAAGCTGTTACTAACAAACTTTAGGGTTGTATATTTCATTTTAGGTGGAAATGTCACAGAATAGCCTCGGGCTTCAGGCTTTAAGACAAGGAACAGTCCTTCAACATTCTTATGTATGATCGTCCAACTGAGGTCCGCAGGTGCTTCCATGAGAACTTTATTCAAAGCGTCAGAGCATGACGACATACACGCTTTTCAGGGCATCAAACAACTGTCAAAAATGTATCAGGACAATTCCTCCTTGAACATACACCAATGTGATGAAAAGTGCTTATTATTAGAGAAACCACGATGGGGAAAAATTAGACTGTGAATTTTTAGCTCGTGTAATCCACTAACATGTGAGGTGCAGGGTTTATGAATGATGGGAACACCTCACATTTGGTTGACACACCTATCCGCCCTGGCCACCTCCCTCTGTCAACATTGCAGCAGTATAAAAAAGTCATTTGTCATTGTTGAGCATTTGATTTATCTTGTAAAGCCAAAAGTAAAAAAGAAAGCATAACAATGTCTTCCGGAATGAATAAAACTCACTACGGTGAGACCAGTGAGGACTTTTTAAAGCTAGCATCAATATTTTTTGAATAAAGTTGCCAGCATTCACATCTCTTTTCTGAAACACCTCTGCAACACCCTTCAAACCATAACGGGATATTACCGTAAAACGTAACTGACAGCCCATGATTGTCTTCAAAGAAAATAATCTACACTATTGCTACCAGTAGGGCAGATTTGAAAGTGTAGTTTAACCTTCACACACTGGGAAGACACCAGTTCAAACTTAAACCAAACTGTGAAATGCTGTGAAATATTAATTGTGCACAAACTTAGGAAAAGGGAAATTAATTTGTCTTACCTTCCAGTGATGAGGAGGAAGAGCGTAAGGATGACAAGAAGGGTAAAACCACCAACGGCTGCAGTGACGATGACTAACACCTGGCCTTGATCAGAAGCCATGTCTGACGCTGAAGGTAGAGGAGGAGAAGAAGAAATGTTGGTTGGAGAGATGTCGGGATAAAAAATGGATGGAGAAAATATGGAAAACAGGGAAAGAAGAACAACCAGAGGACAATGGAAAAGAGGAAAGAGGATGGGTTACAAAATAAAGTGAGAAGAAATAGAAGATTTTCATTTGACATCTTAAAAATTCTCCTCCATCAATGCACCATACACAGACTGTGCAAGCGCTCTTGATGGGCAGATCTCATTGAGAGATGTTTGATCAGCTCTTTGTAACGAAAAGAAAAATAAATAAAAAAAACTGTCAGCTTTCGTACTAGAATGATTCATTTGCCTGCTGCGGTTTAATTAATATTATTCATTCATGAAATTGTGATTTAGTCCATGATCATTTGGTTAAACTGGGCCCATTTGATATTCATGATTTTCCCTTTTCTGTGTCTTGTCACAAAGCTAACGAATCCCAGATAATTGAAAGATGATTGCTATTACCAAACTTATTTCTATAATATTTCATGCTTAATGAATATGAATTGGAGATCACGGTGCATGGCCGCTAGCCCGATGAGCGGGGCTCCAGTGGGTTTATATAGTATGTGGTAGGTGTGTGTGTGTGTGTGTGTGTGTGTGTGTGTGTGTGTGTGTGTGTGAGTGTAAAGCCATGAGCGTATGTGTATAGGGGTTGTCAAGAGTGTGTGCGTGTGTTTTGCTTGGTAAAAGTAATTACAGATTACTAAGAAGGAGGGACGGTGAAAGTGGCAGTGGTGAGATCATACACTCTCCTTGTCGTCAGCTTCACACACTCTTCACATCACTAAACTAAACAGATGAGTTGGACTGAGGCTGCTGTAATGAGATTTGTGTGTGTGTGTGTGTGTGTGTGGAGATGGAGAGAGAAGGGCGGCGGAGGACAGGATGAAGAAGGCGAGATGAGGGATGAGGAAACGGATGACAGAAGAGAGACAAACTGGAGAGAAAGAGAGAGGCGGAAGTGACAGAGAGACACACAGATGGATGGAAAAATGAGCGCAGTGACAGTGACTGACAGGCGGACAGACGCACTGACAGAGACGGAGACAGCGACAGGGGCCAAATCTGCTTTCTCTTTCAGATAAAAGGCCAGGCAGTACAAAGGCTTGGCCAAGCACCCTCTGATCCACAGATAAAGCAAAGCTCTGCAGCTTTGGAAGGGAGAGGGCAACTGTGAAGCCAAATCACCCCTCAACAATACCTGACCCGGTATAAAAGAGCAGCTGCACTTTTGTGTTTTATGAGTAGATTTGCAATAAAGCTACTACTCTCTCTCACACACAAAACATTGATTCAAAATTCACCAAACATCAAGGCTGGACTGTCCGATTCCCTTGTTGATTGTATTCAATTTTTCAATTGCCGTTGCAACTGATATTGTGACCTTTAAAGCGTTCAGGGGTTGCGGATTCGAGCTGTATGAAATTCACACTGCATTGGTGCCAAATGTTCTGGCAGTAGCATTATCTCAGTGGGAGGTTTATCAGTAATTACAAATTAAGTCTGGGTGCATTTCAACATATCTAACGACAACAACAAAAAAGATTTACAAGAATTTCTCTTCTTTATTTGCAACTAAAATGTAACATTGTTTTCGTAGACTTAAAATGATTAACCTGCTTTGTCTTTGGCATATTTTGCATCAAAAGAAGTCTGGACTGTGTGGTATGCTGTCCGCATACATCTCATTTGTAAAGAAAGCATTTCAATAAAGCTGGATGCAGCTATATAATAACATTTTTCTATGTTTAAATGCATAGGAATTATAGATATTTAAAATCATTGTCAAACATATCTTCTTTTTGACCTTCTTTTCTTAACAACATTTTAATAACAAAATATGGTTAGAAAATACAAATTATATTATGTTCAAACATAGGAATCATGAAAATTATTTTGGTAGTGTTTTGCAAAACATGGCTTTTTAGGTGTCAAATTTGAAACACTGCATGTAACCGTTAACAGTTAATCCACTCCAATGTAATACATAGTAATAATTAGATGAGTTAAGTCTTTGTGGAGGGGACAGAGAAATGCACATTCAGAAAGCTGTGTAGGAGTATATATGGGTTGGAAGTTAATGTACACAAAGTTCTGTTGAGCAAAAAACTGCGAATTGTGTTTCTGACATTTATATTTCCTGTTGAGACATAATTGTGAGTTTCTATTTAGCAGATCTGATTGACACATGGAAGTGGAGGCGTGATGTTCTAGGTTTTAGTGATTTTGTAAATAATTGCTTTGATTTCCTCCTTGGGTACATTTCCGAGGATCTTATCAAAAACTCTCTGGTAAGAATCCTCCTATGGAAGCTTGTGTTGGTGGTCTCATATCCAGGTTTAATATGTGCTGTTGAGCTCACGCTGCAGGCTGCCCCGGGTGCTGCTCCAGGCTACATGAACTTCATTTGACCCTGAACTGTTGGTTGCAGCAAGCACCTCCAAACTGTGACTTACTGACTTGAAGACAAGGAAAGTAACACATAGTTTAAGCTGAAATTCAGGCCAAATGACAAATTATTATTGTGATGCAAAAGAAAATCGCTTAACTGGCCTCGATACAGTCCATCAATCTGTTGATGGATTCTGTGGCTGCTTGTGCTCTGTTCATACAGAGTGGACTGAAAATGAATGGCTGATCCTTTTCACCAGACTCATCCCAATGTGACCTTAAGAGTTTGCTGCCATCACTCTACATGATCTCTGTGTACATCACCTTCAAAATTCAACTACCTGCTGTCATGCAAAAAAAACAGCACTTTTATCTTTTAGCCTAACATAGACACATTTTGATATTTATCCCAAACCAAGTCCCAAATCTTAGGTAATTGTTTACACGAGTGAGATGCAGTGCAGATAAAACTGTCAACGGCAGATGTACAAGCACATGTTTAAAGACAGATGGATAGATGCTCCGAGGTACTTACAGTCTCCGGTCGTTTCGTATTCATATTTCGGGGAGTAGGAGCTGTATCCAGCTGGTGTGCGAGTGCGTACGCTGAAGACGTACCACGTTGCTGGTTTTAAACCCGAGACAATCACACTGGGGGCCTTGGTGCGCGTCGACGAGTAGCTCAGCTGCTCGTGTTCCTGTGGGAGAGAGCGGAGGGACGATCGAAACAATCTTAGCAATTCAGAGCAGATTTTAAACATGTTTTTTTAAAACGTTGACACACTCGTCAGGGATACTTTTTCTGGATAAATGGGGTCAAAAAGTATTTAAAATATGATTTAGATTTACCGACATCAAAGTTGAAGTAAACACTTGGCTGCTTTTTTTGATTAGTGTCTCATTCACCATCTCAGTCACTAAGGCGGTTGCTGATTACACAAGGACTGCCCTCTAGTCACATTTTAGTGATGGACTTATAAACCCTTATGATCACATTGAGGAATACCAATGACAGATAATCTTTAAAACAATTTCTTTTTTCCAATACAGACACACCGGCTGTTGTAGTTGGACTGAAAAGATGTTCTGCATAATTTTCTGGTATCTTGTGCATAAAATCATCCAACAGAAGCATAACGGAATTATGTAGTCAGCTTAAAATGGGATATCAACTTGGAATTACAGAGTACTTCTGTACCTTCTCATAATATTTGATCTCGTAGTCGAGGATTGGAAGTGTTGTCTGTCCAGGTTGTTGCCAGGAGAGAGCGATGCTGTTTGGAGAAGCCCAGTCCTTCTTCAGAGTCCCCACTAGAGACGGACCTGGTTGGTAAACACAACACACAGACGTTCTTTTGAATATCCTGACTCCAGTGAAACTGTTGAGAAACGTTCCTGAGGTTACACGTTGGCACGAGATGCTTTTGCACAAACAGTGTACAAAGCGTGTGTAACTGTGAACAAGAAGCAGCTGCAAAGATGAACGTAATTAACAAGTCAACTATTTCACATGAATGCACCATTCTCCTCCGATAAATCTGCATTTCTAACAGCCCAAACAAACAGACCTCAGAGAAGACAATAACAGAGCAAATCAATTCTAAATTATATATTTTTCAGGGCAAACAGAGTGGTTGAAGGTTACTTATGGAAAGCAGATTCTTTTTCTTTTTATGTCATAAAATCCTATTACTATTGAAATGTTATTGTTTGTAGAATTACTGTAACGAGCAGGAGAGTACAGTAAACATGAGGCATTGTCACAGTGTGGAAAAGTACACGGCAGGAGGTTAATATTATAATTGAGATGATGATGCTGATTGAGTTTTACTTAATGTCTGTAAACAATTTGCTTATTACTTCTCAGCTGCGTTGTTTCTGTTGTCGGTCATTTAGTGTGGTTAAGGAGTAACTAATTACACTGGAATTAAGTTGCAACGCATTGAGCACAGGTGACTTGTTCTTCATTGACCACATACATGTAAAATTAATGACATTTCCATCAACCTCAGCTGTATGCCAATTAACAAGTGCTGGCATGCTGAATTACGATGATGACCACGTGCTAAAAATCAGCATGCTAACTCTGTCATTGTAAATCCGTGCTGATGTTCCCACTGATGTACCCTTCAGGCCTGAGTACATCCTCACAGAGCCACCGGTGTGGTGCCAAAGACTCTCTGTCTTGTTGATCTGTGGAGAATAAGTGCAATAAGAATACACGCTGAAGACAGAGCGAGGAGTTTCTCCATGGTGCAGCCAGTGCACGTTGATGCTATCTGCTACAACAGAACCTGTCCGCCTTGTTAGTAATTATCATCACACATTCATGCTGACACTCAACTATTCCATTTCAAACTGGACTTAAGTCCTTTCAAGTCCCTGTGAAAAGCAGCCACATAGTTATTTCCCTCTCCCAGATGATCATGTTGTTTCAATTTCAAATAAGTTGAATAAGCCACATCTTCTCTTCTTGGAATGAATTGCATTAGCTTTGCTCTATAAATTTTCTGCTGGGTAAATAATTCCACCGAGCTCCCAAGAGAAGTCAGCAGATGTAACTGCTCTGAGAGTCATTATTATATATTATATCATCTAATGTTACACACTTGACTCATTATGCGGATATAAAATGTAGGCCTGTTTTCCTCGTGCATTTAAAGTGAAACGGTGACATTTATCCTACGATAGAGTGTCCTGGGAAGCTGATAGCAGTTCTTGCTTGGACTGAGGATGGGTTTTAGGGGATGGATGCTTTGGGTTTAGGGAAAAGATGAGGGCTCCAGGATGGGATTTAAGGTTTAAGGGTTATGGAAGAGAGTATTGGGGCTAGGGGTCGGGTGTTAGACGAGAATAGAGTTGTGGGCTGTAGGGTTTTGAGCTTGTTAGCCAGATGCCAAGAGACCTACTGCTACTGATCTTTTACAATAAGCTGAAAGTGAACAGCTTCATCCCTTTACTTTTTGTACTCTGCTCCTTTTTCTGCACGTCTTCAAATTTCATTCTCGGTTTAGAATGGAAAGCAACTGATTATCAGTATATTGGAGAGCAGGAATCCACGTAGGAGAGGTTTTTAAACTTGTTTGAAAAGGGGATGGGAGACACACTGTGTTGGAGTTCAAACATTAAAGACGCATGTTTGCATTCACTACATTGAGTCTTTATCCTATTTAGTAAAAATTCTATGACCTGTGTTCTATATGAAGGCTCCTGTATGTCAAACTGACTCTCACCGCAAGGCCTGTACACAACTTTAAATAAAAACGAAACTGTGGAGAGAGAGGCACATGTCGTTTGTATGTACAAGGGTGGATCAGTAAGTTTAGTAACTGCTCTTGTTGTGCATGAACAAGGTGTAGCACTGTGATACGTAGGGAGGGGGAGGGGGAAGAGGAAGAGGAGGAGGAGGAGGAGGGTATAAACCTAATGAGTAAGTACTTGATCCAAATCAGCACCTGAGTTACAAATGCTTTTGTTAGTAGTGGTCCGGGTGCATCGGCGATGTTTTACACACCTAAAACTTGTGCAGAGAGCACACATCAAAGTTTATGACAAATTATTGGTGAACAGAAATAAGTAGCACAGAGTTGACACATTAAAGTAGGAATGGTGGGGAGCGCTGATTGTGTTGTTATGGGCGAGAAACTGTGAACAGCACAGTGTCAGATTGGAGAACCAAGGTGCCATCGCATCACAGTTCAGGTCATTTGCACTGAATGTTTTGTCACAGATGCCTCAGAACATCCAAGAAGAGCTACAATAAGTGTTGACAGTCTGAACCTGGAGGACAAATTGACAGTCACAACCCCGCAAATCTCAAAGAAAACCCACCTAGTTGCGTGTTTGAACAGATGCACATTTAGATTTTTTTTTTTTGACAGTGACGTTCCGCCAGAAAACACCTTTCCAGGCTAGCTGCTTCATCGCCGTAGGCTTGCTGAAGCATTTTCTAGGTTTCGTTGCAGTTTTCCAGAGTTTGACAGATAATCTGATGTGCGCGCTCTGGTCATGTCAACGGAGAAATCGCCATGCGCACGGACCAGCACTAAATAACTCAGGAACTGATGCTGATCAAGTGACAACATTTTTTTTAACACTTACTCATTTACCTTCCTCATGCTCCGTGCATGTCACGGGGCTTCACATCGTTTATGCACAATGTGAGCAGTCTCTCAACTTATTGATCCACCCTCATATATAAAGACAAAGGTGTCTGCACAGTGTTGTGGTCTTTATAGGATTAAAAAAAAAAAAAACAACTTCAAAAACACTTTGGCCATTATGTACTTGACTAACTCATCACGTCCAAGCTTGCAAATGACTAAAACATGCAGTTAACAGAGCAGCCAACGACTCAGGTCAATAATTTTAACCGAATCAAAACTTGGTGACCGATGAAATATGGCTGGAGGGGTGAGGTGTACGCTGCAGGATCTAGTATAGCGCAACAGTCATTTTAATGCTTGGCTTCTCCTTCATAACCGCCTTCTTAATAGGCATTTAAAATTTGGTAGGTAGCCTGAAATGCTGGTGAAACCCGAACAACATAATGTCATGCATGACTGAGAGCAGATAATAATATTAACATAATCAGGAAGCTCAAAGGGCACGGTGTGTGTGTGTGTGTGTGTGTGTGTGTTTGCATACATGTGTATGTACACGCATGTGTGCACATTTTATCTTAAAAAAAATAAAAATAAAGAGTGTTGTGCAGCTGGAGTAGAAAATAAACCCTCACTTTTTCAGAAACACAATAAGCCAAAGCTGCTGACATCTTATTAGGTGTTATTATTACATATTACCTCTCATATGACCATTTTACTCAGAGCGTGCTCATATCCTCTTCCCCGTCTGTCCTCGGTGGCAGAGAAAATTAATCTCAGGGGGATTTTATCTGATCTAACTCAGTCTAATGAACCACTCTGTTGAAGCTGTGACGTCGCAGGGTTTCCTCCGCTGCTTATGCCAGCTGGGTACAACTGTGGTTTGTGGCTGTAGAGTCATGTTGTGGAGGCATTAAACTAAGACACAGCTAGACTGTTGGCATCTGCTGTTAGCATATCGGCCGCTGATGGGGAACAATAAACACAGCCTGAATACAATCTCCTCCGGACTCACAGATTCAAATCGGCTTTCTGCCGCGTGCCTCACATGAGTTGTGGAAACAGCATTAACCACATGCAAACAAAAGGTGCCCACACAGACAGAGCTGAGAGCTCACGTGTGTTTAAAAAAAAAGAAGAAATGTTCCTGGAGAAGCGAGGCTGTCTGCCTGGCAGAAAGTAATCGCCAGTAGAAATGTGGCAGCTTGTCAAAACACAACACATTACGACACTCAGCTTTTCCTTCCCACAGCAGTCATACAAAATACACACCGTCTCTGATTACTTGTTTTTTGGGCTCTTTTTTATGTTTTATGTTATAAGATACTGACTGGAAGGTCTACGTTAAACACAAACCTTTTGTTTGATCTTTGGACATCATCATGCTCCCAGATACGCGTCATTCTTTTCATAATAATTTCGCCTCCGTTTGGTTTTTGAAGCTCACATTGTGAGTGTATCCGATGTGATCTAGAAGCAGATTATTTTGTATAATTTATAGGAGTGTGGACTTTCAGAATAGAATCAAATTGAAGATGCTATCAGCATTAGTCCCATATTGAAAGAAAAAAAAAATATCCTGTGTGAAAATCCCCCTACAGTGGATATACATGGTACATGGTAATATTACTGTAAATATTGGTTAGCTGTCACAACAGTAGCCATAAAAACGCTTTTAGAGCCCAATAATGGACATTTATTGACACCATCAAGAAGAAGCCTCATGAAAAAAAGCATAGACACTATGTGTTCCCATTAAAACAGAGTTAATAATAATAATTAGACAGAATTTAAACATACTTCAGTGCGTTATGTTGCCCCTCTATATGAATAGTGAATGGATGCCATGTATTTCAAAGGCGTCCTGCCTTTGAAATACAACACTGTCTCCAGGCACCGACAGCACACTTTGAGGACACAAGACACTCGTCAATTGTATTTAATGATTCTGTATATTAAAGCTGCAGCATGAAATCTGCCAGAGGAACTCACTATCTTTCTTTGAGACGCAGGAGCACTGGAAAGCCATTAGAAGCACCAGTCAATTACGATGCCCAATGGATGGATTTTCCAGTCAAGCGTGGTTAAGCTCAACATAAACTAATGGGGAGTCTTTAAATGAGCTTGACCTGCATATGATTTTAATTAGCTTTCCTGCCCTAAAGGCTTCCATTAACTGTTTAAAAAAAATCAATAGAGCCAGTATTGATGCTGTGCGAGAGCTTAAACGATGTCCTAACACTCCACTGATTCAATCCTGATAGAGAGACAGAGTACAAGAGAAACACATATACACAATATGGATGCTCTTGTTTATAACCGCCATATTGATAAGTCTCTTTTCAAGGTGCTCGTCTCAAGCCGGATCCAAATTCGGTCTTTTGTTTTCATGGGAGAATAGAAGGAAAAGATGTACAGGAACCAACTCATGCACATGCTATGTAAACATAAAAGTATTCAATCTGCCTGCATTCAATTTGATTTGGTTTGAATTTGTTCAAGTCAATACCATTGGACTCAATTCCCAACGCTTCCTGCCAATGTCAAGTACATGGAGGGCTTCAGAAGCACTTTGTTGCTTCAGGGAACGAAGGGAATGAATGAATGGATTGAAGTCGTCTCCAACGTTACCGCTGGGACATCAAGTAATCACTCGAAGCAATGTCACATTTGTTGAATGCGTAATGTCTGTGTGTAAATGTGTGTGAATGTACGCGTCAACGGGGTTTTGTGTGCTACTTTTTCAAACCATGACACAAAACTGAAGGGACCCAGGCTGTGCTTTGGGGACTATCATCATTACACTTCATTAATGCTGGAGGTCAGTGCACTGTGGGTCATCTGCTCCGTGTTATGAACTCCGAGCATAAATACTGACACCACAGAGACCCGACAACAGCCAAGTAAACTGGTGGGCTTAAGTCTAATTATAGAGAGTTGCTGTGAAATCCGACTCAAATAAATGACAGCTCAGGCAAGCGCAGCTTGACTGAAATTGCTGCCTAATTAGCACCGAACTCTATGCTTTCCATCTGGGAATACGATCTCCTTGCAATATGTGAACCTTCAACACGTCCTCATACCAAAACGAGAGAATGGATCTGTTTTCAATGACTCCCGAATTGACATACATTCGTGTTTTCAGCGCTATCTATAGGACCAATACATCTTAATTATTCAAACAACAGAAAAGGCTATCTACCAAAACAACATACAGTATATAGCAGTTGAAGAATACCAGCCACAGGCATACCTTGGTCGTCATGGTTACAATTGTAACCTTGTGGTATAGGCTAAATATATTGTGTGCAGAAAACAAACCGCAGTAAATGTTATCTTCCACTGCAGCAGTGCTGCTGTAGATGTTGACTTTGGACAGCAGGGGGTGTAGTTTTACCGTTTGTCTGTAAACATATAAAAGATGCAGTTTGGTCAGAGTTAGGCACCATAACTGCTCGGTTAGGTTTTGGAAAAGGTGAAGGTTTGGGTTAAAATAATTAGCCAAAGTGGGCTTGTGGTATATATTTATGAAATAGTTCATCTTTTTCAAGCATGAGTATAGATGCAGGAGGGAAAAAGCTTAGCTTATATTATTGCATGGGAGCAAGAGGGAGAAGCTAGCCTGACTCTCTTAACACATTGTTTATTTGTTTACATCGCACACAAACAGAAATGTAAAAAAACAAATGTAAAAAAATTACAAGTGAAAGTGATTAAACTGTGCTGAGAGCTGATTGATATTACATACTATACTTTTATGTCTCGGAATCATACGTCTTTCACATTAATAAGCGTTCATTTCCTGTGTGGGGTCCAGATCTGTCCACCGAGCAATTTCTGTGATGCTTGCACTTATGCAGCTACATTTGCTTCAGATGTTTTGCGTGCTTCTGATTAAGTATGTACCACGTTGGTCATCGGGTACATAAGCCTGGCTTTGCATCCATCCTGCCATTGCCTCTGTAGCTTCACACATCTTATTCCATCTCCTTTACTACAATCTCCATATAAAGTGCTGCAATTTGCTGGAGCAATCTCTCCCCCTGTGGTGATATAGGCTTCTTCTTCTCGAAGCATATCGTCGCTCCCTGCAGTCTAAGAAAGGAAAAATGGATGTGACCCTTGTGACACTAAATAGCTGTCAAATGAATCTAAACTGGGACAGTTTCTTGTTCTCCCTGGGCACACCTGCAACCCTTCCCCCTGCTGTGGTGGCTGTCTTTAGTATGACAGTAGAGAAAAGCTCCTAAGACTCTTTGCCCCATCCAGATGGTGGCTACAACAGCCTCCCGGACCATTTATCATGTGTATCTGCTGAGTACAGGGAGTTAACAGGTAATTAAAATCATCAGTCACGCAACAAAAGCAGGGACTGGGAAGGTGGCAAGGAAAAGAGAAAAGGAATAAGACCTTTCTGTGAGTTCTGAACCATTTTTACCCTCTAGCTGTGGCTTGGAGGTGTGGTAAGAGAGTGTGGGAAAAGAAGTAAGGAAAGAAACACAGGAAAACAAAAGACTAAACAAATCAAAGAAACCTTGAGAGACAAAGTTTGACAACAACATTTAAACGTTTGTCCTTTTATCGACAATCTGCACTAAAGCAGCGGAAAGGGGATTAAAAGACAGACAGACAGACGCAAAGTGAAAAGAAGAAGTGTGGCCCACTGTCACGTTTGTGTGCTGGCTAGCCCGTCTGGTACTCTGCGCTCCTCTGTTTAATAAGGTCCCAGCTTGCCACTGATCCCTCTTGTTCCCACTTAATGGGGATGTGGAGAAGCAATGACGTGTGGGAAAGGCCAGTGAAACTGGCCCTATACTGGCCCACCACAATCAATACTCATTTAGCCTCCACCTATCTTTCCCCAAAAGTAATTAATGAGAAGAAGGGAAGTATCTGGCCGCTGACAGCTGATTTCCCTGCCGGTCCCTGTCCTTAACACCCTGTGCATTTCTCATGCTTCTACTTAAAAGCCTCATTATGGCTGAAACCAAGCATTCAGTATTGGAAAGTGACACAGATATAGGCCGACACGAATGTCCATGTGCATAACGTTGTCACACGTGTGAGGCTAAAGAGCTGAAAGAAGAGGTGTCACACTCACCTGTTAGTGTTTTTAGATCAAACGCATGTTTGTTTTGATGTTTTACATCTATTACATTTGTAATGCGATGTTTGGTCCAACTAGTCTTCCAATGCGTCTCATCTAATGTGATCAGGCTTCTCTGATTACACATTTATTGTACAATGGAAAAAAAAAAAAAAATCAATCTGTAATGATCTGTTTGAATTAAAAACTTTGGAGTGAAAAAGGCGAGTCTTATTTAGCTTCAAAGGAGGATATTTCTAAAAACGTATGACCACACTGAATGTCCATCAGTAAATTTCTTCTCTGCATGTTGAATTTGTGTAAACTTGATATTTCAAACAAAAGTTGCTGCCGTCAGCCACACTGCTCACCTAGAACCTAACTTAGACTCGTTTTACTGGAACACTTACGATTTTACAATGACAATGATGGAAACAGCAATGACAGTGATGGTTTGGATGACTGTGATTATGGGTCGCAATAGAAAAAAAGTTAATATGATAAAATTTCAAATCTGCCTCAGGGAGTTTTCTATTCATACAGGAATCAAATTTGTAGTGTAAAGAAAAACTTTGACTTGTACCATATAAATATAGTTATCAAAGAACATCAGAGCAGAATATAAACTTTCTGTAGCTTCAAACTCTCCTCTCATCTTCTCTGTGAATAAGAGTACAGAGGGAGAGGAGTGAAGTGCCACTGCAGAGGAGATACAGTATAAATAGCAGTCGACCCTGCTGTAGCACCCACAGCAGACTTACTGCAGCAGAACACACTTTCCTATAGAGTGAATTCCAAGCAGAGCTGTCAATATACAAGCCTGCTGCCCAAGTCAAACTTCCTGCAGTTAAAATATAATTCACAATTGATACAAGGGTGCGAATGGGTCATGACGGATTCCTTGAATACAGAAGGATGCACTTGGAAAGCACTCATAGTGTGCAAAGAGACAGTAAACATGGTACCCGACTCCTGTTTGGGCAAGTCACTCGCAACTCCAACAGACACGTAAAAGGTCACCGCTTCATGTTTTCTGTGGAGTAAAGAAAAGGCCATTTTCCGGGGGATGTTTCCGCATTTTGTTAATAATCTCCTTCTGCAAGTGTGGTGCTTTACACTGCTCCATTACACAACAGATTTAGAAAAGAAAAGGTGTGAAAACTGATACTTAAAGAGAAAATGGAAAGTGGTTGGACTCCTATTAACAAAAGGGGAACATCTGCTGAGGGAGGAAAGTGTGCTAAAGCTTGAAGATCACAAAGAAAACTGACACGAGGAGAACATTCAAACAAATGAGTTGTGAAAGATATCACTTACATGATGAGTTTCACAAAAAAGTAACAGGCAGGGTAAGCTCGACAAAAGAAAGCTTGTCAATGTATTTGATGTCTCACTCTGAATCCATCTGAACTAGGAGCGCAAACTGTACGACTCTGAGCTGACTGTGTCCTCAGTGGTTGTTAAAATGTGTAAAGGTCTATGGAGATTTAAGTTAGAGCGGCTGTCATTATGAATGGTTTGATGGAGTGAGGTTAATGCAATTTCATTTAAATGAACTGAACCGACAAAAGGCATTGGCAACTGATTTATCTAACTTTCAGTAGACAATGGGACGGCATTCTGGGGAGGAAATTCAACCCAAAGATTGAAGAGGGGATTGAGGTGGGAGTTGAGAGAGGGAAAACTTCAGAGAACATCCATCAGGATTGCAGAACAATGAATCCAATCACTCTGTATTAATGAGCCAATGCTTAAAATAGTTCCCGTTGTGAGGTGAAGTCAGGGGAAATGATCTTTGCAGGAGGGGAGAAGCTTCCTGATAAAAGTCTGGGCATAAATCATTTTGTGGAGTAGAAATAGCTAATCTCTTTTCCTTCACTTCAAACTCCCCACCTGCTCTGAACACTGCTGAATAGCGATCCTGGGGAATAGCTATTCTTAACGCTGACTGGTGAATAGGTGACTTACTGTATGTCTGGAGGGCTCAGAGGAGCTGGCTGAAGATATATGTGGCCACACACAACACTGTTCATTTGGGCAGCTCCATGATGGCCAGCAGGATTTTAAGCTGAAAGGCACACACCCAGCATCAGGAGGCCCGCTGCCTTTACAGCCAGAGAGTTCGTTTTACCCAAGTCGAGAAGGAAATTTAACACAGCAACAGTAGCCATTAGTTTTAGCCATCAGTGTTTTTGCCGTTCATTTGGTTTCGTTGGTGTAACTCATTTTTACACATCTAAATTAGAAGATTTCCTTTTTCTAAAACTGGTATAGCATGTTTTATGTTTTTATGTACGAGATGGCAGTCGGTTAGTTCGTCCACCACTTTGAGCCAGACTGAAAAAAACAACTGACGGATGGACTGCAATGAAGTTTGGTACAGACTCAGACAATTATCGGACTTTTCCCCAAACAATTTGGTATGTGACCAAATAGGTGCAAAAGTACTTCACAAGAACATATTAGCATTGCCCTACTGTACCTTCAGCAGCCAAATCAGAAAATCTTTTATCCAAGTCCCTGAAGTTTGATGTAACCGAATGACTTTGTTCCTTTATCAGCTGTCTGTTGTTCCCCATTTTAAGCAGGTGAGTGTTTGTCTGCTGTAACCTGAATACGAATAAACAGATCCACGTTCAGCCGAGGTGCAGATCTCCCCACTGAGCCCAGCTGTGATCATTTGCCCTTTCTTACTTTGCTCTTCGCATTTTCTAGCCCTAATTTTCCTCAGCGAGAGTACGCACAAATCAAACGCTATTGGACCTCTAACAGCCCGAGGGGTGCGCTTACCATCCCCCCCCTCTATTTAGCTAAATGCAAAGTTAAGAGATGTCAGAGTTCAGACATTTAATATTTACAGTGCGCGTAAAACATAACGATCACCTCCTGTATTCTCATTGTTTGACTCAACATCTGTTGTTTGTCTCCACAGCTCCAACTGAACGAGTCGGAGATTTTCTATGCATGTGTGTTTGTGAGGGTGTGCGGTAGCAGCAGGTCATGGGTGTTTATATAAGAGGGCTCCGAAGGGCAGAAAAGAGCAGGGGGGGGGGGCAACAGATGCCCAGGTCATATGAAGCCTCACGGGAACCGAGCAAAACAAACCTGCCAGCAAACACAGCGAACAAACACCTGCTAATAGCGCAGTGCAGATGCATATATTTATATTTATGTTTATTTATCATCGACACACTCATTGTCTTATGTGCGTACCCTTATAAACATACCCGAGCCCTGTTGCTCGTGGCTGCAGCCCCTGTTTAATATTTTCTCCTCTTACATGTCGAACTAATTGTTTCATAACCTTATATTTGTTCTTCGTTTGATTACATAATGAATAAAAACGTAATATTCACTCCACTCTTTGTGTCTTTGCACCTCACAGTGAAGTTCTGAGCAGAGTAAATTACAATTTTTCCATGACAGTGGAAGAAAAACTAAAGTACTTGCTATCAGTATGAACCTTAAACCCCATATATTGGTCAAAGAATGCTTCCTATTCAATCTAATCACAAATTGCCACTGCGCCAGGAGCACCTGAAAGGACAACCCTTCATGTGGGCATGGAGGCAAGTGGCTTTTTCACAAAACCGGAACAGCACAGTGCCACGCTGCAGTTATCGTGATGAAGTATTGGAGGTTTGACATTTGCTGAAACGGCAACAAATGCAAAAAATAGAAAGTCTGAGAGTAAACAAAAAGCCTAATGTCCAAGTTTGTGTTAAACAAGAAGGCAGCAGTTGGCTGTTAATAAGGAATCTGCTTCATAAACAGACCTGCTGCTTTAAAATTAAACGTTAGTCCATTGCTTTTGATTTTAATGTGATCGCAAGTGAAGCTATATCTGTTAATTAAAAGTAAAAAAAAGAAATATTAAAGTGACATAAACTCCAAAAAACTGTTACCAGTGTCACCACACTGGGTGAACAAATCAGTGAAATGACATGGTGATAACGTGGGTCAGTGTTATTGCTCCCTGTTGAGATGCAGAATGTACACTAATGACATATCACAGCTTGATGGTCGAGTGTTTTTAGATAGATGAAAGAGGTCTTTTCTATATCAGCACATACATGTTGTTTCCAAAGTACCTTTTGCTCTCTTTCCTAGAACGCTATAGGGGGTTATCACTATAGGACTGCCACTGTGCTGGAGCATTTCCCAGCATGCATTAGGTAATCAGCAGGGAAATACCCATGACAGGTCTCCAGTCCATTGAAGGATTGAAAGAGACAAATAAAGAGAAATTAACATGGCAAAATTCACATTTAGGGGTAATTTTCCATCATCAGATCAGCTGATCTATATTATTTTTGAACTACGGCTAACCAGGCAACCTGAGGAGAGCAACAAGACACATACAGAACATGCAGACTTCACACAGAAAGGATTGTGGCTTAGATTAAAGCCGAACACCCAAACCACTAAACTAAAACACCATCCCTGAATTCAAATCACCGTTAAACAAGGAAAAAAAACAACAACATACAAATAAAAAGACATTACTTCATCACTTACACCCTAATGTGAAACGATACAGCTATCAGACTCGGCTCTTATGTGCCGCTTTATTTTCCTGAAAGTGGGTGTTTTCATTATTTGTCTATGAAACCCTGTCTCCTAAAAATGATGTCGCTATACAACTTAGTTGTTTTCTCAGTTATGTTTAGGTGGTAGTAACTGGATTACTACATTCAGAGACAATGTTTCTTGTAAGAACGAGGGACCACACTTCTCATCAGTTTTGTTTTGATGACTTTCAGTGACAGATTGTTCTCCCATCACACCATGTCAAAAGGTCTGCCACCTCACCTCTGTAGGCCCTTTTATCATCACCAGTGACAGTACAGTTGTCCTGATGCATGCAGGTGTCCCAGTGTTAATGAATAATATGTTGGAAGTGTGGTTCCTGTAAGTAAGTTCAAACCAAGTGGCAGAGACCGGGGACAAGGCCAAGCGTTTGGAGGAAATGGTTGTGTTGAATGCGGAGCTTCAGTGAACAGGAAGCACTGCAACATCCATGCGAGAGAGAGCTGTGTGGCAGCTGAGATGGCATCCTCTACTGGTGTGATCGGTACTGTGTTCTGAATGTCAGCGGTGACCACTCTTTCAAAACACTTCATTGCAATCAGAGTCTGCCTTCATTAAGACACCACACTGTGTTCATGTTGGGTATAGGAGTCAGAGCACTTGTCATGAACCAGTTGGGGATCTTTGGCTTGTACAAAGGTCAGATTGAATATGTTTGAAAAAAAACAGTTGCCATTCCCGGTGGTTCAGTCTGAAGGGCTTTGACATGGAGCACTTCAACCAGCAGTGTGTCATTGCCGCTAATTCCCCCACTTTCGCTCTAGTAGTCTGAGATGAGTTGCAGACCTCGCCACAGTGTAGTGGCTCTCCAGTTTCTGCGTGTACTGCCTCTCCGACGCTTCAACGAGGGTCCGACCTGGCTGACTTGTCAGGGCTGCCAGAGGTTTTGGCGTGTTCATGTGCGCTTTGTGGACACTAAGTTTACAATTCAGCTGTTCATGTAACTTGAATGCATCATTCTCCTTATTGTCGATCAAGAGGTAATTTTGTGTGGCAGCAGCTTTAAAAGGAGAATATTGTGTTTATTTTGAGTTAATATTGAAATTTCAGTGATCTTCTAGCAAAAATGTACTTGCTTTAATGTTCACACATTATTTTTCTCATACTGTCCATTTCCGCCCATAGTTTGTTGCCCAGTGATGTTTTCATGTCAGATAATTAATTAGGAAAAATGAACCACTTTTTGTCGCTGTTGTTTATACAAAACGTAAATTGGTGTCAGTTACATTTCTTAACTGTTATAAAATAGCTGTGTATATAATTCAATATATTTTTATGAGCGACAGGGTCCTGCTGGATAAAGCTTGTATGATTAGATAACCCTGCACATTGAATTTATAATGTAAACTGTTGGAGTAGACCATTTTGTAGGATGAGAAGGAGATATGGAGGGGTTTACATGACCGGTAACCAACCCAGGGAACACTGAGTAAATGATTTGTGCTGGTGGTAGTACATACAACATGGAGAGCGAAGATCTGATGGGAAATCCTGGAGATCTTGATCTTATGTTTTCTCACTGTCTCATCTTCTCTTCCGCCCACCACTAAGGCTACCCGTGACGGCTGTCTTTACTTATCTCTTTTCTCATCTGTTCTTTCCCTGCGTCTTGTTCTTCTTTGCTCTCACTCTTTCTCTTTGCAGAGCTGATGGCAGCGGCTGGGTTGTGATCCAATCACAGGCTGGCTGCGGCAATCACCGTCTGCTGATTGGTTTTATAATCCTCACTGAGGATCTCAGATGGGAGAGAATCAGCTGGTCAAGAAGTGCGACTCTGAAAGCTGTCATACTGATGCACACACACACGCACACACACACACACACACACACACACACACACACACACCACACCACACCACACCACACACACTCACACTCACATACACATACGGACACATTATTCCTTTCTTTTTGCAACCATTCCGCTTCTTGACTCCACATCATTGCTTTCATTCTGTCCGCACAAGTTCTTCATGAATGTATGCGTGTGTGTGTGTGTGTGTGTGTGTGTGTGTGTGTGTGTGTGTGTGTGTGTGTGGCTGGAAAGAGATGATTGAACAACAAAGAGGGCATTCACACAGCTCAACATCTGTATTTAAAATATATAGTTATTCATCGTGTGTGTGTGTGTGTGTGTGTGTGTGTGTGTGTGTGTGTGCGTGCGTGCGTGTGTGTGTGTGTGTGTGTTTTTAGCTACGTTTCTGGATATGTGCGTATATGTATGAAAAAAGCATGCGCGTTGACATATTTTAGTATATGATGCAAAGCCACATTCTCGCCCTGCAACACCTCACTAGCACACAAAAGGATAGGAGGAAGGTAAAATATAACAAAATGCATAAAGGTATAGCCATAAACACTCCAGCCCAAAGTCCCAGATCAATATGCTCGGCTTTAACTCTCATATTTATACATCCGGAGAAGAAAAGCTAATCTTCAAGGCACAATATCACACCTAAATTCCCTTATACTCACAGGTAATAGTGGAGGTTGGATTTGCCTTCTAGCATGGATAACAATATGAGAAGAGAAAATGTAATTACTCAACACACACAGGTGCTGTTCATGGAAAAATACAATAACTCGCACATAGACATGCATACAAAAGTGGCTACAGAAAAGACAACCCAAATCTGTATGTGCACTCTACTTTATTCCCCCATTCTTACAACAGGTCCCCTATAACAGTGATCATTTAACTACACTGTGCATATAGATCACCTCATTCAATCTTCAATGGCTTTGTGAGGCGGTGGGTTCCATCTAACGTCCTGTGTTCGGCATCTTGCATGTGGAATCCTGATTTTTGCCTCCTGCATCAGATGCTTTGGGTCTCATACTTTCTGCATTGTTCAGCATGTTGCATCAGCCTGTAACCAGCCGCATGTCCTATTTCCCGTGTCCTTGTCCTACATCCGACTCCTGCCTGTGTGTGTGTCTTCCTCAATGTCCATCAAAATGAACTGTGTGCCGTTTAATATTCCCTTGATAACTGGCTAATGCTACATTTTGTTTAATAACGGAGGTCTCAGGCCTGCTGAGGTTTGATGTGGGAGTTACACCACGCATTGAGACTATCCAAAAGTTTGGGTTACAGAAGCTCTCTGATAGCTGTTGTGTTTCTGGTTCACACGTTTGTGTGTACATCACAGGTGTCACGATTAGTGACAGACTAACATTCCTGAATGTTGATCCACAACAATGATGTCAGTTTAACAATATACTGTAGAGTTGACCGGAGCAGCTCCTGTTTGTTCCTTTGCTTTGCTGCACTTTAATTAACTCACTAATAAAGTGCTCAGCAGAGCATCAGCAATATTTATGTTTTACTTTTTGTTGTTTTGCAAATGATTGGCTAAACATGCTAGTTTCTGTTGTTTCACCGTTGCAACCATTATTAATATGCAGATATTGAAATTTAATAATTGTTGTCTCACTAGTTTTTGATCATAAGCCAAGTTTCAGCAGAGATTTAGCCACATCTGGACATCCCGCTTGATTGGACTGCTTGCCACAGTTGTCTCATTTTGTGTTATTTTTTTGTGGAATCCAAGTGTTGCGAGATAAATTTAGTTGACGAGACGTTCTTTTTTCATTAGCATCCCATAAATCCCGACTTGACATTAGTGCACAGCACAATCGCGAGTTTTCCTTGAAATTATGATGTGTGATTATGACTTGTTGCCACAGAAGCCTCTGTGCAATGCTGCTCTGTAAAAGTTACATATTTTCAGCTAGTCCACCTCTATTCTATTCACAAGAACCAATTATTACTGGCAACAATCTCCAGGAGGTAACCCGTACCATCCTGCACCATGTGACCCGCGTCACAACCTCTGTGCTGATATTTTTTCCTCTGTCTGTACCATATTGACCCTGCCACAGCAGATTCTTCATCCTGGTCCCACGTGTCACATGTGTTCGTTTTTCCCCACTTTGTGAGGCAGGTTTGTGGAGTATTTTGTCTTCTAGTTTGACACACTGTCAGGATGAAAAAAGAGCCAATTCATCTATAACAATAGAAGAACCTACCATGAATACTGTACTCTATAGGTGTTTGTGTATGTGACCAGACTTCTCGCCAACACAATTTTGAAATGCTTTAATGTGATGAAGATCTTCTCTGTACATTACTGTTTGAGAAATATATTGGTGTGATTGTGTCCTTTTCTGAAATTTCTAATGTGATATGTTTCAATTGGTTTCTTGGCTATTTTTTGTGTGTGTGTAGCTATAAATTGAAGGCACAATCACACACACGCACAATCTCACACGCACGGTTCCACATCTTTGCGTTTAGCTCACTGGGGTGAAACCAAGCAACTGGGAGCATCATTCATTCTGGCCTGGAGGGAGAAATGGACGACGAAGCCACGAGCTCTCCTTCTAACACATATACATAAACACAGTCTTGCACACGGCCCCCCCCGCGAGGTCAGCGGGATGAGCCGTTTTGAGGAAGGCATGTACCCTTCACTTTGTGTCAATGACAACATGGGCTGATAGCCGCTTCGCATCGCTGAATCCAAATCCTACTCTCGCTTTGTTTGTATCTATTCCTAACTGCTCCGTGAACCAAAAAACGAATTATTTTCGGATCAAACTTTAATGATTCTCTTATCAGTCGATTTCATGAAATGGTCAAAATGAAGTCATGACAGGAAAAGAGTGCAGGAAACAGAAAATGTTTGTGTGTGTGTATTCAGGTATTCAGGCAGGCTCCGTGTTCGTTGTGCTCATCCTGTGAGGGTTAGCCTAACTTCCTGGACTGATGAAGTGGTTTTGTTGAATAACAGATATTATTAACATTTTTCTTATTAAATCTGCATATCCTCTGATTTTCAAGAATCTGAGATTGTATCTCTACAGTGTACAATATTTAAATATTAAAATGGTTTCCGACTGTTACAAAGTATTTTTTTTATAACTGTGCAATAATAAAGACTATAATGTAATTAAGAGAAAGACTGTCAAAGAGAAACTAAATGTTTACACGAGACCATCATCTCTTCTTTCTCTAATGAATTTCTGCCTGGGCTCTAATTTCACAGTCCTTTACTCATTTTTTGCTCTCAAATGTCAGTGTATTTTTTCTCCATCCCCCTCTGAACACATTTCTCCGTCTCTTTGTGAAAAAAATAAGAAGAACGAAATATATATTTCAAGACAGCTGGCTCTGACACGTTAAATTAAATTTTACTGCGGGTTTGAAAAAATATTGAGAAAGTTCCCTCTCAAGAACACCGAAGAAAATTAAAGAAAAAAAAAATCACTTTAAACGTGTAATTTTTCTGAAGTAGTGCCGCATAGTAGTTACATAACTACCCACAATAACAAGTCATTCATGTTTCTCAAATCCGCTGAGCTTTAAATTGGCACATCTAAGTTAAAATGCTTGTAGTTTGTAAAATATTTGTAATAACTTTTGTTTTCAAGTTTGTGATTGTGTAAAGATAGATAAAAAGATAAACCTGAAAATTGGACACTATCAATAATAAAGACTGGGGCATTACAGGTTATATAATCTACAGTTAATCTGTGTCTGAGTGCGATATATTTTAAAGATTTTTTTGGGGGGGCATTTTGCCTTGATTCAGACAGTGCAGCGTTGACACAAAGGAAATGTGGGGAAAGACGTGCGGCTCTGGATCCAACTGGGGATTCTTTGCTGACAGCATTTGCGCCCCTGTGGTATCCACCCAACCACTCAGCAGTCGGATCGTCCTGCCGCACTGATTTCTAATCAGCCTGTTGTGCTTAATAAGGAAATCTACAGCCAAGGTGAAAACCATGATGAAGAAAATTGCTGTTTCTCCCAGAGGAACTTAAGAAGGAGATAAAAATGACTTGACAACAGTCTGACACTATCTATCGAGCTGCTTCCACGCAGCTTCACTGCCTCTGTAGAATATTCACCCAAGATTTTATTCATTTTGTGGAGGTTTTTATTTGACTTATGATGAGTTACCAGCCAGAGCTTCACTGTCTTACTCAAGGACACTTTGACAGGAAAACCGTCTGTTAACAGGACTGGGTAGTCTGCAGGGATTTACTGCCTAAGAAGCATGCGTGTGCGAGTTATGTGTGCCATCCATCTGTGGTACGACTGCATATACACACAAACACGTATGTACGATGGGGTGAATAACCAAATAGATGGCCCTTTAATGTCCACACACACATACATAGAACTAATAGATGTGACTTCTACGTGACACTTCAATCCATAATGGATTAGATGTCTGAATAGACAAACACGCAGGGGGAAATATGTGCCCAACACAGGTCTAAGGGTCACTTTATATTTTTCTGAACAAACAAAAAAATTAAAAAAAAAAGAGTGACAAACAGGTCAAAATTTGCCTGATTTTCTGTCACTTTTTTTTCTTTTCATCTCTGAATTTTCAACATCTGCCAAAAGGACGCACATCAGAAACACCTCTGGGCTATTTTCCATCACACACACAAGTTGTTTTTGATTTCTATTTCTAGAACTGTTTAGTGTTAAAGTTAGACGGAATAACAGCAGAGACATGTTTCACAGCATGTTTCCAGTACATTGGGTACGAACTAAAACAAAGACAATGTGGTTTTGATGCTGTAAGGGATATGAGTATTTGAGCTGTTCATATTTGTACTTGATGTTTTGGAACCAAGGTTATTTTACACAAGTTGACTTCTTTTTTCCCCACAATACAATTATCCAACATAAACAGCAAAAGCAAACAACAGGGATGTTGCTGAGTGACAAAGTCAATAAAACGCGAAAAGCTAAAGACCAGACTGAAGGTAAGATCTGGACAAAGAGTATATCGTGGCTAAAGTGTAGTTAACATGTCAAAAAAACAATCTCTGTCCAATAAAACATTGGGATTGTTTAAAATGCGTAAAATTCGGATCCTTTTAAAGTAAAATAATTGTCAGAAACTTGTCAGATTTTGATGAGCCCAGTGCAAGTATTACAACATCTGTCTTACTGCTCTCATACTTTCTCAACTTCCTAATTTCTCAACTTTCTCTACTCTCATCGTACATTTCCAAGTTTCCAGAGTCCTTCAGCTTTGGCCTCCATTATATCTGTTGACTGGACAATTTTACAATGCTACCATCAATGTTACAGCTGGACCTGTAATGGAATTGCTTATTAAAATTGTACACTTTTATTCTGAAGGTCAGACGCCCTTACTTTGGAAGATCTATTTTTGCTCCTCTTTTCTAAAATGTTTCCTGTGTAGTTTAATTACAGAATGCAGGAGGCATCGTGGGAAACAGATTAGTAGGTGAGCAATTAACACCTTGGAAAGGTCGCATTTAAAGATGGCATGCCGTGACATAAAGCCAAAGGCCAGGCAAACACCTCTGTCTTTTCATTCTTGCTTACATAGTAGGCTGGACAATTTGTCAGATGTAAAGAAACTTTGTAATTAATTTGTACTGTCGTGAAATAAAAGTGCCTTGGTTTTGTATTTGTCATAAATGTAGAGCTCTCCAAGGCTCATTCACCCACATACCACCATTAGATAACATTATGCCTAACAGGGAAATTAATCTGCATATTTATGCCAATGATACTCAAATTTACATGCAAGTGGCCTGCTGTCAAATGTGTATGCACTTCCTGAATAAGTGCAGTGAAAAAGAAACGGTTGGATAACCTGCAATTTAGCCCTTAAAGAGTTCTAATGAATGTAGAAACTTACTGCTCAAGTCTTCAAAAAAGAAAGCTGTGTTGTGAGTTTAAAACCCTTTTTGACTTTTTTCTTGTCCAACATTTATATAATTTCACTTTATTTGTTCTTCACATCTATATAAAATGCATGCAAATAAATACATACCCTGTGCTTTCTCTTATGTTACAGATATGGATTGTATTAGGTTTAATGCAGCATTTTTCAGTGTCTGATACTGCAGTGATTTCTGGCAGCTGTACGTTTTTGAGTTTTTAAAGCAGTGGAAGTGCCTAATGAACAGTTTGGACCAAAAGGTGTTACGTTATTTGGTTTGGAAAAATCACGACAACACATTTGCAAACTAAACAACAGGGATAAGACAAACATATAAAACTGAAAAACTGGCAATCTAACACGAGAAACTTTGAAGCAATATTTGCAATGATTGTGGTTAAAGTTAAACTGCTTTTACTTTAAGCGATGATGTTATTTTGCGTACCCGATGTGCAGGGATGCCTCGTAATGATAGATGTACGGTATTTGTCTGAGACCGTGCTCCAACGTGAATTTGTTCCCCTATAGTCTGTTTATAGGTGCCATATATCACCAGGCTTTCAGAGGTAATCACCAATGATGCTACAATCCCAACCCATTTAGGTCACGACTCCGCCGCCCTGCCAGTTAAATGGAGCTATAGTCATTATGTCTTTGCGTTTGTGGGTGTGTTTGTGTGCGCGCGTGGAAAAAGTGTGCGTGTCTGTCTTACTCAGCATTATCACTCCATTGCATGTGCAGGGTTTTTCCCACACAGCCCTCGTCCTGTTGTGCAACTGTTATGCATGTGTCTGCTTGTGTGTGTTTGTGTGTAGGGTGCTGTTTGCACAATTGCAAACACAGCACTCCACCTCTCTTAATACATACAGCGGTCTCTCCTGACAACTGCACTCAATCATGCTAATTTTCTACGAATACAGCATTATTCAACCGGCGCGGACAAAACTGAGTTTACCTCCACAAACTTTTGTGAGGTTGGAAAGTTATATTTGGGTTTCAGGTGAAGGTATAAACTTGTGAAGAATAAAAAAATACAATATTATCCGTCTGACCACGTTTTTACTTTGGTATCACTAAGCTTTTAAATAGATTAGTTTGTAGCTAAAACAAGGAGGCGGCAAAACAACGTGTTTCTTGTTACTACAGGAATCATAGTGCCAAATTGAGTGGAGTACCACGCTGCATTTGGTTACAATGACACGCAGAGCTGATTAATTATTACTACCCAAGTGATAATTAATCAGATGTCTAAAATAAAAAAAAAACAAAGAAACAAAAAATGTAATGATATGAAAGATTTAAATGGCAAGTTCGATAAATGCGTAGTTGTGGGTGTTGTTTCATCGATATCTGTCTTAAGGCTATTTTCTACTGGTTGCATGCCCGACGCGGCTGCCGGAGTGAATCTGCGTCATTAAAGTCAATGCTTCATATCTCACCGGCTCGGGAAAGTTTCAAAATAAAACACGTTGTAAAAAAGCACTACTACATCACCGTCTACGCCCGCAGTCTCAATTTGGACATGAAATGCGTTCTCCTCCCGCTACAGACACAGTATGTGAAATAGTTACGCAATAAATAGGCGGATTCATGTTTTTAATGGCAAAAACACAGCAGGTTGTATTAACTTTGTCTGTAGGCTGCAGCACAAAGTAGGAAATGACAACAATAATCACAAAATGGACGAAAAAGAAGCCGTTTAACGTTCATCCGCGATAGAAGCACAGAAGTCAAGGAAACATGACCAAATCAGGAAGGAAGATAAATGTTTCACGCAACGTGACGGACGCCTCTTCAGTGGAAAATGTGGGTTAGGCTCTTTAAAACCCCGGTTCTTCATTCAAATACAAAATGATAAAACACTGACTAAATCAGAAGCTCGGTGCAGTCTTAAACTAACTTGGAATAGTTCATGGACAGATCCGTTTTGATATGGAGATTAATAATGCCTGTTGAAGAGAGCGTACACACACAACCACACGGGCTCAACAAAGATGAGCGGAGCTTCGCAGCACACAGTGACTATAAAGAGATTGAAATTATATGAGCATTTCATGTCTTTGTGTGGATACCAAGTACTTGAGTTCAACAACAAAAAACAACTTTGGCAATACATTTTGTGGTGTGTACCCACGGAAAAAAAAGTTATCCAAGCAGCAGTGTACTAGTTTCCATGGAGGTCATGTATTTGACACTGTTGTTAAAAAGCATGCAATGAATGAAATCTAGAGTTTTACACATCATCCAATGTCTGTCTGGTGGTAGGTTTGGGCATTTGGCCACTGTTGTAGGTTTCCGCTGATGATTTCACACTGCAAAGTTAGAACAGATTCGTCTACTGAAAATAGGAAATATACAGAGACACTGAAATTATCAACAGAGGAACAAATTATTTCTTAAAATACAATAAAAACCGACCTTACAATGTCATTACACCAAATCTGTATGCTAATTGGACTTTCATCTTCCAGCACAGACACAGCGAGTGTAATCTTGTCTTTCTCGCCTCCACCTTTTCTTTTGTTATTCGTACGTCTTACTGTCGCTTTCATACATGCCAGTCCCACTTCTAATGCTGCTATGATTACAGACTGGGAGACGGTGTGAGATAGTGTGGTTGTGCAGTAGAAAAGACAGAGCTAGAGACAGAGGGGTACACTCTGTGTGAATGCCTTCAAAGCAGCAAAGATTTTTTACTCCAAAGTATGAAAGCTCCTTTGGGTTGTTGGCAGATAGTCAGAGACGTTGAGTCACTTCTGTCAGTGTTGGTTCTAGTTTAACTCTCATTTGTTGAGGTATTATGGCTGGTGAGTCAAGCAAAATCAATAGGCAAAGCTATAAATATGCTGTACATTTGGGACAAAAGTTCTTGTACAGACTAGTCCATTTACCCCCAAAGGTGGAGGAAGTGAAGTGTATGCACAGAGAACACGCCAAAATACTGAGATATCTACATTATGTTTCAAAGTTCCCCTCTGCAGAAAAATAGGATTTTCTTTTTGTTGATAGAGTTGAATGTTTGAGCTTCACTGTGCAGTTTGAAACTAGAAAATGGTTTTACAATCATCTGCTGAAGGTTGGAAAGTTTCTCCGTGCTCACTTAAAAAAAAAAAAAAAAAAAAAAAAAAAAAAAAAAATATATATATATATATATATATATATATATATATATATATATATATATATAGGGGCGAGCCTCTGAGCATGATTTGTGAAATCACATATAGTATGGAAGCCAATCCTGGTCCAATATTAAACCTACACATGAACACTGTGGAAACATCCAGAGCACACACACAGAGATGGACTTTACAGCGAAGTATGAGACATCTTGTGTCCTGAAGTTATACTTGAGAAATGAGACATATTTTCATATTCATCTCTACTGGAATTTTTAATGAGTGAGTGGGAGTAGATTTACTTTGACGGTTTATATAAAATCATTATGGAAAAAAACAAAAACATAAGACACAAGATGTTATTCAAAACGGAGCATTTTATGATAATAATCTTTAAACATATCTGGAGGAGATCTTTAAACTTAAATATTGAGCAAAATATATCCCTAAAAGCTGAAAGATAGCAAAAAATAAATTATTATCACCATATTTAGAAGTCATAGTGTTACTGCGTTATCTTCAGCAATGTGAAATTTGAGGTAGCTTTGTTATAACAATATGCAAGGTTTTTGACTTGGAGTAGGAGTATTGGGAAATATTTGATCTTTTCTCCTCTAGTTTTATTATATATACTATGAATTATATATATATATATATATATGTTTTTATATTTATATATATTCTCCTCCATTGTTAAAAGCTGGGTGGGTGCAGTATGTGTGGGTTGGCTGTCACATGTATGGTTTCTAATAATAACATGTAAATCAAAGAACAACTACAAGTTATCCAGGAAAATTCAGCTGAGCTGCACGATGATGTATCTTGTATGTAAATCCATACAGGCATTTTATGTGCATGCACTAGACAGTACATACATGTCATGAGAATGACATATATAAACATGAATACAAATCTTGGGAGACAGGAATGGCTGGAATAGAACCACGGATGTTGTTACATACGTGTTTAGACGTGAAGGCTACTGGGACATTTGTGTAGAGGTGAGGTGAATCCACACGGAGCTTTTGAAGTTAGTTCAACGGTGGGGAACCTTTGGTGGATATGTGATTTTTGTTTTGTGCCAACATGAAGGAGAAACCTGCTTCACAGATGTGCGTGATTGAGAGCGGGTACAAAGTCTTCATCTGCTGCTGGAGGACAAAGGAGAAACTCAGCTTTAATGTACAGCAGAAGTGACGACATAGAAGCTACTGAAGTTAATGTGCTGGCAGGAGCAGCATTAACGCCCGACAGATCGGCTGTTGAAACACCAAATCCCCGCATAATAATCGTACGTTCGCCAAGCAGGTATTAGGTCATTAAAGCAGCCATGATAGGTGACAGCACAATGCCCATGATCAAACTCATCATGTCCCATACATTACTGAGAGGACAAAGTCAGAGTGTGAACCAGGGAAGAGCTGAGCATACAAAATTCAAATAGCTAGAAATTGGATTTTAATTGGATTTTGCGTATTTCTTGTATCAATTATTGCAGCAATGCTAATTCCAACAATGCTAATGGTTATTTAACAGTTTTGTGAGAACCTCCGCCAAATTTTAACAGAACTCAGCCTCAGCCTACGCATAATCTGAATGCTGTTTTTGTCTTGTTCATCTGTTTCCAAGGTGAAGAATGAAATTGGAGGTTCAACCTGCTGCCAACATGTCCTCGAAGTCCCAAAAATGCTATGGATGAGGTCAGAACAAGCACTGAGCTCACGTAAACAACTCAGCATACGTAGTCTACTGATTAAAACTATTTCATGTGACATAAAAGCTCCTGAAAACGTCGTAAGTGAACCTTGAGTTGGGATTGTTTTTGTCAAACAAAGTACTTGTCAAGGTCCAGGGTAAACTTTAATGCTCATTATTTGTTTGAATTCAAAAGTTACCGTTTCCTTATATTTCCAATGCGACATGTTAGCAGCTATATAGATAATAATGCTAACCACAAACATGACGATGTGTGATACAGTACACATGCATCCAATGCAAACACGGAGACACTCATATGTAGATAGTGTTGGAAGATTTAACAATCCATGAGTCACATCAATCTCCCTTTCATCTGACAACACAGCGCTCTCCTCTAGCATGATTAGTCCTTTAATCATCGCTTCAAAAGGAAGACAAGTCTACAACACATTGTACACACACAAGGTCGACTGCAGTGGAAAAAAAAAACAAAAACTCCCTGTTCTTCGTGTCGGGCTCAATACGAGAACAAAGCAAGTACAGCAAACATTTTCTAATTTGCAGTAATGCAGCTGACGCCTGTTCTGCTCGGTATTCACCACAAAGGGCTACAGAGAAAAGAATGAAGTGTGTGGATGGGAAAGGGGATACTAGTGTCAGGGATTGGTGGTGGGTGTTTGATGGGATCAGTCGCAGGTCACTCCAATGGGGTTGAACAGGGCCCGAAGAGACCACAAAGAATTTATAACATCGTTGTTAGTGGATATTCAGACTGAACACTTGACTTCCACTGATTTGTGAAACTTAGCCAACTGCATCACTGTGGTTGTTTTGCATCAAGAGCTAAAATTATCAGACTTTTCACCATGTGGAAAAAGCAGCAGGGTGTTAAACGTGTGACATTAACAAACTCCCAAAGATTTCCCCGAAACACAGAAGACGACCAACTATGTTCTTAACATCTACCACAAAACTCCTCGAGGCAATAACGATCCATCCAGTTCATTTACTACACTTTTTCTAAATGATCTCGAAGTAAACATTGATTGATTGAGCAAACAGCGATGAACATACCGATATAAACATTTCAAGTCGACATGCTGCAAAGTAATTACAATATGTTCAGCAGCTCCGCACCATCCAGCGCGAACAGACACGTTCTGAATGCAGAAAGTGATGCAAATGAGAGCAGATGAATTTCCCAAAAGACTGGGACTACATGACTAACAAACCAAACCAAGCAACAAACAGTTGTGGGATGCCGAGTCAGGAAGAGCGATATCAATATTCTTAATATTCCAGTAAAGCTTGCACAAAGTATTCAACTGGTTGTTTCCGTTTTGTAACATATATTAAGCTGCACTGAAATGAGGTTAACTCAATACAATTTAACAGCACTGATTTTGTTTGAATGATTTAATAAAAAGAAAGACTGTGAGGGCAGAATGAGGGTGAACCGGTACTGCAGTGAGTGGGAGATGTGCAGCTGCTGGTTGACATGGGAAGGTTTATATATGATAATTACTGCCGCTGAGGAGCAACAGGAGCTCAGAAGTGTAATCTCATGGAGTATACCCACGAAAAAAAAAACATCATATGCATGAATTGGATATGGTTGGATATGGATATGGATATGGATATTGGTCACAGGTATGACCCTCCAGTTTTAACATGCAGGCTGCTTGTTTTAATGAATCCTTTTCTTGTTGTAGAAAGACGAATTTCACATGTTAACCACTGTCACAAAGACTTGTTACATTAGATTCACAGGAACAAGGGTTTGAAATAACTGTCAAACTTTATAAACAACTATCACTTCAACACTTGTTAGTGCTGCTACAAGCTGAAAATGTTTTTTCACCATGTGAAGTGTTAATACATTAATTTCTCCTGAAAAGATTAAAGTCAGGCGCAACACAAAGCAGATTGCATGTACATACTTTAGTCTCTTGAAAACAAGACAAGAACAATATGATCAGCTAAAATACATTTTAAAAGAGAGTCTGCTGAGCCACCCTGTAAAAACGATATAAAGACTGATCACTAAGTGGACAAGAGAAGGAACATGGTTTAAGATTAATGGTAATCATGTAATACATTATGCAAAAGATGGTTATTTGGAGGAATAATACAATTTTCAATTTGTAGGGGAATCAACCGTAATACTCTTTACAGACTTTAAAGATTTTTCACACTTAACTCTCCAGTAATGACTTCCAGTAACTGTGTTCTACAGTATGTTAAATGTAACACAGAGACAAAGATAGACCGGACCAACACTTGAACATTACATAAACTGTTATGTGCTGGGATTCTAAATTTAGAGTGCAGTTTGTCGAGGTTTTTCTTAGTCAGCATGGTTGTACAGTCATTAGCTCTGCCAGAACTACAGTTCACAAACACAAAGATGTTCTTGCAACAACAAATTCAAAAAAATTGATTTTGATTCTTGTCCATCTTAATTGAATCTTAATTAATAACAATTTGAGAATAATCAAATGGAAAAAATATGTATGTATATTAATATTACAACGGATTTTTGTTTCCTGCATGCAAAACTTTAAAAGAAGTCCTAACTTACATTCTTTTTACTTGACGACATATATAATCTATGATGTCAACTGTATTCATGTTATAATAATGACAGCATTTAGTCAAAAGCAGCAAACTTTTTTTCACAACACAAAAAGTTCACACAGAGATACAAAACAAACCTACACATTTGATCATGATATAATTCTGACAGGATGTTTGAAAGGAAATACGTGAGGAAAGCAAAACATTACAAATAAATGAGCTGATTTCTTTAAACTTGTACATTAATGCCACACAGCTGCCGTAACATAGCAAAATATAATGCCGTGTGATGTCAGTATTTATAATAATGATGGACACACTTGAGTCAAACATACACATGGCCTTAATGTAAAAATACAGCAGAGGGAGAAATGTGAGGGAAAGAGAGAAGAGAGAAAGATAAAGGCACATCAGCAGAATAAATACTTTTATAAATCACTGCAGAGACAGAGAGCTGTCGAATAAATTTATCCCGTCCCATTATTCCCCCCTGTATCTCCCACCACAGGAGGCATAAAGAGTGTGTGTGCGTGTGTGTGTGTGTGTGTGTGTGTGTGGGTTAGTGAGAGAGAGTGATGATGACGATGAAGATGACCCTGGCACTGACGTATATAAAAAGGCACGTCCGCACACACAACATCCGCGACACTATGACACAAAGTATTCCCTCGACGTACCTTCACGTACACACATGACACCTGGTAATTGGGGCCCCTTGGGGCCGATCTTTGGACTTGGGTGCCAAGGCCGCGCATTCCTTATGGAGAGGCGGATAAATCAACTGTTAATAAGCCAGCAAGCATGGAGGTTCTATTTATGACTGCTTTCAACACAAGGCCAGTGTCACTAGTCCAACTGTGGTCTCACACACACACACACACACACACACACACACACACACACACACACACACACACACACACACACACACATACACACGCACACGCACATACACACACACAGAGAGGACCCCAAAGGTATCCCTGCCCGTGTAACTGTACGTCAAAGGAGAAAAAAAAAATTCTCCTGTGATATCATATATTCAGCATTTTTCATCAGCACCTGCGTTTTCCTATTAACCCATAATGGAGTAAGGATCTCAGCTAAATCTACCCCAGTGACAGACACACACACACACACACACACACACACACACACACACACAAACAAACACACAAACACACAAACACGCACAGTCGGAGTGGATAACAGCCAGGCTCCACTGGTTGCCAGACCTCAGTCCAGCAGCACGGTGGAGAACAATATTGATTCATCCACAGAAAGTCACCTTCCTGCTCACCCCAACACCGGCCAGCGCCTCCGGGGCCCCGGTCATTCCACTCAGACAATTTGTATGGCTGTTGTTATTATTAGCGTTTCTCTAGCATAGCGCTTTGGTCTCGGGGCACGGACACACCGCTTTATGATGCCGCGCCTAATAAACATCATTGTGATTCTCCCAAGCTGGTAATTAAGTGTGGGGCTAATTTGTCATAGTTAGTTAGAGCGTGGCGCGATGCCAGGAGAGGGCTGCCTGGGAGCGGTATGGTGGCTGGGAAAGCCGGGAGTTTAACATACACTATTCATTTGAAGCTGCATAATTACGTTGGTCTTAGTTTGGGGCATGGCAAAGGGCAGAGGTTTTCATAGAGTGTGACTTGGACAACTCGGTGCACAAGATGCTATTGGATTTTGACAGATATGGGAGTTTGAAAACCACTAACAATACTGTGAAGATTCAAATCTTTGAATCTGGACATTTGTAGGTCAAAATATGAGGCCTTATGTCTTCGCTAAATTAAAAAAAACCATCGGTTTACAACCAGTATAAACTTTTCCTGATAATGTTCAAATGAGTATTCTCAACTGGTCTAGCTGCAGGACCAAGTTTCCGTAGTTGCAACTTGCGAGCCAAGTTTCTGAAATTTTTGAGCCCCTTTCACAAACAAAATGTGCCGTCATGTACCATTAAATGTGAAACAAAACAAAAAGTGCATCAAAAGTGCAACTAAGGCAAAAAACCCAATGAAATAAAATTGCAGACTTACCTTGAACGGCATGCACATACTGTATACAAGTTTAAACTGGCAAAGCTCATCAAGTTTCAAGAATCAACAGAATTCAATGAAATATGAAGCAGCAGCACAAGTTCTCTGTAATTTAAAAGAAAGTTTGACATTTGGTTCTCCATACACAAATCCGCAACCCACTCAACATGGCCCTGCGACCTCCTGTTGGGTTGCAACCCACCAGTTAAGAACCACTGGTCTCAATGTTTACTCATAATCTTATTTAATAAAAATGTGTCATCCCAGCAGAGTTTATTCTGTGTCGGGTCTCTCTAATCCCTCTTGTCTGATTCAGTGTTTTCAGTTTACTTTGACTGCCGTTTTAATAATTGCCTCTTTTTCTCTATGTGTCAGCACATCTTAAAATGTGTGTGTGTGTGTGAAACTATATGTCAGAAAGAAGCAAGAAAAGTGGAAAACAATTGGCGAGGCAAATTGGAATGGAGAGACGCAGATTAGGTTTAGCATTCAGCTGATTCGCTTTTTACAAGTAAAACAGCAATAAAACAAAGAGAAAAACAGGCATGATTGATATAACTGAGAAGGTAATCCTGTGGCCTTGAGTTATTGTATGTCTGGAAAAATGATCTCATAAAAGAAACCATGACAAACATTAATGAATGGGGACAGTGATACAAATTTGCAGTGCATTAAGGATTCAGGTGCTGCAACATCATCGCATTTCCTCAACAAAGATTTCAATTGGACATGGTCTTCCTGGAGTAACTGAACAATTGCACAGTTCCTTAAAATAATAACGTTTACTATAAAGCCAGAAGAGTTACTGCTTAACCAACCAAACTTTATATCGACAACAGTTTCAACTCTTTCCAAAGGTTCAGACCAAAGATTCACGATGAGGGAACTAACCTCAATTTTCCATTCTGCAACATTTGTAAACCTGCCAGTTCACGCCAAAGCAACGAGACAAGACAGTGTAACATCTCCACAGAAACGACTCTCTGCACTTCTGCTGGCCTTTCAGGCTTTCTCGTAGCTGGATATAATTGGTAGCGTCTTAAAAAAATGAATGAGGACAGTGATAGTGAGTTGCATATTCAGTAGTGATGACGGGGCAAAACAGCAAACATACACGTCTGTTCCTCAAACTGATGAGGTGATCCTCTCTTCTGTCCAACACTCTCCCATTTCAATAAGCTGGCAGTTTGTAACTGACGTGACCAGCGGACTTTTCTACAAGCTGATTGGCTGTTGAAAGAAGTGACGTGTTTTATGTGTTAAAAATGCCCGCTGGCGACTTGACACGCTGAGTCACAGGAAACACACCCAGCTGGCTTGAGTCAAGTTTAGATGGGTCAGTTCACACCGTTTCAACTTTTTCCTGCAACTTTTCTAAAACTGTTTTCATTCGTTGCTAACCTTTGGGCTGAAGATAGTCATTGTTCAGGAGTTTGACTTGTAACATGAAAACTACAGAATTATAATTTATGGGTGACAAACCTGGAGCTCATATGAGTACGTTATCCATCATGTTCTGGATCCTCATTCACTTAGGACGGGTTTGTACATTTTATTGCCCTCAAAGGTTTGAGGTCCATGATACAGTCAAGTAGTTTGGTTTGAGGTTGTCTCCAACACTTTCAAACAAACAAGTTTAAAAAGATCTGGAAAACGGTACACTTTGCTGACTGGCATCTTTGGAGGTTATTACTCCAGTGGATACGAGTTTTCATTTTAATTATTGTGTTTATCTAACTGGAGTTATTTTATTCCCAAAGCAAAAATGCACACTCTCATTTAGTTTTACCATTCATCCATCCGTCCATAGGCAGCAGAGAGCATTTAAATTAGTGTGTCTGAGTGACTCACTATTGCTTGCTTGCTTGTTTTCAGAAAAAAAAATCTTAACATATCTCGAGAATGGAAGACACTATAACATCTTGACACAACAACACTGACGCATACAATATCAGCTGAAACGTGTAACGGTTTTGCTGTAATGGTTTACGTGCCTCAGCATTTTGGACCTGCATTTTCAGGTTTACTATAGAATCACCATTTTCATGAAGTTTTCATTACTGCACCCTTTTTCTGCACGTCATTACCTTGTAAGCGTGCATGCTAGGTAAGCACATTGAGACTCATATAATGTTTCAGATTGTGCACATGCTTGACATAAGCGTGCGGTTCGCGTTGTTTACTGGGGAGGAAAAAAAGGTCTCGGATGAAGATGATCAAGACTCTGACATTTAGACCAGCTTTCATTTGGCTTCGGTACAATAATCACATTAAATGTAACATGCAAGTCGTGCGCGGTTTAGTGTGTTCACACACACACACACACACACACACACACACACACACACACACACACACACACACACACACACACACACACACACACGTCCACTTTGGTTTTGTTGGTGGTGGCATAATATCTTTGCGGCGACTGCTTTCAGATGAGTGACATCTAAGAAAAGGATGGAGCCACTTGCAGCCAGTGCCAAGTCGATGATCGGCAGTCCGCTTGCCAGCCTCTCCCACGTTAGTCCATATCATCATGCAGATCTGAGATCGTTTGTTTTACCCATCAGCTTTTCATCTACAAAAGATTGTCTGATTAGAGTCTCTCAAGTTGCTTTAAAACTGTCCCGTTGCTTCGCCACAACTGAGAATCCGATCCGTCTCTGATTGCTTTCGGTGACATTCACAATTACCCAGCTGCTTCCTGTGATTAAAGAAACTCTCCTGTTTCTAGGCCGTTTCCTCCTTCTCCTTCTCTCCCGCCTCCTCCTTTGCTTTTTTTCTGCAGTCCTCCACCTGTCCACCCCCTCTCGGCCATCTATTTCTCAGTTTACATTACGAAACAGAGCTCGTACATCTGAAATCGCCCCCTGTCCATATGCTGTGTAGATAGGTACACAATATTTTTCAAGTAGCCTAAATGTAACCGCACACAAACTGTATACACACATTGGAAGACAAATTT
Organism: Embiotoca jacksoni; assembly: GCF_022577435.1. Taxonomy (NCBI): domain Eukaryota; kingdom Metazoa; phylum Chordata; class Actinopteri; family Embiotocidae; genus Embiotoca; species Embiotoca jacksoni. Next base: position 10,889,007 of record NW_027185340.1, read on the forward strand.
GCACTCCAACAGGTATTGAACATTGTTGGATATATAAGCCTCCATTTTATTGTATTTTTTGTTTCACTTTATGAATCTTAATACATTTTAATAACAACCAAACTGCTTTCTGGCATTCAGACCTGAATCAATGCTGTTTCAGAGTGGTTGAAGTGGACATCTATCTTCCAGCTGATACTTTCACTTCAACACCAGCCCCTGAATGTTTTTTTTGTGCCCACAATTACCAGATGTCCACCTTGCACGGAAAATATAGCTAGATGCTGCAAATTATCGATGATCCTGAAATACCTCCCATGCTATTGGTAGCTGCTAACTAACCAGCTTAATACAGAGAAGCCTCAAGTTACTGCAACTCAGAAAAACATGTAGCCAAAAAATTGCATTCAGAGAGCGAAATACTATGTTCTAATGTGAGATTTACCCAAGTTGAAACTGAGTGACTTCATACATGGATCAGTGGACTTCTGCCTTTCTTTGAGTCATTTTTGTTTTACTTGTTTAGTGTCAAAGAGGTGTTCACCCACGTGTGTTGAGGTGTTGTCATGAACTGCATCTCACCGGATTGTGTTTCCACGTCTAGGCCAACTAAGATTGAAGAAGTGGACACCAACCACTGTGAAATCTGCACATGCGGGTGCAACCGAGATGACAGCATGACCCTGTGTAGAGGTGGCTGAACTTCAGCACATTAGGAATAAGTAGTTCACGTTTTTATTCATCAAACACACACACAAAAGTGCACAGATGCCTCTGTGTGTCAATCTCTTCCCCCGCACTCTCTTTATCCTCTGCCCACATTTCTTGTCAGCTAATTTACCCTCTTCTTCATCCTGCCACCCCCTTGTTTGCTCTTTCGATCCTCTCCTCACTCAATCATCTTCTCGCACTCTGCTTCTTATTTTCCGTCCTCTTTCACCCTCCTCTCTGTCTGTCACTTCATTTGTCTTTGCCTAACTCTTTTCCTACTTTCCACATTCATAGAACCTCCTCTCTGTCTCTTCCTTTACTTTCCCCAAGTCTCTCTCTCTTCTTTAATCGTTTCACTTCTCCTGTCCTCACCCTGCTGACACTTGTCCTGCAGCCGCTTCTTGCTATTTTCTTTTCCTCCTGACCGAGTCACCTACTTTCGGAAGTATTTATGTGGGAGTGAGACAAGTTTACAAAAACAATTTGGACGTAACTGGAATTTCCTCTGACAGTACAGACCAAATTTGATTTCATACGGCTGCATGTGAACGTTTTCTGTAAACTATTATAGCCCCCGGGGTCACAGACTTAAAGAACCACAAATGCACACATGATTTCTTCTGAATCTATTTCTTTCTTCCAATTTGAGGGGATTTACTCCAAGACCCCCCCCTGCTGTTAATCCTTATGTATTATAATTCTCCACAGAGTCTCAGTGCTTATGTGCGCTATGAAGACTGATGGCTGTGCATATATCAGATGAGCTTCACTGTATGAATCACAATATATTGAAAAGGTTATGCCTGACAGGAAATTATCACAGGCCTATAGAGTTCCTCTGTTTCATGTGTACAATATTTCAATGTTTGTGTGTATGTGTGTGTGTGCGTGCAAAGCAGCCAATCCTCAGCACAACAAATCATATACTAAATTCACTGGCACAAGGCATTTACCAAAATGGCCATCTGCATTTTAATGACAAAGTCTAATTTATTTATGGATAGAGTACATTATTACAGGAGACTTTTGATATTCCTCGCAACAAACAGAAATTCAAATGGCTGTCTCATTTCTGCTGATGGCAACGCTATGCTAATGGTGTTGGAATTTTCTGTGCTCCTTTCCAAACAAGCCAATCACACAGAGGTTTTTTGGTGGATGTGTCAGGGGAAGTATATGTGGCAAAGTATGTATGCATATTCCTGAAGCATGCAAGTTTTCCTTTTCATAAGAGGCTTCGCATTGGTTACCTTTGCCTTGAATGAATATGCTGACCTTATGCACACTTTGGAAAAGCCACTGCAGTTTTTATTTTACATTGCTGACAATATGACAATTGATATTCTTCATTAAATCAATGTGCCTGTCAGATGGACCTGATCCTTCTTCCAGTGTCATATTTCAGCTGCTGTTAATATGGCTTTCTGGACTAAAACAAAAAAACGATCTTCTGTTAAAAAAAACAAAAGTTATTGTCGAGAATGATTCTGATGAAATGATGAAGGTGCAAAAGGGGGGGGGGGGGAAGTCAAACTTATATTTTGAACTCAACAGAATTTATGCTTCTACGCTTTTATGTTGAAGGGGATACGTTTCCCATGATGCAACATACGTGCAGTATCAGTTTTCTGCCAGCGTTATCATGACAATAATGACCAAAACTAATGTTGTCACATCAGTAGTTAGCTCTCATTGGAGGATTTGAACAATGATTTAGGATTAGAAAAGTTTCACTTTATCATTCCATATTTCATTTTGTACAATTACAATTTTTGACACTTGATGAGCCTCACGAGTTTAAATACGCTTGAAAAACACATGTCTGTAGTTTAAGCATGCCTTTTGGTTTTAATGGGTTTTTACACCGAGTTTCACCTTTGTTGCTCTTTTTATTTATTCATTCAACATTTTTAGAAGTGCATCAAGGCATTGAGTATTACTGCACTATTTCTTTAATTTGAGTGATATGATACATTAAGACAGTGGTTTGTGCAACTATAATGAGAGGAGTATGCATTACTGGTCTGGAAATCCCAATCTGTACTTATGAAAGAGTTTCCTCTACCATTGTGTAGCTGCCCTCCTAAAAAGACCCCCCGCCCCTCTGAAAGAAACTAAATATCATGGTATTACTTAATTTCTGTGCAACCGGAGAAATAAGAATTGAATTGAAATGATAAAAGAATTGAAACCGACACAATAATTAGAATTATCAGAAACAAATGTCAACACTGACGCATATAATAAGTTGTGAGTGGGCTATCGAGCCCTGACAATCTGACACTAATACAGGAGGAAACTGGTTGAATCCTAAATCAGGGTGTTTAATATTCTTTGCATGTGTGAACAAATATGTACCAATGTTGACCTGGTATACAACCTTAAAAAAGATGCAGTTGAAACTATTTGTGACACCTGCCACAAAAAGCAGAAGCACTGTGGAATATTTTCTAATACTTTGAAATGTGCACCAAGATCATCAGCACATGGACTTGGTGATGGAACATTGTACAATTATAGCCTTCGCAAAACCAGCTAGGTTATCAATAACCTTTCATGATTCTAATTAAAATAAATGGCACAGACTATTGACTCACTGATCAAACTCTGGTTTCTGAAAAGGTGATAGTGGTGAAATACATAATCAGTCTGCTTATCAGTCGCTGAGGACCATAAATATGACTTTTCCCTTCGAGCATTTTAAACCGCTGCAGCTGGGTATATTAGTGTTGAAATGAGTCTTGTATACAGCCCAGGGACCTGCCACGACTATGTGCTAAACTGGCCATCTTAATGAAATAAAAAGGCTGCGTGTAACATTGGGTTACCTGTAAAGGCTAGAGTTGTCCCCAGTGACATAGAATAATGCATTTAATGTGTTTTGGCTGTATGAGAAAATGTATTTCTCCCAGACTCCCATGGCACAAGAAAGATGGAGGGATGGTGAGAAAGAAGGAGAAGAGAACAGAGAAAAACAAACATGTTTGGATGCAGAAAACAGGAGAGAGAGAGAGAGAGAGAGAGAGAGAGAAGACAAACAACCAACTGGAAAAGAAGGAGCGACAGAATAGTCGAGGGAGGAGAGGAGAGGGAGGAGGAAGACGATAGAAAACACAGTGTTTGCAAATCACAAATTAAAAGCATAAGCATGCTGTACACCAAACACTCTCCCAAAGGAAATATAGGCCTTTCAGCATCAAAACCTTATTCAAGGCAAAAAGATAGGTAGCAACAAAATCTCGAGCCTCTGGCATCATTTACAGCAGATTTGAAGGATACAAAAACACAAATAGAGAAACATTTTGTCATAAATCTAGGCCTGTCTGTCTCCAGCAGCTGCATCCAAGGTCAAAGATGATGACAGTAAATAGTCTGGATTTCACAAGAATGCAAACCTTACGGTTGAAAAAGCACTCAGGGAGCTCAAACCTCCACCAAGATCCCATAATACTACAAATTGATTACCGGTACTTAAATAATGGTGTATACTTAGAACGGCTTATTGTGCACATGGCTCAAAAGACACGGCCATTCTGATTGGCTAATGGTGGTCATTCATTTTGGGGATGAAGTTCTGTCTTGGATTAAATGTTCAAAAGTTATTTTATAACCAATAAGTTGTTTATTGCATTTTTCCTCAATTGTCGGTTAATTTTTTTTTTTTTTTTTTTTTTTTTTTATCATCTGCAGATGAGATGTATTGAGAACTGGATGCCTGTTTAGAAGACGGTACCTCGTTTATTTGAGTGAAAGCGTCTGACTGCTCAGTGGTTTTTAAAGTTTCTGAAAGCGCTGCAGCGCTTCTGCAGCATGCACATGCTTTCAGCGCTGTTATGGTGCAGACAGCAAAGAATATTGTTCTTAATGTGTTTTGAACATGAAATGCCCTTGGCATATGTTGGGACTAATCTAATCTAAATCTGATCAAGTGTTCCCTGATTTAGTGGCGTAACTGACATCAAATTTTTACTAAAACCTAGTCAGTATTTGAGGTAGCCCCATTGAATGAAGAGGTAACAATGCATTTGTGTTCACCCAATACAAGCTATACCAGGAATGGAATTAATTAATACCTTATTAGACTGAGATCTCAGCTGTACTTGTCACAATGCAAACGTGTATAGCAGCAGCAGGAGCAAAAAGGTTAAAAAGTTATCGTGAAATGGGATGTTGCGGATGTGGTTGGATACAATAGGGAGGATCATGTTTTTCAGCAACGAAGCAGAGTCCACATGTCATAGATCACGTGTAACTAAAAGTGACAAATCACAACGAACCCTCTACGTCAAGTCAAATAAAAGAAACATCTACTCACCACCCTGATCAGTGCTGACGGTGATGATGGCTACCTGGCGAGGGAAGGAGCTCAAGTCCGACACGCCGTTCAGCGACTCGATCTCAAAGGTGTAGTTGGCGTGTGCAGAGAAGTCCATGACCGTCACGGTGGCGTTGGTGAGTCCTAACGGCCGCGGCAGAAAGCGGAGCTCCTCCTCACAGAGCTGGCAATGGTTGGGCTCGGGGCCGCAGCGTTTGCACATGACGTTGTAAGTGAGGTCCCGGCGGCCCCCGGTGTCGCTGGGCGGAGACCACTCCAGCAGCAGACTGGTGTCGTTCAGGTTAGACATTAAATTACGGGGAGGAGATGGAGGGCCTGCAAAGGAACGCAGAGATTTGATGAAGTGATAAATAAAACACTTCAACATGCCCTCCACATTAATTGACAGAATACACGGTTGGTCCATGCCCGCTACAGCCGCACATACTGTCGAGGTGTTGATCTGTCTGTGCCCTCGAAACGATCAAAAGTCATAAACAACTCCGTTTTTATGACGTAACGGTGTTATTGTTAAGGTTTGATCAGGTTTGGGCATGAAGACAACGTGGTAATAGATTTACTAAAAGATAATGCTTTGTTTGTTTGTTTGTGATGAGGTCAGTGTCACTGCTGTCATCATAAGAATCTGTTCTAACTTGATCTCATGACCTATAGTCATAGTCCTAAGAAATCAATATGAAGAAATTCATGAATTGACTAAGAGGCAATCAATAATATCTGAAATAAAGTCCTTACATTTACTATTATGATCATTGTGTCTGCAAAATAATCTCTCCCCCTTCCCTCCTTGAGCTCGTCAGCCACTCGATAATATTCTTTAAGTGTCATTGATAATGCACAGTAACAGCAGTTCCTTCCTTCTGTTGCAGATCTGCTATTTCAAAACTTGCCACTACACAGTTAAGAAGTCATTTCCATCAAGCGCTATGCTTAGTAAAATTGCTTTGCATCAGTCGATTCAAATCACCAAAGTGGCCAAAGGGCAAATGATGAGCAAAATTGACCCTTGAGGCACACCGCTGCTCAAACGATCTCTCTAGTCACGCAAATATAAATTCAGCTATTTAATCAGGATTTGAAGAATCCACATCAAATTAAAAGGCATGCTTCACACAGGTACAATACCAAATCCTGTCGTGCCACATAACTCCTCATAATGCATTCCTCTCCAGTGCAGTAAACGATCAACGTTATTTTACCTGCCTCACATTTTACTTGGTTGCGGTGTTCTTGTGCTCCCTGGATGTGCGTGTTTGTGTGTCAGGGTAAGCAGTGTGCTATAGCAGGCAGCCAGCTGTCAACAGGGTGGAGTTAAAAGGCCTGAGGGATTTGAACACTCCCATCCTGCCAAGCTCACTGTCTGCCAGGACAATGGGATGTTTCCCTCAACCTCCCTCCATCCCTCCATCCCTCCCCCAACCATTGCTAAAAATCTCAGCAGACAGGAAAGCTCCTCCTACCTCTCCTCCACTTCTGTCAGTGTGCGTCCATTCTCTCTTTCTGCCTCTATCGGCCATTATCTCACCTCCTCCATTCTCTCCATCGAGGAGAATCCACCCACCTCCGCTCCTGCAGAGCAACCCCACTGCCATCAATCAGCTCCTATTCTCCTCCAGGGAGAGATCGGTATCAGCACCCTCCTTCCTTTCTCTCTTCACTGTCTACTCCATCCAGCCTTTACACTTTTCCTCCACCTTTATCTCTCCTCCTGTGACATCTTCTCTTTCTTCACCTTTCTTTTCAGCCCTCAGTCTTTAATCTTTCTACTTTTTTTTCCACTTCAATATCACTTAAACAGTTTATATTCTGGCCCACATCTGGCCCCTGATTAAAATGCCTTATGTGAGTAAACACAGAGCCCACAGCTTGTAAAAGTAGATGTGGCACATTAGTCCACTCCTCTATGTTTGGAAGGTTTGTCACATGCCCACAAGGCTTTACACACCGTGTCTGAGCCTGGAACAAAAGTGGCCTTGAGGATTTAGAATTGCTTGTGCCTGGAGGGATACTGTTTAATAATGAACTAACAACTGTTGACCAAGGCACTAAATTAAAACTTTGTGTTCACTTATTCATATTATATTTCGACAATCTCCAAATTTCAATGTTTTTATCAAATATATATAATAATATAATATTGGCTTCATATTTTAGAGATTAAACAAATGTTTGGGAAGCCATCTTTTCAAAAACATATTACTTGGTTGGAATATCTAAACCAGCATTAGCACTTTGTTTTTGGACTTCTTGATTAGCACTTTGTTTTTAGACTTTGTGGAAAGGCCAGACTGCAATTCACCACCAAGGGAACTTCTTTAGACAAAAAGGAGATTTAAGAATGAAAATACTGCAGGTTAAAATGCTTGTATAAATTCAGTCTAAATTTAGAAATGAAAACATTGAATAAAGAGTAAACTAACATCATCTCCACAATGAGTTGGCTTTGTCTTACCGCAAAAGACAAATATACTCTACCACGCTGGAGAGCTTTCAGACGTGGCCCCCGTCTATCTTAGTGACAGCTAAATGGCTTTTTAATTAAAGGAGAATTAGTCCGGTTAAACTGTAATTTAATGCAAATATGAAGTCGTAATGACAGTCAGTGAATCATCGATGAGGATGAGGCAGCTGAACAAAAGGCATGTAATTCATCCAGAGACTACCTAATGTTCAGTTTCACACCAGATAAGTCCTGAAGACGAGACTGGATTTACAGCCACTGCAAATTCGGAGAGAACACTGGAGTAATCCACCAGCTCTACAAAGTAATAACTTACCCAGTCTGTAGAGTGCAAGCGAGTGAAGACATATTTAATGTGAATTTACAATTAATTAATTAAATTTGAATTGGCCTACAATACAAAATTACTGTTTTTTTCTCTTCTCCATAATAACAATGACAGTGAAGTTCACAGTTTTCCCACGACTCTGAACCCATCAAACAGGATGACAAACAGTCTTTTGTCTGTGTGTGTGTGTGTGTGTGTGTGTGTGTGTGTGTGTGTGTGTGTGTGTGTATGTGTGTGTGTGTGTGTGTGTATATGTGGTTACTATGTCAAATAGCTTAATATTGGAGTAAATAAGTAAATCCCATTTCCAATTTGTTGTTGCTCATTTTAAGCTTGTTGTCTTCGTGGTAATAATGTATAATTTCACTTCTTATTCTCGTGACCTGTCATGACAATGACTTCCATTGAGGTTCATGAGGTACGGTTGTGAGGTAGTTCCGCGGTAGCATCGTCTGTATGTACCGGTTTATTTTCATTGCACCCATTTTTCTCGTCGCTTATCTGCACAAAATGCGTTAATTTTGAGTTTCTTTATTAAAGCAAGCTCATCTGTTTATTTTAATCTTCTTATATTGATGTAAATCCACTGGAATGGATTCTGTATTTCTTTTATTAGTTTTTACCGTCATAAACACGTGCGGCCAAAGCCATCTGTCGTCTGTTAATCTGCCTGTCGGAGCACTCGGATCGTGTCGAGAACGGCGCAAGCAAGCATGAAGCCTTGTTTTCAGATATACTCACGTGTACAAGCCATAGTTGGAGGATCTTTCTCAGCCCTGAAGAAGCCCTTCTCACAGCGGCAGATAGCCGCCCCATCTCCGTAGCTGAAACTATGCGGAGGGCACTTTGAACACTTGATGTTTCCGGCATATGCCTTGTAGAAGCCTGGGTGGCATGCTAAGAGTAACAAAAAGACAATATGACAGGCTGTTAGTGCAAAGCCAGACCACGCTATGGATGTACAGGTACAAATATTACATGGGAACATCACATATTCCTTTCATACTTCACAAAGAGAGAGGCCCCAAAGGTACATGTATATTTTATGCTGGCATTCATATGAAATACCTAACCTAACCTAACCTAAAAAAAAAAAAAAAAAAAAGAAAAAAATCCCCTCGGGGATTAGTAAAGTAACTACCTAACCTAACCTAAATCCAGGGACTTTTAATAGTTTCATGAAAATGAGGTTTTCTTTCCAAACATAGAGACTGTTGCACCAAGGTCCCCCAAGACAATGAGCCCATCTGCTTTGTATTTACTAAAAGTGATTAAAAAAGTATGATTTTCATTTCACACAAAAACAAAAGAAGCCTAAAAGACATTAAATATGTTTCGAAAAATTATTTTCTCAACTGCAATCAAAACATCTGCAGTGCAAAAATCCACATATTTGATATTTTTCCTCGCTGAATGAGAAAGATGGGTTATCCCCCGAAAATACAGACTGTCAACGCTTTAATGGCTAATTTACATTCAGTTTGGTTTAATGTTTAATGAATAATTACAGCTGAAGGAGGTGCATAGACAGAAAAGCTAATGTAGAGAGCACATCACCTGTGACAACGGTCTCAGCGTTTCTATTTGAACCTTGTTGGTTGATTTACACAGAGGTTGGATATTGTCAAGGGAAGGCTTCTGAAAACATCTCTAAATCTAAAAGAGGAACTTCATTTGGAAAGATAACATTGGAAGATCAATTTATTTTAGAATTTTCCGATAAAACTATGGAGAAAGATGAAAAGTTTCAGAGCTACTAAGAAACCACAGTGATGATAAAACATTTCGACTAATTGGGAGTATGAATATGTATTATCTGTCAAAATAATACGTAAATATTTATTGATCAAAAATGGTGAATTTCAGTAAGTTTAATGACCAAACAAACACTGAAATTGACATTCTTCCACACCACAGGAGGAAAAGCAACAGACATAGAAATCCTAATGATGGCGGTTCTCCATTCAGCCGCCCTACTGGGAGATGGGCACCGTTGGGACACAACAGAAGGGAGCTATTGTTAATATTATTAGTAACCTGCTTGGCATGCAAATACACACTGCGCCGTATTATACACAACGCTATTTACCAGGGTAATACACTCAAAGTGCAACGAATCCACAGCCTCATTTGACCTGAAATGTGTCCTGGCATTGGCAAGTAAGTTTAAGATAAATACTTTTTTGCCCTTTTTTTTTTTTGCCACTGTTGTGTTGTTTTGTTTTGTTTTTGGAAGGATGAGACCTAATTATTTCAAGAAATTGTTTCCAAAAGGTCTTTTTCACAGAACACTTCACGACAAGTCAGTCAGAACAGCCCAGGTGCAAAAAAAAAAAAAATCAATGATACATGAATTTCACGTAGCTGTTTTATTTTCCCTTGTTGCTTTGGCCGTCACACCGTCATGGCTTACTGGATATTGTGAAAGTGTAAAATGCTCAATTAATTAAAAAAAAAAAAAAAAAGCGCACAACCTGTTTTCAGCAACTGTGAGATTTAGACTTCTCTAAGTTTGTGATGTAAAAAAAAAAAAAAAAAAAAAATCACACTCATGTCAATTGTCCACGTCAACGCAGACCACTGTAGTACATGACCAAGTAGTCATTCCATCGTGGAGCAAACAAGCGACCAGACCGCTGAAAGCCTGTGGCTGGCACTCAAAAAGAGTCAGCCAAATAAAAGACAGCGTGCCTGATAGCAATGCGCCTAAAAGAGCTCCATAAAGAAGCCAAAGAGATGAAATGTAAAAATATATTGAGATGGTTTTTGGTACTTAAAACCACTAAAATATCTTCTGGTGGATGTCAAAACTGCAAATCAAGCACCAGAAAAGTGTAAAATGTGGGACCTTTAAATGGTACATCTCACAGAGACATGCAAAAGTCTCCTGCCGGGTGAGATTTCCATTGCTCCTGGTTGTCACCAAGCACATCGATTTAACAAGGTAACACAAGCTGAGCCATTTGAAGGGATTCACCTTGAAGCACTGACTGCCTTTGTGTGTCTCCATTGCTGCTTGTGATAAATGGAGCTGTAGGGAGGACAAGGAAGTGCCCCAAACCACAACTGTGCTGATCAAATGGGGACAATTAGGACAGAGACAAAGTCGTTAACACACACACACACACACACACACACACACACACACACACACACACACACACACACACACACTCTCTCTCTCTCTCTCTCTCTAACGTTTTACACATTGTTCATTTGTATGAGGACTGTTAGTTCGATTAAACAGTAATTGTGAAAGTGAAATTACACACTTGTAAACGCTCAGGTTTATAGTATCATGGTGCCTTCATCGGTTTGTTTTTAAAATCAGTTTAAAAAAATAAAAATGTTCAATATTTTCTTAAAGTGTTTAAATTCCAACAAACAAATAGTTGTTTGCCTTCAAAAACTGTTGAATTTTGACACACACACACACACACACACACACACACACACACACACACACACACACACACAAAGAAGCTATCCGTATCAGTATGATAAGTGGCATCCCCCGCAGCGTACCAAGGCTGCCTTCGTCATTAACCTCTAATACTGACGTGTCCTTGAGTCAAAAAACGTCAGTCAACTCCCCCACCCAACCGGACCCCGTTTTAGACTCTGTCAACCTAATGACGCCTCTGCCCGACCTTCGCTGAACTGAGGGGATGTTCCTTTTCGAACCTCGCAGCGTCCTGCTGCAATCTGTCTGGCCGGGCTGCGTTTCAAGGCCACAGCGGTGCTGTACAATGGTTGACCATGCGTCACCCGAAGATGGACGCACATGGTGCCAAGAAGGTTAGCGCACACATGCTGGTACTGGACACACACAGCCACACGCACCAGTGGTCATGGCAACCGCAGTGACAAACAGCACATTGGACACAACTAGACAGCATGTCAAATGTGAATGAAGCCTGGAGATTTGAACTGGAAAAAAAGCAATGCTACAGTCTGCAAATGAAATACCACTAATGATCCATCAAGGACAACAATTTCCACCTAATATAAGGGTATAAGCGCAATCACTTATGTCTAGTGCATGAAAGCTGCTATTATTTCTCCTATGGATGCTTGTGATCCAGTTACAGGAAAAATACTTTGGGTAGAGTTTGCACGTTAAACTGCCAATGATCCGGTGACGAGTGAGCGTGAGAGCCAAAAACAAAATACAAGCAACAGTGGAAGCAGAGAGCAGAGATTGTGGCTGTGGATTGTGTGTTTTTTTACCACAATGAATCCCCTTTTTGTCACAATTTCATCAGCTCAAAGGTCATAGAAACTTAATGTAAAAAAAAAAATCTATAAAAGGGTACAATTTTCAGTGAAGTCAATATCTAAAATTATAGTTACAAATATAAGAAAAAAGGAAATTGTAATAAACCCTTATAATTAGTAAGTATGAGTATCATAAGTACAGCTATAAACTAATACAAAAGCAATCAACCTGGTTATAAACGCAGCAGTCTGAGTACTAAGCCAGCTGAGCGCAGCACCGTGATGCACAAGGAGCAGAGGGGAACCATAAACCCTCATGAGTACGTTTTTCAAGTTACGGCACTTAATTAGCATCAGCACTTGGGTACCACAAAGTTTTGGGAACCGCCGGAGTGTACGAAGTTGCAATGTGACCATGAACTTGAGCAGAGACGGCACATCAACTTTTGTGTCAGACTCGAGAAATCAGCAACGTAGATCCTTTGAAATGTTCCTAAAAGCAATGAAGCAATGAGCCAGTCGAGGTATTTTGAGTGATATTCACATTTAAAGAGGGGCAAAACATCACGGTCCAAGAATGAAAAAGCCTTTTTTAAGATCTGGTTTAACTCAAGATTCTAATCTTAATCAAGCTACGTAACTTTTCTCAAATGTTTTTGATTGCCCATCGTATAAGACCTATTTAAGTCATTGCATTGGTCGCCTGTCAGTTTTAGAGTTGATCCCACGGACTTCAACAAAAACGTTTGAAGAGTCCTCCTTTGGCCAGCGCGGCCCGTCTCTGTAACAGTTGGCCTAAGAATCGGAGAGACTCAGAAATATCAAAACATTTTTTTTTTTATTAAGGTGCCTCGATATTTATTGCCAATTTTTTAAAGTCTAAAGCATTGGAGCTGATCATTTTTATTCCACTGTTTTTATTCATTTTATTGATTTTATTTTTTCACGTTTTATTGATTCATCATTGTAATTTTGAAGTCTTATTAAACTGTCTGAGTTGCTGTCTCAGCCTGTTAAGCACTTTGGGATACATGTTTGTATGAAAGGTGTGATTATAGATCAAATTGAGTCTCTCATATTTGCTCAACTCATTTAGAAGATACAACTTATGAGGGCACCATCATGGCGCCGTCTACAACAATAAGTGGAGCTCTTGCATGAGGTGTGGTGAGATATTGCCAGAACATATTGTACTGTATGTTTGCCTTTCAGACAGCGGTATGATATGACTCCATGGTGCACTTTTAAAGTGAATGTGTGCAAGCTCAGGGGAAATACATTCACAGTCGTTGAGGGAGTGAGGGAGTCCTAAATGACAACAGAAAGTTTATCAGCTAAGTTTTACAAAAGTTCTCAGCAAGACTTCCTTACTTAACTATTTCCCAGATATTTGCATTGACATCTGTCGTAAAGATGTACATTTCCTAACCGTACTCTCCACCTATCAGAAGGATGGATCAATCGAACCAATCGAAATGGTTTTAACATTCTAAAGGCAAAAAGGGTCTAGAGATTATAAGGAACTAATGATTGTGCTTGTACAATAATAATAAAAAAACATTCTTTATATAACACATGATGAATTCCTATTAACATATGCATGTACTGTATTAGCACTACACTGTAGATATGAGCTTTTCAAAAAACAAAAAAGGAACTAATGACAAAAAGCTTGTATAAAAAAAAAAAAAAATAATAATCCTGTTGTAAACGTTCCATCCATGTAAATCCTGGAAGTAGGAATGGTCAGCACACATGTGAAGCCAGTAAACTACAGTTGAGCAGGGAAGGAGAAAATAGCATCCTGACCCACTGGCCTTCTGGTCTCTGATCTAATTCTAGACCTTCAGCCCAAAGTTAATGAGACCTGGAAGTCACCCAGAACATTTTCATGCCTCAGAGCCCCAAACCGGCAGGCAGATCGTGCGAGTAGTCTGTCTGCCTCTCCAAGTCCTGTCAACGCTGCTGAAACATCTACTCAGCCTGCTTCTCTAGTTGGTTAGATAAACTTATTAAGTGATGGTCTTTTTTGTTTACAGCAGTTGGCAATTAATAATGTTTTTATTGCTTTTTCCAAACTTAAGTGATCCAGTAATCTAATTATTTACATGGCAGTGGACAGTTCTGCATGTGTCAGATGTTCAAAGCCGGAAGAAAAATCGGTGACCTATATGTACTGAGGCAGAATCAACTTGTGGTGTTTAGACATTTTAATAGTCACTAAAATGTTCCTTACTGTTAACCAAGTGTTTTAGTAGTGTGACCCAAACCATCCAGGCCAAAGCCTGTAGGACAACCGTCCATCCACTTGAGGGTACCGTGTCAGTGTCACGTTTTGCCTTACCTAAGCGTGAAAAGTAACGCATGATCGAAGAAGGGCGTAATGAGACAATATACAAAGACGGATAAAGTCACAGTAGGTAAGAAGCCAGAGGTGGTTAGAAGGACCGTCATCTTCACGACCAATTTTTGAGTCCTTGAGAAGGCATAGGTCACTGCGGATTTCTGTTAAGTAACGTAAGTTACGTAAATTACCTAGCATACATTATGTAACTTAAGTAACTTACAAAACAATACCTACAAAAAATTACTTATTTCCACACAAACCATTAGATTTCCCTAACCACTTGGTTTTTCTTGCGTTTTGTGTCTAGGCAAGGCAAAACATGAGGCGGACACTGTATCATCTAGTTGACTGATGGGTGTATTACATGGTTTGTCGTAATAATGGGTAGAACCATACCTCACACATAATTTACTTGCCATAACCATACGCTTTTCTTGTTCTCATACTGTGCCATAGTCGCCATGTAAAGATGTTTTAGAAAGCTAGAATTTGACAGACGTCACAAGAGAATGTAAAAAAAAAAAAAGTAAATAAACCCTCATCAACTTTGCATTGAACCATACATTACACGGTACAGAGCTGTATGTTTCAACTTGTGTATCACTGCTTTCTAATATGAACCCTTCCTACAATACAGGCAGTCACGTCTTTACATTTAATTTTGAATAGCAAAACCCATGGCATTTGCTCTGATGACATTTGAATCCATTGATGAATATTAACTAGATGAAAGTTAATTAAATCATGCTTCATTTAAAATCCCTTACACCTTTAATAGTTTATGCGGTTCAACAGCTTTGGAAGGCAATAATTAGGCTCTGTCAATCATTAATATGTTTTCCTGACTTTAGTCTTGTAGTGGAAATTGTTCTCACCTAACTGTGTCCGATTAGAGTCGAAATGCTGTTTGAATAGTTAAGAAGAAACAATGAATAGAATACGCCCGCTAACACAACACATTCCATATCATCTACCCTTCTTCTTTACATATTTGGGGGTAAATGTCAGTGTGCACATGACACTCCTGGGATCTCTGTGGTGTACAGCAGATTGTGGTGGGTTCCTCTCCCGGCGGTCAGCGAAGAAGAACAATTCCAAGAGGAGCACAATTCTGCAGCATTTACTTGCAGAACCACATCAACAAATGTTGCAGAATAGTTCAGCTCTTGAAATCAAAGGCAGAGTGGTGAGGAGGCGATGCAAAGGATGAGAGATCATTGCAGAGATGGTTGGCGTTATAAGCGAGATGCAGCCTGAAACTTATTGCATATGGGGGGAGAAAAATGAAAGAAGTGCTCGATTTCCTGTTTTATTCCACACAAATCTTACCCTACTCAGTCTCTCTTCTACGAAAACTATAAAGCAGTAAAAAAAAAAAAAAAAAAAGTCTTATTGCTTTTTCCCCGTGCTGACACAGTATGCATTTTGTCTACACTTATCTACAACAGTATTGCCTAGCCCCCTTTTTCTTTCTCCATACTGAATAATATTCTACTCCACCAGGCGAAAAAGACAACCCTATTCTCTTTGCTCATGAAACATGATATTAATTTTTACTTTGACACAAAACAAAAATGGCTGCCAGTAACAGAGATATATTAAGATACAGTACCATGATACAAGCGAGATATACTGATTTCATATGTGTGGTTATGCTACTGAAACACTAGTGCTCACATTCAGCTACACCATATCTTGTTGAAATGCAATATGAATTACCTACTAACACCAGAGTTGATAAAGAGTCACACCTCCCCTCTCTCTCTCTCTCTCTCTCTCTCTCTCTCTCTCTCTGAAAATGTAGTCGGGGCACTCTGAAAACCCACTTTTAATAGATTCACATGTAATCAGGAACAACATGCTCAAACACTCCAAATGAAAAGCCCTCTCCTCTTCCTCTCTTCTCTTACTCATCAGACTTCCACACGCTCTTCATTAGGTGAAGCTGCGAATGCTAGCTCTGATTTGCACTCGAAGATTAGTGAGCCTCTTCAACACACCTCTGCTCAAGGGTTGAGAAGTTAGTGATAAAGCAAGAACTTCAGCAAGATATTAACAACTAGATTAAACATCTAAAATATGTGAATCTCCGTTGCTTTTGTCATTATATTGGTTGATAATCAGAACCATCACTCTCTGTCGTCATCTATAGTTTGTCAGCTGTTGCACTCAAGCAAACCGTGTCATTTACAAACCTGGTTTGGTCCAGAACTTGGCATGTCATAATTATTACATAATGACCTGATTGTAATTCTTGAAGTCGATCGCATTCATTTTGCATAATTGTTAGAATTGTATCCATTCATCTGTGTAAAATTAGCCAGATGAAACTAACCAAAATGTCATATTTATATATATTGCTGTTTGAGGTTTGACTGATGCTCTTTTGAGCCCATAAGCAAATGCTTTGTCTTATTTGTACAATTTTCAACTAGTCACATTTTTATGTTTTATATGGAGCCCTTCTTTACACTTGATTACAATATATTAGGGGTCTGCCTGTGTCCCACCCTCCCTTGAAAGAAAAAAAATAGGAACGTACTCATAGAACTGCAGTTACGTCCAGTAACTGCTATCACTTTAGTTCCTGTGCACTCGTTTAATTTCAGATCAGTGTGTGAGTCGTTCCTGTATTTTTCTGTCACTGAAAGTGGTGTTCATGACCTCCCATCCAGCCTTACCAAGGCTGTCTGCCCGGGGTGGGTGGGTGGGTGGTGGTGGTGGGGTGGGGGGTGGGGGGGGGGGGTGGGGGCTGTGTTTTATCTAGCTATTTTCCGTCATTTTGAAATGAGTAAACAATGATTTGACGTTATATTCCTTCTACTTCCCTTTTCACACCATGTGCGAATGTTTGACTGAACTCGCCGCTTTAGCGTCTTCTTGCTTTCAGCCCAGTAGTTGTCAATGCCTTCGGCAGTTTGCTACTTGCTCGACTCGGTGATAAAGAAAGAAGAGTGAGTGTCTCTCCGCTTACTCAGCGGAAGCATTGATTTTTGCAGTTTGATGACTGGTATTTTGTACCTTACGGGTTCATTGTGTTGAATCAGATACAACGACCGCAGATTCATTATTGAGGATTCGGTAATAAGATGTTTAATGCAGGCCATTGTTGTTATCAGCAAAGAAAATACAATACTGTTAACAAGAATAATCACAGCTAATTATAGCTTCCATTGACAACATGAAGATGGGAGGGTGAAAGAAACGTTATCAAGGATTTGAGTCACTTCAGAGGTGTTTAAAGCTTCCAATTCAACCACAATAGAACGATGTTTTTTGACTGTCATGGTGACAGCTGCCCTTGGCCCCACTCAATATTCTCTCCTTGTACTTCACTCCCTGTTTTCATGGCAGTACTTTTCATTTGTTACCTTCGGCAATCATCGCAACAGTTGGGTGTTTGTCACCCCAACAAATCACCTAAACCTGCTACTCTTTGCAAGTGCTGCTCATGCAAGAAAGTGGAAGTATTCACGTAAATTGTAAACATTTGTAGCGATGTCGTATAGTGTGTTTTGCCTCTAAATTGTTGTTGGGATGCAGTCAAACATCGTCGTCGTCGTTTTACTCATCTGAGTATACAAGTGCTGTCAAACAAACAGCACATTGATTTCATGAACTACAGAGACACCTGTTTCTTCTGTTCTTCAGGGATAACCTAGTTGAACTCTTTCCTCATTTTACATGAATCTAAAGTGTGAGTTCATGATAACTTCATGCAGGATTTTTAATTAAATCATGCTCAAAGCCTCAATTACTTTAGCCTGATATCAGCATGTTATCCTGGATTTGAAGGCCCTGAGGATCACTGGGCCTCATTCACTAACGGTGCGTACGCACAAATCTATGCTTAAACCGTGTGGACGAACATTTGACGCACAAATCTGGGATTCATCAATATTTTCTTTCCTAAATTTGTTCGCAGAGTACGAACAAACAGGGGACACGGCAGCCTCACTAACAGCAGCCTGCGAGTTCTTTCTTTTTTTTATCGTAGTTACTTCTGAGGAAACACTTTTGAAAAATGTTCCTTTTCTTCCACCTCAGACACTTTTGTTTCAATTTGCGCTGTTGTGGAATTTTTGCGCTTTCGTCATGAAGGTCCAGACAAACAGATGTCCTTATATGGAGAAACAGGGGCGTGTCAGCATGCTAATTGCAGAGCGCCTGTCAATTTAGAATGATTCTGATTCATTGGGGAGAACAAAATTGGCCGGTAATCCCTCTGTGATTCTGTGTGAGTACTTACTTTATGCGCAAAGTAAGAATATTTCTACGCACATATTGTTGAATGAGGCCCAATGTGTTTTAAATTGTATTAAAAATCATTCCATTTTCAGTATCGAGCTGATTAAAATGAATCGCGAAACTATATTTCTTTTTAAGGTTAGAGGCAAACACATGGAGAAAGGGATAAAAAAAAAAAATAAAAAAAATTCACAACCAGATAGGAATAAGTTGATGATGAAAACACAAAAAGGAGAGCGAGTAAGAGCCAGTTTTCATCAAAGACAGTGCTGGATGGGCTCATTCAGGGGTGGCCATTTCTTATATATCAGTGACATTATCAGAGACACCGATCTTTTTATGACCTTTACAGAGCCCAGCCTCACTGATCCCTTTATAGCACTGTTTATAGTAGCGCTAAAAGAGTATTGTGGCAAATGAACTAACAGAGTAGTAAACCTCTCAGCTCACATCCGTTAATCGGAACAAGAGAAGAGTTACTCTCTAAATCTTACTTTAGAGACAAAATGCTGGCTGGAGGAGGCTTTAAGATGAACAGTAAAGCTTCTTTTTTTTTTTTCTTTTTTTTTTTATAGTCGGAGCTGGACAAGGCTCTGACAAGGCTGTGGCCGGCTCCGAGACAGCACGGACTTGTTTTAGGGTGTCTCTAATGCACGATCGCAGCTGTAAATCTTCGCTAGGGCTTATTGTTGACCCCGTGTGCCCTGCTGGTATTTACTATAGACATGTTACACTTCAAAGCAGTGCAACAAGTGGGCCACCAAGTGTCACAGGTTTAAGTTTGATGACCGCTGGTTTCCCTATGCGATTGCAACATTTCGGTCCAAAGCAAGTCATCTTAAAAAAAAAAAAAAAAAAAAAAAAAAATCATTATTTTCAGAAACTCTTTCTTTATCTGGTTTCAATCCAAAATTACCAAAATCTGTTTACAGCAGATCTAAAGTCACTAATTAAAAATATGTATATAGATATATATATATACATACATATATATATATTTACATATATATACACACACTGTATGTATCTAATTTAGTTTGATCTGTACAAATATTAAAGCATGAAAATGAAAAGTTGAATGTTTTCCAGTGTTTTATTTGAGGTTGGTTCAAGATTGGATCAACTGGAGGGATGAAGGCTTTAAACTCTACACTGCTGCGATCGCTTGTCTCACTGTCCATCAACTTCCAATCCAGCACCAGCTGTTACTTGGAACTTTTTCTCTTTTTCTATACATTTTAAACTATGTGTTTAGCAATGACAGGCCAGAGTAAAGCCAGATTTTCCCTTTGACCACAACTACGGTCGACAAGGTATCCGATAGTGAAATGCGTAGATTTATAGAGTTGTTCCCAGAATAGCCAATCAGGCTCAGTACTGTTCTGTTGAGGGGCAACCGATTTTCAGCATTATGTCATTGGATTCAGGGAACCATGAAGTAAAACTGTACACATAGAACTGCTTCTTATTTGGGATAATGAAGTAAATATATACATAATCAATTATTTTTAGATAAATCAACACTTAATGTTGAAACGTTTTTATGTTAGTGTATTATCAGGCACACTGAAGGGTGCCACTGTCTGTGATATTGAATGGGTTTTATGGATTTAACTCAACATAAGCGCAAGTAGTTGATGATGGGGCTATATTTTTGATCAGTTTCATCTTTTACAAGCAGGTCTGGGATTTAAGTTTGACATTGCTGACGTAGACAACAAAACAGAAAAAGAGTGGACTACAGCAGCCAGAGCACCCATCATGTCTCCAATGCTTGTGACGGTGTTTTACACAGACTAGTTTGTGTTTTCTGTCAGTCATCGATACGTAAAAACAACCTTTGTGCAACCCAGCACAAATGACGGGATACGTTTTTGCAAAACACTCTTTCATTTAAGATTTAGCACTTGTGATCCCAACACAACTACACTGTTAAATATTTGACCTTGTTGATCAACCATTTTCCATTCTTATTGCCTCCTTACTCTCCTTTTAGCTATACTTTTCTGCCTCTTGCTTCTCCAGAAAAAGACCTGTAGTGTTCCTCTATGTAAAAGCCATTAAAAGCAGACACTGTAGAAATTCAGGCTCACTGGGTTTTGTGATACGAGACGTTTCTAGGATTAAAAACACTTTTTGTACCCATGCTTATATTTTCGCAGATTTGCACCTTGGAATTTAATGCCTTACACTCATCACATATTCCACTGTTCCCGAGTTTAATTACACAACTCAATAAGCTATAGGCCTCTTGAGGAAGCGGTCATGCGTCTCAGCATGTGTATGTATAGAGACCTAATGAATTTATTAGAAGGTGTCATGAAGATTAGCCTGACTTAGACCCAAACTTTTTCCTCGCTCTCTGCCTTTCTTCCGCATGATTGATGCTGATTGTGGTTTTAACACGCTGTTAAATTGACAGCAAATCGTCTTTAGCAGAGGTCGCATTAGCATAAAGGCCTTCTTGTGGAAAATAAACAACGGCAATGTCTTCTCAAAAACAGCACAAACAAAAGAGGGAGATAATGACACGGCAGCCCTTTAGTAACTCCAACAACAGCATAATAGAGCTGGAGTGAAATTAAAATGGATCAGTCAATTTAAATGCCTTCGGTGATACTCCCTCTCTCCCCCTCCATCCTTTTCCTTTCTAAATCTTACTCGGGCTGAGGAACATTTTTGTCAACATATAGCGCCAACAAAGAAGTTGTTGACAGTTAAATCAGAAAGTTAGGTCAACAAAATATTAAAATTGTGTTAGAGGCATCTAAATGGCTTTGAAAAAGTCATTTGTAGAGTTTAGCCACATAGGAGGTGTTAATAAGTAATGTTGACGGTTGTAGAGGTGCTGTTAGAAAGCGTTATATTTCTAAAGCAGCTGTAAGAATGTCAACACATGCAAAGCAGGCTCGTTAGTGAGAAGTGAGGAAATCTTGCTGTCACATTGCGGGTGTGTAGGTGTTGTATGTACAGTGTTTATGTGCAACTTTTTGAGTAAAAACAGTCTAATTGCCAAAACGGAAGGAGAGAAAAAAAAAAATCCCATAATGCATCTGGGCTTGATTACAATGTTGAGTCTACCTGTTATGTCTGGAAGAAGTAAAGTATTCTTATTTGGCATCGTGACATGCGAGAAGACTTGGATTTGGTGAATAGCACCAGCACCTATCGATGTTAAGTACTCAGTGATTCATTTTAGATGAAGTTGAAGGTTTTGTGTATACCGTTGAAGCGAAGAGTTAAAGTGATATGAAAAAAAAAAATATGACAATGTGCCCATTCGATTATGAGAAGGACTCGACAAAGTTAGATTCACTTTTGGCCCGAGGACAGAAGGTTACAAGAGTCACTCCGTCTTATAAAGAGCACAAATGCCCTCAGCTAATTTCATAGCAATCTGCCCATTCGATTTTCTTATATCGAGTGAAAGATTCTGGACTTGCATACGACTGACAATTAGAGAAGTCAAGGAGCAAAACTACTGCAGGATGTAAGGATGGTGAAAGAGCCAAAGGCAGGTAAGGTCAACATATTCTCTACCTGGGATACATTATGTTGAAAGATTGCAGGGGGAAGTGTATAATGTGTAAAAGCCTGCTCACAAGTCTGATCATAACTACCTAACTTGTATTTACTCATATATTTTTTTTATATCTGGACGATAAATGCAGATGGGCAGCATTGACGTGGATTATGTTGCTTAAGTAGGTTCTTTTACAGTTTTGATACTTGTTGAAGTGTCATTGCAGACCCTCATTTCAACCACCATTCCCTATAAAAACTAACATGACTACCTGTTTACACATAAAATCGAAAAAAAAAAAAAAATCAACTGGACTTATACTTCATACAAAATTTGTATATACACAAATAAATAAAAAGGTAACTATCTATAGAACTTTTTTTATTTTCATATCAATTTGTTTGATAACGTGTTCAAATATCTGTCTGTTGAACCGCATATTTCTGTCTTTTTAAATTCAATAAAATACTGAAGTCGGTATTTATTTTTCAAAAGAGCTTCTTAAATCTACTACACTGTGTTAAGGAAAGCAAGTATATATGAAAACACATCTATTTTGATTAGATTCTACAGCATGGAGACCTGTTAGTGATGGTGGTGTGCATTACTTTAATATTTAATAATAATAATTAAGTCCAGCACAATTCGGACAATGTCAAGAAAAAAAGGAACTTTACAAATATCATAAAGCTAATTTAAGGCATAAGAGTTGTATTGGAACAGGTGTACCTAATAAAGTGGCCACCGAGTGCACGTATGAAATAGGTTCAGGCACCGTTGTTTCACAACGTACCAAACTGGATTAAAATTGGCATTATTTTACGTCTGACCAAACGGTAGCTTTTACAAGTCTAAAAGGAAAACTTTTAGCTTTACTAAATGGTCGGCATACTTCTGTGTGAACTGTGTGCTTTCTGGTGCAATACGACTTTGTAACTTGCTTGGCAAAGGACGGCAAACACTCCAAGTGCAGTCACCTGGTATGATGAGACTGTGCCTTCATGGCACTAGCGGGAGCATTTGCCAGTAATTAGAGAGGAACGAGCACAATTCGAGCACCAGCTTCTCTCGTTAATGACCTGAGGACAACACACTCTCTCCGGCTGGAATCACAAAACACACATTTTCAAACTCACCAATACCACCAAAGCTGTTTTTTTGATTTTGTCGCAGATCGGTAAATTCAGCTGTTAGTACACGTCCAAACCAATTTCATTAAGTGACATTTGACAAGTGGAACAGATGGATTCTTTCCTGCTTTGAAAGCTTCAGCGACGTGCCGGTCAATGGACCAAAGCTTGTACAGAGATACAATGAGGAACAGCCTGGAAATGTCCGAGCATTTGCACAGCATTCGTTCATGTCCCTGTACTCAACGTAAAGAACATACAATGCGCTCTGTAGATAAGACCTCAAAGATGAGATACGCGTAGGTGGTGAATTAGTTCAGAGGAAACACTCTTCTCGACTTTAACGGTCTCTACGATATGCTTCCAGCTTTGGTCTCCATTTCCTCTCTACAAAGCAACAGTCAGGGATCATTCTGCTTTCCCCCTACCTGCCTCCCATCTGCAGTGAAGGAGCGAGCAGTCCAAGTAGAGAAAACGGGGGCCAGCATGCAGCACAAAAACACTCGCAAGTAAATATGCAATTGGGTTTGTTGTTGAAGTGTTGATGAAGAGTGAACGTTTTCCCGCCGACATGTTGACGGAAGGATCAGCTTTGCGGTTTTGTCCAAAGTAAGCCGCTAAGGGCCGAGAAGACATTGTGAGTGAAAAGTCAGTCAAAGTGTTCATGTCTGACGTGTAATCAGATTGCGTTTAGTGGAAAAGTCTAAATGAATTGCCGTGCTTTTGAGCCGCAGAGACTCAGTCCGGTGTGGCGTTGTTTGTTTCAGGCAACACGCTTTTAGGTGAAGGTTGGTTTTGGTTTCATATTAAAGAAATAAACTCGCTCTGCGTCAACTCACCATTGACTTTTTTCAATCTTAATCCACAATATTTCCAAAAACCTAACTAGTTTATTTTTAGTTCAAACTAGACTGACTGATAAATCGTCCTTCCGATTATGTCTGGTATTGGCATATCATAGATATACTGTTATCGGTGTATTTGTAGGCAGATATGTCCCGATATGAAAACTCTCTTTTACAGGACAAAATGTAAAAAAACAACAACAACAAAAAACTATGTGATTTTTCTTATTCATGATTATAAAAATCCCAGTGAAGTTTACTGTTTTAGTGCATTGATGTGTGTGGTCAGTTATCTGTAAAATATTCTGCTTCCATCACATATCGTTGTCAAAAGTGTCAGAATAAATGTGTGTTTATTTGTACTGTACATTTATACATATATAAAAAATATATTGGCCAATATATCAAAAAGGGAATTATTTTATTCCCCAATGTTGGTATCAGCATCGCTCCCTAAAAAAACAGTCTTGATCAGTCTCTGGTCAAAATTGAGAAGAAATATTGAGTATTAAAATTATACACTGGCAGGTGTGTTCATTGAGGAAATATTTTCATCGTATTAATGGAAAAACCTGATCTGGGAAACGTGGCATTGATTTTAAAATGTATTTTCTATTGCCAAACTGAAGTATGTAACTTTGTATACTGATGTATCTGTGCAGTATGTTTTCAGCATTTATGGAAGATGGTATGTCGGTACACACAGGATTGTGTTGTGCATGTCTTTGTCAGTGTGTGTTTTCTGTTTGAAAAGGTTCAACAAAACGACACCAGAAAACTAGCAACAGCTTCTTCTCGAAGCCTCCTGAGCCAAATGTTGCGAGTTGAACTTGTTTCCCGGCTCAGCTGCTTCCATTATAATATAACACAAACTTTAGCCGTTCCGCTGGCATCGCCTCATTCTGTTTCTCCAGCGGCATATGAACTAAATTTTCACCTGAATCACATGCAGCATGGCGAGGCGTCTGAGAATGGGAGTGTTAATGGTTGTGTTAAGATACTTTGGCTGAGATAAAGAAAACTTCTTTCCCCCCTCGTGTCCCCCTGCTAAACTTCACGAGATGGCACACAGCAATTAGTCTCTTTATTTGGTGAGCAGGGTTAGATTAGAATAGGTTTTTAAATATTGACGCCAGCAACTACTTTTGTATGAACCAAACGAGTAAAAATGACGGGGAGCTCAGAATGATGACTTTAGCTTACTAGGTGTTAATTATGTGTGTTGCCATGTAATCAACTAGAAATGTCACCCAATTGTTCCGAGTTGCTTCGTCAGTCAGGTGTTAATGATCCAGTTCATGTTGCCATGAGGAGACTTGTCAGCTTCTGCGAAGCATTTGGTGGATGGAGGCAGAAATTTGACAATAAGCTTTCAAAAACTATTTCATGTGATGAAGAAAAAGGCAACTTGTGTGCGACATAATATTCACACTAATGTCTATTGCTATTCATTATGTTGATGATCCATCTGTGCTCATACTCTATAGCGGTTGTTAATCTAAATTCCTCTGTCTCCTTTATACCGTGTGCCATGTTTGTGTGATACTATTACACCCTATGAGACGAGGCTTTATTGTATCATGGATTTCTAATGAAAACACCTATATGATTTTGGACTGGACTTCTGTGAACAAAATCCTAAAAATAACAGCTGAAATTTAGTATTTAGATGTTTTCTAAAACTCGACACGCTTAGCACTGTGATCCCATGTGATCCTATAAATACAAAAGCTATAGGAGAGATATGTTTTTAAATCCAGCTTCCTGTTACTTTAATTAAACTACATTTAAAAGAGTTGCCATTTCTCCTATTTTGATAAATATCCAGCCCTGTTTCTGTATCCACCACAGGCAGAAAAGCAGCTGGCCTCTATCTCAAACTCTCAAAAAAAGCAGAAGAAGCCTCCCTATAGCTTCTTTGATCTGGCGCAGTGTGGTGGCATGTAGTGCTGGCACACAACACCTCGATATACGGCTAGAACAGCTTTTACACCAACGCTTGTTTAGGTCGTGTGAAATCATTGCCATACATAAATTACAAAAATCTAACTGAAACCGTAATGTAGCCCAGTATGATCACACAGTCTCTGTGTGTTCTGTGGATCAATTCGCTTGTTTCCAATATAGAGTAAACATATGCAGTGATATACTAAATAAATGCAGCTCTCATTTGTGGCCATCTGATCCCAATTGCACACACATCTGTACGCACACTTCCACACACAGATGAACAGGCAGTATATCCTTTTCAGATTCCTCAGATTTCAAATTCCTGATCTATAGAGTGTAATAGTGTTTAATAAGGCTGACATTACGCCGGGATAATCCCACTCTCTCATGCACCGACACACAACCAATTCCATTTCCACCGCCTCAGCTGTTTTCTCTGCGCACCAGAAGCTCATTTCAAGAAAAGGAGGCCGGGGCACAAAAAAACGAGGCCTCAAATATCAATTACCACTGATGGGCGCGAAAGGAAAAAGCTGATGGATGCTATATTTCCTCAAATCCTGCGCTATTCTTTTCATTTGAGTTGAATATGTCTTTTTGTATCATTATAGAGCGATAACAGCATATGATGAGAGAAAATTAATACTGATTGGCCTAATATGAGACACGGCGGTGGCAAAAATGCTACGCTGACAAAATTTACCCGGTTATAAATATGTGTGTACCCATTTATATCCTTGTGTATGCACAGAAACAAACAATATTTGGAGTATACCTGCATGCAGGGAGGATTTAGTTAAAATACCGCAATTGCTCTGGTTTGAGGTTTTTCCAAGTAAATTTCATTAAGAAAATAAAGTTCCACATAACCTTGGTGAGACGATGCTTTTCAGCATTCATTTTGATGTGCTATAGATGTCAGAAGATTAATTTACATCCATTGGAGTAGACCACAAGCACAAAAAAATGCAGATCAGTTAAAAGATGAAATACTTATTCTTGGAAAAATCAATTACAGTACTCTTAAGTAACTAGAGTTCCTCTTGTGTTGGCAAAGTACCTATCCTAAAGAACAAGCTAAATATATTCCCCAAATTGGAAGTCCAAGTACTATCATTGCAGTGCAGACACAAAAAAGGGGGCACTTCCTCCATCTGTGAACAAGCTCCTCTGGTCCGAAACCACCAGAGGTGCCAAAACCTGGGCTGCAACGTCCCTTCAGACTTCTGAGAAGACCGTTACAAAAATTTGATTTACAGGTTACAAAATTCTGCAGGTCTGTATTTGTTAAGGAAAGTGTCTTAGTACCACATGATTGACCTCAAACTTGCTTGTCTTCAAGAAGCACAATTGAAACATCCACTGTTTGAGACAAAAGACTCAAACAGTCACGTTTCTAAGAATTTGTCAGTAGAACCAAAGTTAGCTTTTACTCATTACTAAGTTACTCATTTAATAGATATCTAAATATCAAGTGCTGCAATAAACTGTAATCTGATATGTCAAGGATACTAAAGAGAAGGACATCTCTTCTCTTTTCTTCCTCCACTAAGATAAGTGAATGTTTGAATGAATTGTTGAGGACATGTAGAAATGATTGTGCATTGAATCTGATGTACCCAAACACCAAAACCTGTTTTGTTAATGTTGGTGTTGGTGATGCTCCAAATGATTATGTTGAACAACTCATTTTTGATCATTAAAAGACTTTGAGAAGAGTTTCACTGCCAACAACAGAACATAAGAGGGACACTGGAAAGTGGATTCTAACCAAGATAATAGCCATTACCTGGCTTGCTGTAGCATGTAAACACCGTCTCTGCCCTGTGGCTCCATTTCCATATAAACCATTGAATGGAAAGAGAGAAGGTTTGTATGAATTAATCACATCTTGCTGTATTAGTTCCAATATTCTCAGCATCTCACTGAGGCTGGCTCAGAATCAGCACACAGCGCGGGCTTTTACAAATCACACTGCTGTCCCCAGTTTGCGTAATTAGTTTAGTGTTATTGCATTCACATGGAACAGAGGGTGTAAAATGCGTTATTGCTTTTTAACTGAACTCAGTGGGTAAACTAATGTGCTCAACATAATCAATAAATCATATCTGAACACATCAACTCCCTGCCAACTGGAAAACGAAGCAGTGGCTGAGCCTCGCTTGCATATGAAATAAAGGTATGAATGATGTGCGAGAGTGAATGTAAAACATCTTTCAAAGTGTAATATGTAAAAATGTTGTGCATATTTTACTTGTCGTGTCGTACATCTTGTCAAATAAAATCACTACGTTTGTGCGTAATGCATGTGTAAATAGAGCTGTAGGTGCTGTTAATAGGCCTTCAAACAAACAGAAAACCTTTCCTCACTTAATTTCCTTAAATGATAAAAAAATAATACTTGTTAAGAGCAGCTCCGAATGTGATCTTCTATACCTCGGGGTATACGCCTTGACAACCTTCTCGTTGCTTGTCCTGAGCTCCTCCCCTCCCACACTGTGTGTGGCAAAGGCGGTTGGTCCACTTTGTAAAAGCCCCCTGCAGTTCGCTAATCATGTTGGCCGCCAGCTACCAAATTAAAGCTGTCACTGCCGCCGCTGGACGCTGTTGGTCCGAGCAATGTGGCTTCCAGCGGATAAATGGATCCTCCACAAGGGGCCTTTCCTATCATAGTCTGTCATACAGATATTCCTGTCATGTGAAAACCTTGTGGATTTAATTTAGGTAGATTTACTTGTTTTCTCTTCAGATTAAGCATTAAAGCACCAGTGTGTAGGATTTAGGGGGATCCATTGTTACACATGGAATATAACATAGACAATTGTGTTTTGATTAGTGTATAAGTAACTGAAATTAATAATGACTGTGTTTTCATTACCTCAGACTGTGCCCTTCGTACCTACAAAGGAAGAGGGATCTCCTACCACTGTCGATTTTCTCACTTGTTTGGAAGAGTGGTATTCAAAGGCAGGGGGAAGCTCAGCCACGATATCCGACACGCCGCTCTTTAAATGTGCAATCTGACTACAGATGGTGTGTTACTGTGGTGCTCGTTTCTAATAGCATAGAGGTTTACAAACGTGTGTTACAAAAAAAAAAAAAAAAAAAAAAATCTCTAAAATAAGAAACACAGTGATGTGAACCCAATACTAATGTAAAACCGCTGTTACATCAAACAGTGTTATGGAAGCATTCAGAGTTCTTTGATGTTCCATTTTGGGTAAAGACATTACTTCGAAGCAATAATTGCCGCAGGGCACACGAGCCATGTCCAAAATTATTAGAAAAAAAAGCTTCCAAAAAGTTTGTTTCTCAAAATATTCAGTGTTAAGTGTCCTCTGAAACACAATGGAGGCTCACTGAACTCAACCAGACACACTGAACACGCGAGCGGAGTGTGCGGAAGCCAAAGTTGTGGGTCGCACTGTGCGCCATGCCTTGGACCACACAGTCTTGTTCAAACCAAAGCATAACTGATGCACACGTTACAGTAAATATAAAGCACTGCTCTGGATGAACACATGCCGTTGGGTTTTTGTTAACTTTAAATAAGATTATATTACTTCACAAAAGAAAAGCCAACCTGGCTTTATACAAGGTACACATGTATACTAAATATTTCACTCACTTCTCCTTGAATGTGGAATTACTTTTTAAAGTCTTCCCGTAAGCCCTTGACTGCGTCGGAAAAAATAGTCCCTGACCTCTACAGCATATAAAAATGTAGGCTTGAAAGATGAGGCAACAATAATATCGAAAACAGAACACATAAATAAACAAACAAACAAACAAACAAAACATCGGAATTGCTCACATTACTATAGATGAGTACTTTTGTAAAATGACTGAAAAACATACTGGAGAGCAGAGGGCTACATGAGTATGTATTGATGTGACAGAGGGCCTCTGTGGCTATAACACTGTCCATGCCATTCTTCGTCAAGCCATCATAACCATGCAGCTTTTATAAACATTTCCTTTAAAGCATCGGCCTTGTCAATACAGTTGTTGAACTGAGGAAGCTGAAGAGCTGCATTAATGAAGTGATTCAAGGGCCAAATATGAGCTTTTCCCATTTTCATGTTTTATTACCATGATATTTAAGCTTCGCACTTCAGGGCACTTCTTTCTATTCATTTTGAGTTTAGTGTATTTGCCATAATGCAGTTGCGTTGCGATGCAGCTTCAAGCCTGCATAATAAAGTTTAATACAGTCACAAGGCCCCAGGGCTAGGTACTCCCTCAAGCAGACGTACAGTATATCAAAATAAGCATATTGAAATCATTTAAAAATTGTTGAATACGCAGCTCGTGAGTTTAGTGAGCCAGAAAGCTCCCCTGAGCCAGCCCGTCTGCAATATAAAAAAAGAAAACAGAGAGGGAGAAAAAAAACCCAGAGAGGCTCTTCTTTAAATCACAGCATACTTATCAGGATAGCACCACCTCTAAATAAAATGCAAATATACGACAACATGGTTCAGTAAATGGATTTAATTAAGTACATATCTGTTCATTTCCTGTGCAATTAAACCCCAGTGGAGTCCTCCAGCAGTTCAAACATATTAGAAAAATGCCTTGTGTCAGAGGCTGATGCAGCAGCCCATTAGCCTATCCACAGGCCCATACAGGGCCTGGAAACATGGAATACTGGCAAAGACTTGATTTGTCTTTCGTGGAGCATTTTGGCGACAGCTACGTTTTTAGAATTAATCTTCTTAGTTCCAGGGAAATCAGAACAAAACAATGTGGGGAAACCTTTCGTTCTGCAAACATACACGGTCATCGAGTGTACATACTGTACGTCTACACTATATCCACCACACACATGCTGACACCTTGTACTAGAGTAGAGTTGCTACATTAAAAACTCCCAGGCTATCTCTCCCGTCTTCCTGGTAAAACACTGCTTAATGACAGAGCTGGGGAGAGGAATATTTTAATTAGCCGGCGTAGGAAGCTTCATTAAATCTCTCCGTTGGCCTCTTCTATCCAGCCAGGCAATGTCCTGATGCAAAACTCTCACTGCCATTAGGTGAGACACGGTAGTGGCAAGAGGAAATCAGACGAATCTTCCACTTTGCTTTAGTGGTAATATGCAGATATGTTTTTATCCATAATCGGCTGTTCAAAGGTTAGTCTGTGCTTGAAAAGATCTTTCATAGATTATTAAACATTATTAGCCACTGATACTGGAATTTTGAGGCTAATATTGATATTTGGGGGAAACATTTTTATTTATTTTTTTATATGATTATACCAGCTGTTTTTCTTTTGTATGTAAAGTATCAGTCAAATTAAAGGGAAAATGATTGGGTCAGTGTTTATTAACTTTCCAGTAATGCATTTAACAAAGCAGTTTGCACTGTAAATTGCCGTGAAGACACCGCTTGACTCCAGTGTGCTCAGCTGTGATGAATACCTGCCACATGGACTGCACACAGTGTTGAGCATGCTGTAAATAATGGAGTCAAAGCGTGCTGGACAAACTATGTGGCGAACCCATTTCCTAAATAACCCCAGGCATTTTTTTCTGCTTTTTGTTTCATAAAAAAACAAAAAAGTTTACAAATTGCCGCACATCAGAAAACTTAAACACCAACACCGATTTATCTGATAGGCATATTTCAGCAGAGAAAATCAGCAAGTTAACAATATACTATAATTCAAAAGTAAACATAAATTTAAATGATTTGCTCTTATTGCCAATTTTAGGCAATTAGCATAGTGCATATTAGTAGGTCTGGCATATTTAAATCTAAGGCCTCCTTCAGACAGCTTCAGGTATTTAATAATATTTGTAAGGATCTTGCTCCCTATTTGTTTCCCCTTTTGCATCTGTTTGTATCTTTACTTTTTTGATGAACTGAATAAAATGGTTGTTATGCGATGAGGGTTTTGATGTGGCTCCAGACTGACTTGCTGTTTTCTACTATCTTGCATTTGCATTTTCTAACTGAGACTGAGAGAGAAAGATCACTTTTCATTGGCTGCCACAGCACGGACTGATATTCCCCAGATTTGTATGTTCAGTAATCATCATGCCTCTGAAATCAGCACTCGTACGGATACAGTAACAGGGATTGTCAGTGTATATATTTTGAGCAAAAAGTTAGAATAAAAACCACAACTTGTATTAAAACTCTAGAAAATAGCTGTGGAACCAACAAGCTTTAGTGATTGCCAACATGTGCATTAGGAGTGGATCATGTAGCAAGGTCTTCATTTAAGCACAAACAGACATTTGCAGACCATTCCATGAAGATCGGTCGCAAACTTCCTTCATATATCGATTTTTCAGTGATGCAAAATGAGAACTAAGTGTAGGCGGAATATTGGTGAAAACCTGTTTGACGGTGGCCAATCAGACGGCACGTCCTAAATAGTGAGGAGGAAGATGAGCTCTCTGAATGGGAGGATAAGTAACAGATGAACTACAGAGGAAATAAGTAGGAGTCCTTTTCTGTTGACAAACATGCACTCAGGGATAAATATGAACACATCTACCATTACTTTCTTTATGTGCTTCTATAGGTAGCAGAAAGAGCTCCCACATCTGTCAAAGGAACACAACTGAACACTCCTCTTCCCATAATCCTGCCTCTTCTTCATTTCTCTGCCAGCCTTCACAGTATATCACTTTGTCCCTCCTTCAAAGCTCCCAAGAGACGAGTGTTACAGAGAGAAAAGTGAAATGAGAAATTCCCGCTGCCACCTAATTGCATGGCCAAATCGATCCTGTAATAGATTCCTTCTCTCTGACTCTGACATGCAGTCTCACTGACAACGCTATCAGACAGACAAATCAGAACACTGAGTGTGTGTCTGTGTGCGCGTGGGGTGTGTGTGTGTGTGTGTGTGTGTGTGTGTGTGTGTGTGTGTGTGTGTGTGTGTGTGTGTGTGTGTGTGTGTGTGTGGGTGTGGGTGTGTGTGTGGGCTGTTGAGTCTTCAACATGGCAGGTTCTGGACGGCTCGATGTCGGTGTGATTGCTTAGAAGCAGGAGAAACCCAGATTGAGGTTCTGCAATATGCGGCTCCTACCCTGTTTTGTTGGAAATGAGTTCGGATGTGGGCGATTCAAGAAAAGTATACGCGAGATGGAACGCGTGAAAGTACTCCACAAAGCTGGACGGTAACCTTTTGAGAAATCGAAGGCAAATTCAGGTCTACACAATATTATGATATTAAAGACAAGAAAGGAAATCAGATTTTTTTTTTCAAAAGAGACACTTAAGTTGTCAAAAGGTCCTGTCACCAGCGCAGGATGCAGGGTCTTCCAGACAACTACAGCACTTAGATGCAGCACCGAAAACAAATGAACAGAAAAAAAACTATCCTGAGTACAAAAGCAGGAGAGAGAGAGAGTGAGAAGGAAAGAGAGAGAGAGAGAGAGAGAGAGAGAGAGAGAGAGAGAGAGAGAAAGAGAGAGAGAGAGAGAAGGAGAGAGAGAGAGAGGAGCAGACAGTGAATGAATGCAACAACTTCTCCACACCAAAGCCAAGTTCTGTATCCATCTTGCCACCTGCTGATTACAGTGAAGGGGGTTAGCCCAAAAGTTAGGGACAATGCGTTAGCCTTTCCTGAGCGGGCTCACTTAAGGTGGACTGACCTTAACGGTCTCATTTTCGAGACAGTCTGAGCGCTCTTAAACGAGAAGCTGAGAAATGTGTGACTCCTTACTTCAGACTAGTTTTGATATAAATTACAAACTAAGCTGATTCTTTTGAAGTTAGCTGCTGGCTGAGACGACAGCGCCCCCTCCTTCGACCTGCAGCAGAGGACAGGAGGAATGACCGATGGTGATTGATGTCCGTGCTCTCAGGTCTTTCTAAACTTAACTCAGTATTGCAATGTCAGCAATATTATCGATTTATTTGAAATTTTTGTATTTCTTTCTCGTCAGGTACTGTTGCGTTTATAGTGACATTAATGTTGGAAACGGTACTGCGGCTGTAACCGTAGAAACATTATTTTGTGTCTGCCTTTTGTAGCATGCGAGAGGCAGCTGGGACTCAGACACCTGATAAACACCTGTTTTTCCAGTAGATGACCCTCCTGAGCCCCCAAACAGCTGCAAAAAGAGATGTTAAAACCCTTCAACCAAATCAACAGCCGCCATTGTTGCACCCCCCCACCCCTTCCTCTGTCTTATTTTGTCTTGCCTGAGGTCCCCGTCCGGCCCTCTCCTACACTCTGAAGCAACATCCTTGCGGGGACTCCACAGAGAGGCTGCAGACCTTTGCTCCCTCCTGTCTTTTTGGGTCGACGACACAAAGTCTTTCCTCCTCCCTGCAGAGCACCCTGCAGATGTGAAGAAACTGTCTGCACAAAACTGACCAAAGTGAAGCACCAATACAATCTGTGTCTCGGGCTGTGAAATAAACCGCCGAGCTTCTGCCTGGGAAAAACCAGAGGCTTTGAACTATGCAACCAATCTGTTAACAAGTACAATGAACCAAAAGGTTTCCATGTCTTTGTCAACTGGGCAAACAGGAGAAATAAGCTGTATTCTTACCGATGTAATGTTAGCAATGTTAATGTTACAGTATGTCGCTGTGCTATATTACACCACAATACGGGCACTTATTATTCACTGAATGGAAATCACGAATGTTAGTTATGATTAGAAGCATACATAGACCTCTGTTAAAATGATTTGAATTCATGATAGAATAATGCAAAACTCTCAATATTCTCATATTGAAATGAGTTAATGGGGAATTTAAGTCCTCCACCTTACTTTGTGTGTGAGCCACAACAAGAGACGCACAATGTAATACAGCATGTAGCCATGTTCCCGCATACTCATGCGCGAACACACACATTCCCACATGTTGACACTGACACACATCTGCACACACCGTAATCATGTAAAGTCTTACGTGAACCTAAAAAAGGACTTAAAGGGAAGCAAAATTATTATTATTTTTTTTTTAATATTTCTTTGTATTCTAGTCAGAATTGGGGAATGCAAACACAAACACATTAAATTCAGATTTTGATTAAAATGTAGAAATTTTGGTTGTAAAACAGGTTGGTTGTAAGAGTTATATTTAGACTGGTTATGCAACTTGCTGTTACCTCCCATCAACAGTGTTTTAGGTTTTCCTTGTCCATTTTCACACGCAACCTTGCCAGCTGTTGCAAGCTATTTTCTAATTACTATACGCTTGTAATGAGGACAGGTGGATAACATGACCCCATAGGCTCTGCAAAAGAAGATAATAAACTCTTCAGTGGTTAGTTTTTTTTTTTTTTTTTTAAAAAGCAATACGTTGGGCATAAACTTCATGTTGAATGCTTTTAATCATTTTGATCAAGTTAGTTCTGGCAGTATGCAGGAGTTCAATACCTTCATTTGCAAAGGCACCGTTCTCCTACGCACAACTCCACTTGGTGTAGACCGGACAATATTAATTTATGTGCTGCATAATCTTTCTTGTGAAACATGACCAAGGTCTCTTTTGTTTACTTACGGAAAGAACAAAAAGGAAAAGTCCAAAAAAAACCCTCCATAAATCTCAGAAAAGCATGAGGTCTTTGCTTGGGAGGGTTCTGCTTTTTAGTCTACTTCAAAATGACTAATCACACCTTTAGGAAAGTGTTGTTGCTATCATACCATCTGCTGCATGGTCTGGGTGGGAGCATAAAGGATGTAGCGAACCAAAGAACTCCTCGGTATGACAACCGTCGGACACAAACGGGTAAGAAACCACGACGAACTGGAGGGGGAAGGGTGTTGGGATATACGGCACTTATCAGGGTAATAAGAGCCAATTTTCCACTTAACATGTCTTTGAGCAATACCAATGAGTCACCAGAAAAATATACGCTTCCACCGATGGAGTGTACCAGCTGAAACCTGCCCTGAGGAAATCTTTTGGCTTTCATTTTCAGTATTTTTTTTATTATGTTGATCAGAGGAAGACAGATCATGACTGAAAGAATCAAAGCTGTCTGGTCAGAGTTAACTTTGTTTACAGGATGAGGAGGATAAGACTGAGTCATGTTGTTTACTTCTCCCGAGTTGACCTCTTTGAAAATTAAAATTTTGTTGTATGAAACTATTTTAAGTCCAAACACGCTCTGACTTTTTCACCAAGCTTTTTCCGTGTAATAATTAAATACAAATTTAAACTATGAATGTATCTGATTTTTGCTCTGTTTGGTCGAAGTTTGTTTATCTTATAATCGCATGCAGTTATTCTGTTTAAATTGTACTCTTGACATGAGTCATTTCTTTAGATTAATTTAAATGAATAATTACAAATCTGTGCTGTAACACTTATGACTTGAGGTGCAAACACAAGGATCAATGATTAAAAAAAAAATGCTTTCAACAAAACAAACAGAATTTGGTCTTTAATGTCATCGCACATGGACCCAAGTCACTTCTGCACCCCTGCAACTGAGAACTGACACTGTGTATATATCTGTCTGTGTGTGTGTGTGTGTGTGTGTGTGTGTGTGTGTGTGTGTGTGTGTGTGTGTGGTGTGTGTGTGTGTGTGTGTCTGAACCTTTGAAATCCACAGCTGCAGGTACTATTCACTTACAGTGCCATTTCTTTTCATCTTGGGTTGATTGAAAGGACACAAAGAAAAAGCAGCCATGAGAGAGAACCAGGTGGGCAGTGAGTGGCCTCTTCATTGATTCTGCACACAGACGTGTGTATGTCTGTGGGTTTTAACAGTATGTGTGTGTACATGTGTATGTGTATGTGTGTGTGTGTGTGTGTGTGTGTGTGTGTGTGTGTGCGTGCGTGTGTGTGTGTGTGTGTATGTGTGTGTACGTGTGTGTGTGTGTGTGTGCGTTTAAGACAGCAAACAGACGGCAGTCGGCTGGAGAGGTTTGGGTCTGAGACCGTGGGGTCCCTGACACCTGCATAATGTTAATCGTTGTCTATGATGTGGTCGTGCTGTCGGTAATACTCAGGAGAAAGTTATTCTAATCTGTGCCATCATGTGCACACAAACTGTCCTGAGGCCACAAAAAAAAAAGAAAGAAAAAAAAAGAGCACTTTGCTTACTGTCATTATTAGAATCTGGCCTCCATAGAAAAAAATTATATAAAAACAAAAGCCCCCACAGATATATCTGTTATAAATCAGTTATGTTGAGATTGATATGGAAAAGAAGATGCCAAATAGAGTCAAAAAGAGATGAATGCATTATTAATTGGCAAATCTAAAGTCAACAGAAGCATTGTAGCGCCATCAAACCTAAAATTCACAGTATACTGTAGGTCTGCCCTACGTTTTACTTCTGATGGTACAACAAGAGAAAACCGTTTAAAACTGGCGTGTGAGATATTCTGATAAATTTAATGAGCAAGTGTAACTAAAATTATTCTCTTGGAATATGGTACAGTAATGGGACATCTTCTCTTACAATGGAGGTCAGAGGTACTTCACACTTTTTCCTTCCAATAACTTAGTGTTCCTTAAAAAGGGACTCAATCTCAGTTTATTTTGGATGCATCTCCAGTGTGTGTTTTGGATGAAGAAATATTGTATGAGCAAGCTTCAAACAGCCAATAAAAAAAAAAAGTTAAATATTTGACTTTGACTCAACCTACGGTCTGTTCTGCAGCCAGATTATGTTGTATGAAAAAAACCAAAATATTAGGTGCATGCAAAAAGATAATTTAGAGGTGAAAACAATTCTAATGTTAATTCAGTGTTGTTTTTTCAAACAGTTGAAAATTATGAGTGTGTATTATAAAACCACAGAATCATGGGTGTATCCTAAGTTGCAACTTTCATTTCTAGTGAAACGTTGTTGTATCCTTTTGTCTGTTACATAACCATGATATGATTAATCTTAGAATGCAGTTATTGAGTGTTTGCCTCCAATATACGTGTTGCTGCTTTGTGTTTTCTTACTGCAAAAAAAGTTTGCCAACATGTCAGCAATGCAGAGTAATATAGGAATGTCAGAAAAGGTGATGTCACTAAACGGTACAATTGTAAACATTTTCATTGTTCTTTGTCACCGTCGTGCCTTTATTACCTGCTGTCACTCGGAATAAAGACGAGGAGAACGCTTCACTGATGGAGACGCAGGCAGATCAATCCCCCATAAAACAAGCTGTATTGGTTTATAAATCAGGTCCCCAGTCTCTGCCTCTGGCTGCTGAATAAACATACATCAGCTCTAATGTAAGGATGGGATGAGCTGCCTAGTAGCTGCAGCTGGTGATCGAAAATAAGATGCACAACCACATGAGTGCACGCACACACACACACACACACACACACACACACACACACACACACACACACACACACACACACACAGCACAGAATGAGAAATAATATGCACAAAGCAACACGTGTAGTTAAGAGTCCAAGAGTCTCACCACAAACACACACTCACACACACACAGACACGCACACACACACAGAAACAGACACACACACACACACACACACACACACACACACACACACACACACACACACACACACACACACACACGGTCTTTCTCATTCTCCAATCCACATACACATAAAGCAAAAAATAAATATAAAAAAATAATAAAAGTGCAAAGGGCTACTTTGTCTCAGTAACTGCTGGCCTTTACTGTGGTATGAAAAGCCACTTTGCATTTTTGGGGATTCTACAAATTTCAGAAGGACCATCCGTTTGACTGGTTGCTGAAGCCTAATGGTACAAAGTGTTACCATTGTAGAGAGTAATGACAGTTGAAATGGCTCTGAAAGGCTATATTCTAGCTTCCCTCTGATTTGTGGGCAAGAACTACCACTTCAATTGCAGCCTCAAATTGTAAATGGGTGGAACCACAAAAGAAAGAACTGAAAATGTACTTGTAGAGGAAATGAATGTACACGATGTACAGAATTCACAACACACTTCCTTTGTTTGTTTGTTTACTTATTCATTTTTGTCCACTACCATACATACATATGTACACTATCTATAAAATGTGAAAAGGGAATTTTTTTTTTTCCCCATAAATGGAGCTATTTCATTCAATAAGATTAACTGTATCTGTCCCCCTACTCCACTCATCTGCCAATATTAACAAACACAAACAATATAAATATTACAGTGTGGTTGCCAACATTCTGGCCTTGTTGAAGGATGCAGTGTTTCTGTTGAATATGGCTTTAGATCAACATTTCTCTCCCATGAGCCTCTTGGGACATCAGAGTCCGCTCCACCATATGCATTTGCGATAGTGTGTTCCAACCACAGAAAGTTTTGTAACTGCACTAAAGTGTCATTTCGCTCAAAAGTAAAGACTTTCTTTTGGACTGCATAAACAACACACTATTTTAATGAATTTCATAAAGTTGCAGTATCAAATTTCGTAGACATTTCAAAACAGGCAGATGAAAAAGATGTAAACGGTGAGACTGGCAGGAGTGGACAGTCAATTTTCAACATTTTCATTATTTTAACCAAGGGCAAAGGTTTGGCCCCAACATGACACGAGTCTGCAGACAACTCCTTCTCTTTTAATCAAATGTTTGTATGTTTAAATTGGTAACGTAGCCATCTGAATGATGTAATATGACTTCACTCAAAATATTGGTAGGGACAAATCTGTCCTCTAAAAATATGCAGTAGGGAAATGTCTCTACTGTCCTTATGCAAACATACTCCTCTTAATTGTAACCATTATGATGAAAGTCAGCAAAGCCTAATGAAGTAAGTCTCACTTTTAAATGAAAACACAATTCCTAAACAAGCCATTTTTTTGGGAGCATATAAACTCAAGAATCCCCCCCCAAATAGAAACAGAAAAAGCAGACTTAAACAGGTATTTAAAAAAAGATTAAAAAAAAAAAAAATCCACCCTTAACATTTGTACCTGCAAGTGAAGAGGCTCAATGTCATTCCCAGCTCCTCAGCTTTTAACTTTCTCTCTCCTAGTTAATCTCAGCATGAAGGAAACCCAATTACAGCTACTCTACTTTATCCATGTCCAAAATACTCTTCCCATGGCTTAAGCCCACATTTTAGCCTGATCAGTAAAGTTGTTAGCATTAATTCAAACGGATTCAAATGCAGAGGTTCCATTGTATGGCTGTACTTGTTGAGGGGGGGGGGGGGGGTTCAACCAAAGTTCAGACCTCAATCCACCCTGAGGGGGACGGTTTCATACCAGTCTTCTCTAGAACTGACCCAGTTCTGCTATCACTGCTTGCCGCATTCAATGGCTGGATTAAGTCTATCCACAGGACACTTGTGTGTGTGCGTGTGCGTGTGTGTGCGTGTGTGTGCGTGTGTGTGCGTGTGCGCGTGCGTGTGTCCACAGTTCCACCAGTGTGACTAACAAGCTTGGCTGTTGCAGTCTGGCAGATTGAGAGACACCTACTGCTAGTTAAAGCCTTCCATACCTCGAGGTCACTGGCTCACTTCCTGCTCCAGTCATATATGAGAAGATTGAGGCGTAGGGTGAGGAAGAGTGTGAGAGAGAGAGAGGTGAAACCACTGTCACTGGGATGACATTTTTGTAGAAGTTTAAGTACATACACTTGCCCACATTTTGACAAATGGCTGTATATGAAATGCATACCTTTGTGGTTTTTAAAAGTAGCATAACAGTGGGTTCAAACAACAAAAATAACTTTGGAGATTCTTATGGTTTCACAGAATTTGACTCAGGGTGTTTTTTGTTTTGTTTTGCATGACTGTACATTATGTAGATTTATGGTGACTTCTACTTTCCATTTTAATGTCATCATATATTGCACACTTGAATAAAGAGTCAGTTTGAATGCCTCCTTGATTTGGTGTTCTGCAAAATGCAATGAAACTGCAATCCATCGCTGCAAGTCTCTGTCCAGCCTTGCCGCTCAGTCGTGTAATTTTGTTAATTTAGAATAATTAGTATTACAAATTGTTGATGTGTCACAAATCTTTACTTGCCATGGAGTTAGTTGGGGGTTAATAATTGTTATAAGGTTATTACCGATAATGAGCCTGGTCTGCAGTTAATAGGGGTCAATTCTCAAGACGCAAATCATGTTTCTCTGCAGGGTCTCAACATAGTGATATGGCGGTTACCTGGTTGCGTTCACTTAAGTTGTATGAGTGCACATAGGTCACTAAAAATATTCAAGAACTACTTCAACACTGCACCAACATAGTGGTGTGTGATAAAAGTCCTACAGTATGGGGAAATACAAAGCAGATGAATGGATATACCACCCAGCACTACTCTGAATGGAAATGTCTCATTTTGAGCTGAGGAGCTGCTCTCATCCACATATCTGGGTACACATCCATATTCACAAGAATGCCTTTTTTTTGCAAATATCGCAAGACACAATTTCACGTGAACAGCAAAACTGAGAACTCACCTAAAAAAAAACTATCTTTGGTTGACTGGAAAAAAAATAATTTGGGATTATCTAGAAGATTAAAAGCCTGATTTAACTTATTCCTCTGTGCCACAGAGCTCCATTGTTGTCCAAAAACTAGTCAAAGTAAATAACCGAGCCACACAGAGTGATCAACATTTCTTTTCCATCTGGAAAATGTGGGAGATGAAGAGTATTTAGGAACAGCACCGCAGACTGATAACGGAGATCAGGTTCATCATCACTGGAGAGTGGTTCATCTGGAGAGTTGTTCCCAGCACCAAAGTATAAATTAAAATGCCCTGATAACTTTGATAAAACTCAAGACCCACGCTGCACTCATTACTTATTCCATTGTATAAATTTATGAGCAATACTTTACTAGTAAGTTAAGAAGAAAAGTAAGTAACTTAACCATTACCGTGTCAGAAGATT
Organism: Embiotoca jacksoni; assembly: GCF_022577435.1. Lineage (NCBI taxonomy): Eukaryota > Metazoa > Chordata > Actinopteri > Embiotocidae > Embiotoca > Embiotoca jacksoni. Next base: position 10,930,847 of record NW_027185340.1, read on the forward strand.
TAATTTGCTAACAGTGTTTTGAGATTGTTCGGGTGCATTTTAGTACACAAACAGTGCTAAACCTCAGCAACCTTTTTTTTTTCCCCAACACCAAACACGTACTGTATTTTATTTGTGATTTAATTAGCAAAAGTTACTCGTTAGTCTGTACACACTGCGGTGAACAACAGCTATGCGCTAAATGAATATGAACGGTTTCCTTGGAGAAATAGATAAGTGAATGCATGGATAGGCCGGTACCGAGACTGACCCAGGACCGTGATCTCTGTACAGGTGTGGAGGCAGCTTGCACATTAGATGAGTACTCGTGTTGATGGAGCTGTGAGTCAAGAAGTTCGGGCTCACGCACACAGCTCATCAGTATGCAGATGAAAAAGCTGGATATTTGATAGAGATATCTTAATTACATCAGCTTCCCAGACCCCCATCTCCTCCCCTCTTACTAACGAGGTCTGCTTCTAAATGATTCATTTATTACATGGCAGATAAAACATGTATGTTTTAACTATTGGACACACGAGTATTAAGTGTTTTACGTTATTTTTGACAGAGTAAACAAACTGCCACGAAACACAGTCATCATTGCCGCTGAACCCCCAATAACCCCTGTTTTTTCCCCCTCTTTTTTTTACATTAGAGGAGCTGTCTCCAGCCTCTAAAATTGACTTTCATTTATGACAAGTCTGCTCTTCAGTCAAGGCCTGTGATGTTTTATCTGGGCCATGTCATACTATACATACCCTTTAATGACTAATTCAGTCTCCTGGCTTATAGACCAAAATAGAACACACACGCACACGCGAGGGAAAAAGGAAATCAATTGAAATGTTGCAATGTCTGACAGGGCTGCGCTCGAGGAGACAAAAAAAAAAAAAAAAAAAACATCAGACGATGTCGCTTACTTTTGTTTTCTGACTGAGTGTGTGGTGTTGAGACAGGCAGAAGCTGTATGCATGTATGCAGGGTGCCGGTACGTTGGGGAATATTTTTTTTTTTTTCTCAACTGTCTTTGATCACTTTCAGGCTTTGAAGTAACTCTCTTCGAAGAGGGAGGGGAAAAAAAGAGCCGAGCAGAAGTCACCGCAAGTTCACATCGCAAACTAGGACTCGCAAAAACTGGAATCTGCATAATTTATTCTTTCAACTGTTAAAATGCAAAGAGATGAGGAGATCTCTAGGTGCCCAACAAACCCGCCCCCTGCTTGACAACCCCAATTAAACACTCTCCCTCTCCACATTTGTTTTCAATTACAGACTGAAGAGCGACAACAAGAACCTCTAATGCTCATCAAGTGACTGATTTAAAGAGAGACAGAGGAAGGTAAAGCACCACCAATTTTGAGAAATGTAATTGAGATACAATGTAAATGAGCGAACAGAAGCAGCCGTGTAGCCCCCCCCCCCCCCCCCACACACACGTTCATGAATACAAAAACACTCACCTATCAACACACGTTTCTACTCTCAAGCTACTGTAATCAATGCAATACATTTCAAGTATTTAGACATCTGTGTTTCTTCTTGACAGTCTCTTATTTACCTTAAAAATAATGTTGATTTAATTTATGCCATAATACAGTAACAGTAATTATGAACTTCCAAATAAAATCAAACTTTTACTTTTTTTTCTCCTACCAACTTAATGTTAGTCCTGCCCATGGTCTGATCCAACTCATATTATCTATTATTTCAATGTCTACAATTATTCCTACTGTGAAAATCTCTGAAAATGTCCTCAAGAACAACAGACTGTCAGATGTGGGTCCTCACAAAGATAATATAAATCTAAACACCTCAAAGACATAAACCTCAAGGGCCATTGCATCACAGTACAGACTATGGAGTACAATAACTGCAGTCAGATTTCTCAGACTTGTGCAATATTTACATGAAGCAGCTTATTTTTCTTCTTACAGAGAGAACTTTAAGATGAAAACCATTGTTCAAATATTGCATTTCCTTCACCAAAACATTTCTGTGCAACATCTTAATAATCAAGCAACATTTTACACTACCGACTGTAATTAACTCTGGCCTTTGAAAACGCAGGGTGGCAGGACGAGGTCAATGTTTCCAGAGTGGCCGGAGACAGAGTGAAAGACAGTTTTCAGGAGGAAGAAGGAGGACAGAACTAATGACAGACAGTAGAGACAGCAACAGATTATATGGTCAATTACTTCTGTTTTGTACGTTTTATAGCTCTGCAAAGTTTGCTCTTGGATGAAGCCTTGTTAAGGATTAACTAGCCATATATGATGAGACGAGTACAGACTCAATTGCTTCTATATTATCTAATATTCCATTTTTTTTTTTTTTTAAATGTATGGGACAGCCACTTTTACCACAAACATCTCTGAAGCAGATCGACCACTGTGCATCATTATGTGCCAGAATGAAAATATAATGTAGATATTCTGATTTTAATAACAATTTGTGAATGCTACATACAAATAAAATACATTGAATGCTTGTAGTTTTGGGTGTGTGACAGAGCATACCAATAGTAATCATCTCAGGTCAGGTTTTATTTCACTGGAAGTAAAAATGTATAAAACGGTTCAGGAAAACATCTCTTAGAGCGAACTACTTCCAGCATCAAACAATCATTATTTATCCTACTCTGTGACTTGTCAAATTCATCCATTTTGTGATTACTAGCCTGTCATATCGATTGTACTGATTTGAAATTATGTTTTATGATTGTTTTCATTTTTAGTGATTATTTACCGTGCTTGCTGACAGTATGTAGTGACACATAATGGAGTAGTGGGCTGACAGCAACTATTTACACTGGGCATAAATCAAGTCACATCAAGCCTTAAGCAAAGAAACTCTCCGCCTTTCAGTGGTACTGAGCTTAATGACAGCTCATGCATTAGCATACCAACAGCATCAAAGAGCTTTCAATTATATTCTTTGTGGTAGCAGCATAAGTAAAAACTATTACAATGATTGTGACAACAAACAAAAAGCCAGGCATTCCAATTCAAACCATATATTTATGTTCACATGAGCATGTGGATTAAAAAAAAAATCTGATAAATGGTGGGGAATTAAAAAAATTCATGTCTGACTTGAAATGTTTGTCTTTACTAATGTTTGTATTCCTGCTGTATAAAGAGAAACAGAAGGCCCCTCAGTTCTAGCCTGGCAAACCCTGTTCGCTTTAAGGTTTACTCAGCCAATCAGCAACCATTGGGGGGGTGTTGAAATGCAATGACTTAATTTAAGCGTTTGTTTTCAAATGTAGTTGCAACAATGGCGGTGGTCGTTGGCCGAGATGAAGTGACACCAACAGTTGTAGCAACGTAACCAAGTATCGAAGAATTGGAAGCTGGAGCTACCTTGTCTGTGCCAGACTTTTGCCCACAGCTTCAGTTTTCTGCTGTTGCTGTATTCTGGACACACCGATGTTAAAGTCAAGCGTTTTATTCTTTTTTTTATGCAGTTGCAGCGGTGGTAGAGTTTCGGCTCATACCGATTGGTTAAATCTAGTCTAATAGTTTCAAAATTAACCCGAGGTTTACGGCCGCTTGGATGCAATGACTGCATTCTGGAAGGAGCGTACCCAGACCCGTATATTTACGCTATGAATTTGTATACTATTAGTCGGCAAGTTTTGTGAAAATAAAAAAACAAAGCTAACCTCCCATTACCCCAGGTTACGATCATTTCTGTGACTGCCCAGTAGATTCAAATTCTTGTGTATCTGGATTTGAAGGTTTTCATTAATACGCCATGGAATTGTGAAACTGTGCCCTTCCCCACAAAAAAGTGAAGGCTCGACATCCTGGGTCATGACATGTCAGCAGTGATGCCGAGTGAGGCGGGATTACATTCATCCGACAGGCTACGATCCACTTACCAGTGTAAATACGGACTCGGTTTCTCTCTCTCTCTCCAGACACTCCCAATTAAGCCTGGAGGGCCACGTTTATTAAACTAAAACCATCCTTTTCTGAAATGTCACAGTGTCTCCCTGCCGAGTGGCCTGTCTGTAAACAGCTCTGTTGCTGATGCCAGCCTGAACCCCCTGCTGTGCATCTCCTTGTGTGTGTCTGTTAGAGCAAAAATGTTGGCTCTTCCATTAACACTCTGTTGTGCATGCTTGAGTGTATTCTGGGCTTTGTGTGTGTGTTGCCGTTGACCATGATGACAGATGGTTTGGTGTGTTGCACCTTTTCCTGTGTTCAATGTGCTTCATTATGCGTGACTTTGCCTTTGCATTCCACCCCCTTGTGTGTGTGTGTGTGTGTGTGTGTGTGTGTGTCTGTCTGAAATCTCATTTGGTGGGCTGACAGGTTGAAGGATATGTGCTGTAATTGTTGTCTGACTGTCTTCATGCTGTAATTGAAAATGTCTTATCGGTGAAGCTTTCCACTAGATGTTTATACCAGCATGTCATTTAACATTAACACAGCTGTTCCCTTTACCTGCCCAATTACCTATGTGTAGCCCTCCTCAGACACCTGATATGCATCCGCTGCCAAGATGGAATTGTGTTAAGTATTACACGCTTTAAAACTGTTTCAATTTGTAAAACATTTACAGATAAGTTGGGAGAGCAGTTTGCTCTCTAAAAAGAATTGGATAATTCATTTGTGATGTCAAATAATAAGTCTAAAAATGACAGGAAGCATGGTTTCACCTTCAGTAAACAACAGAGCAAACCATTTCATAAAATGTAGACAGTTTGGGTTTGGTTTTTTAAAAAAATTAATTGGCTTTAAAACAGCACAAGTCAAGACACAAAATGTCTCAACATGTGTTATTTTCATTCCTCGGGTATTCATCATTGTTTAGTACGAGAGGTGTGCTGTACAGTAATTCCAAATGCTCGTGGCACGGCATTAGTTGAAAATGTAAATAGATTGCTCGTAGCTTGCTTTGGCCCAATGCGGGGAATATCCACTTTAATACAAACACAAAACACACAGGAGCGCACATACATATAAATAAACCCACACAAACCCACTGTGATTCCATTATTCATAGCACTGCTGAGAGCTCTTACTCAGAGCCTGACAAACACACAAGACCTGCTGTAAAACACTGAGTGATAACAGCATCAGCTAGATTGTCTTACATTGAGAGGGGTGGAAAGATGGTGAACGCTGGCGCAACAGAGGGAGTGAGATAGAGAGAGAGAGATAGAGGCGCTGAGAGACTGGATGCATCTGTGTGTCAATCATTTACAGATCAAGGTGTCTTCTTGCATTAACAGCAAGGATTTGTGTCTTTTCATTTTTGAAACTATAAAAGATGGAAATAGAAAGTCTCTCACTTCATGCTTTTTGGAAATCACGTCATCATTGACTACCATAGCTATTTTAATTTAAAAAAAAGAAAAAAAAAAGAAAGAAATTGACCAAGGGTGCCCAAACTTGTGCATGCCTCTGTACATGCATGTTAAAGCAACCTAAATGCTACAGGGCGGACTGTACAAGACAAACTACTGGTTTTACAGTCCAAAGAACAATGCTTGCATCCACATGTAGCAAACGGTGTGCAGACAAAAATACTTAATAGAGATAAATCGGCTGCTTTATAAATAAGCACCTCTCGCAGCTCTTGCTGCTCTCTGCCTCTGTTGCCTCCCTTTACAGGAAACGTGCATCACCCTATTAGGGACTTTGTTCATAAAGCTACAATGCCCTTTATACAGCTACATTAACCACAATTAGCAATTAAAACCTCAAAGACATCTAATGCAACATGATGAAATCAGTCACAGTAGAAGACTCAATAGAAAGCTTTAAAAATGTCAAAGAAAAGTGCTGATACATTGAAAATCCTGCATGAGCTTAAACAGCGACAGCAATTAATATACAATAAATTCCATGAGACAAACGTTGGGCGAAGTAAGTGGCATCGAGCGCTCAGGTTTCAGATTGCAACCAACTGAACAACCATCGCCCACCTCCCTTCCCCTCCCCTCCCCTGCCCTCCCCTCCCTCCCCTGTCAGCTGCTACATTTGTTTAACGTCAGCCTTACTGCATCACACTGGCACTCCAAACTTCCTCCAGGAAATGTACTATTGTGACCAAAATCACCGGGTCTGATTCAAGGAAAAAGATTATTAGAGTTCAGCTGAGTGGAGAGCACGTCTTTGATTCCTACCTCAGTGGAGCAAAAGCTTTCACTTCAGACTTCCGACAGCACATCTTTTCTCCAAGATAAATAAAGGTTTTCAAGTCAGGACTGAAGTGTTTGTCACATGTCTGTATCTGGTCTTGTGTTCGAGGTTTTCCAAGGAGAAGAATTTAAAATATGAAATGATCTGCAGCACATTGTTTAAGAAAATGATGTGACCTTTGGTCGACCCCTCTGCTAACATCTGTTCTCACAGTTCGTTTAACAGCAAAAAAAAATCACAAACTTTTAACCTATCGTCCCTTTTCAGAATGGAAACGGCAAGAATGTCTTCTGTATAACAAGCATAACATTTTAAATTCAAGGCTTTGCCCAGTGTGACTCGCAGTTAGAAAATAAACTGTAAATTCTGCCTCATATGAGGCAGAGATGAGGAGCACAAAGGTCAATAGTGCGCTTTTTAAACATGGATCAACAATGGCATTTTACTGAAACCACAGATCATTCAAACCTATCATTTCTGCAGCTTAGTCAAGCACCCGTAGCATTTAAAAGACTTCTTGGTAGTAAACTGGGGATGGAAGCGTTGGCTTAGTCGGCCACCTCAGTCTTCTCCTCCAACGCCCACAGTGCTACAGTGGTACTTTGCGCACAGGCTTTTAATAATGAAGCCTATTTGAATCTCGGAACAATGAACAGGAGCTGCATTACAGGGTTGACATTGCAGTAAAATGCCATCACATTGCCCAAAGGGCTAAACTTAACCCAACTGTGAAATCTGCTTCTGACAGAGCGACAGGTGGAGGCGAAGGGAAGGTAAGAAGGAAGTTATTGTCAATTATTGCAAGGCCAATAGGGATGCTGATAGGTGACCATGTTGTATATGTTTGTAAGAAGCAATGAGCCAAAGTAACTGTTTTTTTTTTACTTTATTTTTTAACTTTAGCCTCTTTTTACATGTAAAGATAGGATTTTTATAAAAAGCTAACACATCATGACAGATTTAAATTATTTATTTTTGCATGCAGCACTATCAAGAGCTGCATTAATTTTTCAACTATGTCACTCAAAACAGACTCATTGATTTTGTGGTGTTTTTGTCGCTATACACTCATTTGCAGGTCCAGTAATGCATGCACCAAAGCTGAAAGACACAGGGCAGACGGCAGGGAAGCACCACATCACACTCTTATCTCTAGGATAAGGAATAAGCCTGCAAATCCATCTCAAACTGTCTCAAAAGCAAATTGATTTTGCCATCTGTTTTTCCTCAAAGTCTTCAAGAGAGAGTTTATCTACCTTCACTAAGCTTGGTCTGTCACACAACTAATGCACGAGAACAGGGACAAATATTAAAGGAGCAGACATGAATGAAGGAACTATTTTGGAATAGTCCAGCTCTAATCACGGCTGCAGCTTCACCCCTGGCCCGTTGATTGCGATGCAGCTGCAAGTGCAGCTGGGAAGCCTCGCCGACCTGTGTCACAAGATGAATCGTAATCAACTGTACAAGGACATCTGGTTCCGAATGGTGGCAGAAAACCAGCGAATAGTCTTGAAAGCATTTTTCAAAAGAGTACTGAGGAGGGCTGTAGTTTGTGCTTATGTTGGATCGATGGGTCATTTTTGGAGGAGAACAAAAATGCACTTTATCATCCAATTTGTGCCAATTTTTCCACCTAATGTACATTTTACCTGTGATGTGAAATTTTCACCTACCACCACACTGATGCATAACTGAAACGATCGCTGTAGCTCTGCATCGGGCAGCGCAAATACATGTAGACAGAACTAGATCTGTGCCGAGGTGAATTCTACACAGGCGCAGACCACTTTGCTGCATGCTAGGATGTGTTAAAAGGGGACTTCTATTAACTGAATAACTTTCTTACCACTGGTTATAGCTTTATAACAATGATTAATAACACACAACCAACTCTCTTTAACATTATACAATAACTTGTGGCACAAACAATTGTGCAACACTAATAATTGTACGCTTACAAAATGACACTGATGTGCAGCAACAGTATGTCACTTTGGTCTGTTTGCACTGCACTCAGTCATGGGAAGAAGAGAGTTATTACCTCCTTGTGCCACAAGAGGGAGTATACCTTTAAGTGAGAGCTTCTGTCAAGTGTAGTGCTTAGAGAAAGGCTGGACAGAAGCTGTTGCAATGTCTGTGTATTTTGTATTATAAGGAAGGAATTAATAATTTACACTATTTAGTGTGCAATGTATAAAGCACATTGAATAATAATAATAATAATAATAATAATAATAATGAACCTATTTAAAAAGGCTGCATCATGCGATATCAGAAAATACCATGATAAAAATGTTGTTCATACCTCCCTACACTAGTTCATTTTGGTAAAAAAACAGCTCAGGGTACATTTTCTTGAGATAAACCAAACAAATGTGACAGCTGGAAACAGGAAGATTGGGTCTGTATCCTGTCAGTGACAGAGTCTTTTTTTTTTTTTTCAAATTGTGGATTGAAAGCAATTGATTGTGTTAAAATCAGTGCTACACTCACAACACTGTCCAGCATATAGTATAGTCTTGTGAGGATAACAGAATTATTAGACGCTCGCATTTAGTCAGAGAATGGTGAGCAGTTAAACTCTGTAACTGTTGTGCAGCTTTTAAGTTGCTACTCTAAGTACATCAGGCACCTTGTAGATTGGAGATCTGTCTACTGTGATCTATAGTCATGTGTATCTGTTGACCTGACATCAGGCCATTACTTGGTTTAAAAAGAAGTTGCATTGGACCTTCTGGAAGGTAGCACTCCCAGTGAGTGGTGCTGCCAGCGATAACCCAAAGCTCATATCAGAGAGCTGAGGATCAAACTGCTACCAAGCCAGCTGAGGTAATCTGTCACACCGAGGTGGCCCAGGGGACAACAGGTGGTAGACAACTGATGTACACAACAACGCGCACACACACACACACACACACACACACACACACACACACACACACACACACACAGACACACTAGCCTTGCAAAAATGTTTTCTTTGGAATCCCTGCAGTAGGCAAAAGGCCTAAAAATACAGAGTAATTGCACAAATTGCATTAAAATAGTCACTGCAACTAATGTGAGAGATAAATGTATTTGATGGGAAAACATAAAGGGTTATTGGACTAACTGTCAGACCTAGAAAAAGATATTCTTAACTGCACACAGTATATACTTAGACTACTTGCATTTGCGCACACACACAGACACATACACAGCCTCAGGGAAGCTCTCTGCTCACACATAACAAATCTTAAACACACAAAACCTATCACACTATCTCATTCATCTCCAGAGTTAGCAGCTAGTAATAATGGAGCAAGAGAAGAAAAATGAAGGATGCCTGATGAGGGTGGGGTGGGTGAAAAAAAAAAGAAGCTAAACTTTGTAAATCTTTGATGTTTGACTAAAGTAGATGGAAATAAAGCCCTGCAAATATTTTATCAGCCTCTTCATCTATGGCGCTCATCTATCTGAATGGCAGATGCATCAATATTTGGGTCATATAGACCAAATATGAAATTGACTTCCTCGCTGTATCATACTGAATGTCTTGCCATTTTGATAAGAGATTTCATGAATAAATGAAGAAGACAAAAGATTGTGGATAAGATTATACAGATGATATTCAAGTGAGGGAAGCATAAGAGAAGATTTAAGAAAAGTGGATGTTTACAGTGGCAGACATTCTTTCTAGTTCACAGTGTAATTCACCAGTTTGATGTTCACATGTGCTCTGAGCTTTTCTCCAACTCAAATATGAGGTTTTTCAATACGACCGAATTCCCAAGAAAGCGGCTTTCATATACGTATTTTTCTGTTTCTGTTGTCAAACAGCGACAGTCTGAAATAGTGACTGAAACACGGACCATTAACACTAAATAGTAACCAGCATTCACATCCAAGGTCTTTTCCAAGCTGCAATAATTTTAAAACATATGTACTGAAATAAAAATACCACTCACCTTTGCTTTCATGTTAATTCTGAGATTTAGCACCTTCCTGACCACTTGAACAATGCAAGTAACAACTGTGTTTGAAGGTTTGATGTGCGCATATGTTTCAGTTTGGGAAAAGCTGATCAGGACCCACCAATGTAGACAAAATAACAAAATAACAAAACAACACAACAACAACCCAACAATACCTAAAGTTGCAAATAAATAACAAGTCAGAAGTTGTTACGTTTACATAACTACACACGGTTAACCCTAGCATTTAAATGTCAAGCTCAACATAAACCTAATTCTGGGACAGCTTCATCAGCTAATAGTTTTTTGTTTAATCTAAGGATTTTCTTAGGCTGGATAGACGCTACATTTAAGAAAATGAAAAGCAAAAATAAATGATAGAAAGGTTGGAAAAACTCACCGACACACGAGCCATCGATCTCCTCGTACCCGACGCTGCAGACGCATCTTCCCAGGGGAACCAACCAGTCCCCATCAGCTCCACAGAACAGTTTGGGTGTGTCTCTTTCTTCAGCGTGGTCAATACACGCCCCCCTCACCTCCACCAGAGAGGACGAGTCCACGCGTGGCACCGTGTCCGGAAACGAGGCCAGGTTCCTCAGCGTGAACGGACACTTCTTGTAGTAAACCCTCACCGACACCAAGGCGATGCAGGCCCCGATGTCCTGGAACGCCAGGTAAAAGCCCTTCCTGGTCATGGGTCCCACCTCACGCACCTCCGTGTTGAGCTTGAGGATGCGGTCTCCGAGATCCATCTGAGTGAAACTCTCATCGGCAGCGATGGTGTCTATCTTGGTGTACTGCGTGGGCATAAATTTGACACTGTGCGCCTCGTCCGTCTCATGGTAGAAGAGGTTGAAGGTCTCTTTGCAGGTGCCGGACACCCAGGGGATGGAGTTGCAGTCGCGCAGAGTGAAGCGAAGCTCCACGTAGATCTTTTGGGCGGCCTGTCGAGAGATCCAGTTGGAGCGAAGCCAGTTGTTCTGGTTGGGCTCCATCACGTTGCAAACCTGGAAAGTATGGATGGGTCGGTTGTGCTCATCCATCTCTGTGATGGCGTCCCACTAAAAGGGGAAATAATAAGAAGGTGGAGAGTAGAGGGGGAGAGGAAAAAAACAAGAGGGTAAGAAGGAGACGCAAAGAAAGTAATTAAACGATAAGACCAGAAGTCTAAAACTCCGCTGGCGGCCCTGACACGTGACAGAAAGAATTCAATATGAGAGTGACGGACAGAATGAACAACATCCCGATAGTTGGGCTTAAAATATTAATTTTGTTCCCGAGATTGGCACTAAAGGAAACACCTTGGAGTCACTTAATTCCAGAAGATTCCTCATATTCAGAGCAAGAATACAATCTGCAAATTTCATTACAATCTGCCTGCTTCTGTCTATTATGAGACACCTTGTGTATGTGTGTGTGTTAGCCAGAAGTGTTATTAGAGGAGAGCTCAGTGAAAGCCCAAAATAGAAAAGGATTGTCTAGTGAGGAACATGAATATGTTAGTGGGTAGAGTTTGATATTTCATCTGTACACATGGAAAATCTGGCCTGATTGGAAGGGTCAAAAGGTCAGGGGCCGACAGAACATGTATATTTCTTTCAATTTCACTAATAGTTTATGAAATATCTTGGCATGCATCACACTGAAAGTCCAAGTGAAATTTTCAGCAGATCATGAATATTCAAATCAAATTATAGCAGACATTTATTTGTTGCGATATCTTCCTCTGCCACTGTCAAGAAAAAACCAAAATGATTAACACATGAACAAATTGTTTTCCTTTTATTCCTTCAGGTCTACAAACGAGTTTCCTCCTGGAATGATGTCGGACTCCAGCTGCCTCGTCATCACCTCTGCAACTCCCAGGTCACATGATCAGGGAGCACGGCAGCTTTGCAGGGTCGCTAGGTTACCTGTCCCCGTGTTGATGGGAAAGGAGTTAATGGGGGTTTTTAGCCTCCTGGTCCTCCACCGTTCTCTGGTTTTATTAGAGTGGGGACTGGCTACACGGGCGACCCCAAAACCACCTGACATCGACCTCCAAGAATCAAATTACCTGCCTGGGAAAAAGGGCTCTCAAATCACTTCGCTTACAATGCAGCATTGGACCCTCCACAAGCTGCAGAGTTTGCCCGTGTATGCGTGTGCAAGCATCATATTTAGACTGACATTCAGCCATTTTGCTCACAGGGTATACTGTACAAGGCTGGCGGTATATCTTGAACTAATACTAGTAGAGCAACCACAACTCTTACTTCACTTGCACTTACATCCTGCCACGGAAACACTAAATACCTATTGTTGCGGGGAACTTGAAATGGACTGGACCTAACTACAAATGGGCATAATTAAGGTTACATTTAATCAAAAGATATGGTCAATATTTGCATAATTACAAACTGGAACTTTCAGATTTTAAAAGCCCACATCAGCCATTGCAAGATGAGCGATGATACCCTGCTCACTTTTGGATGGCAGTACGCTCCTGGTGCGGGCCAAAAACCTATAATTAACACTGTTTTCACAGCGACATGTGAGAGATTCACAGGGGAGGGGAGGTGAGAAAGGCCAAGTATAAAGCTATTAATTACCAACCAACAAATTCAAAAAACTATCACTCTGTATTTAAAAGTAAACTGACTACATCACACACACATTCCTGTTCTCAGGTGTGGGAGGAGAGATGGCCATTTTAATTAATGGCTGGAAAACAGACCATTTATTGGCAAACACAATCCAGAGAGTTGCGATAGAGCTGCTGGTTAATTTACCAATACAATTTGCCTGATAAGCAAGCACATTTAATGAGCTGTTTTTCACTTAGCTAAATATTAGCTCTTGATGAGAGTAGTAATCAAAGCCTAATGTTTGCTTTCACATACTTATTATCCTTTTTAATAACATGTTCTAATTCAATCATCCAAGGACTACAGGCTTTAATCTGCTCTTCCCTCAAGGTATAATTGTAGCAAACAAATTGATTTTTATTAGATGTGATGTTGCCCATCACAGGACCACAGTTAGGCAAAGCCTTTCGGTAAAATATGTCACTGTGGGATGCAAAAGCAAGAATTCACCATCTAAAAAAGGAAATAAGTGGAAAAAACAAGTAACCAAGTCCATCTATTGCATCCAGCTTCAAACATTAATAATATACAAAGTGTTAAATGAATATTAGAATTTAAGTAAAATTCAGCTGTTTTTTTTAATTAAATTCACAATCAGATTTTAGATATTTTCTTTGTTAATTAACAGCCTTTTTTTTGGTGCAAATTTACAGAGTAGTTCAACATTTTGAGAGGCACGTTTCCTTGTTTTAGTTACTAAAGTTGGATGAGAAGATTAATACCATTTTGCTTGTCCGGTAAATATTAAGCTACTGCCAGCAGACGGTTAGCTTAGCTTATCACAAAGTCTGAGAACAAAAGCAAACAGCTCAACTGACTTTGCTGACAGATAACAGAATCTATTTTCCAGCATCTCGAAAGCTCACTAATAAACATGCTATATTGCTATATGGGTAGTTGAGTTAGTGAAAAAAGGCCCTGCCAGTAAGTCAATTTTCCTTAAAACTATGTATTTTACAAAGATTTATTTACAAAGGTGTGTAAGGAGTGTGATCATGCGATTTGTTTGACAAGAAAAATAAAGGATCTGTCATCACAGCCACCGCTTCAAAACCTCATCATCATCATCATCACTACTACACAGACTACTACAAAGACTAGAAAAATGCTACAAAGCATTTCAAGCCAAAAACACTATTTAATATTGACTAACAACTATTTGGAAATGATTATTTTTCTATTTCGTCGCTTATGTTCAAAGCACAGATGCTCGGCTAGGTCGAGCCATGGAACTTGCTGCGGTGTTTTTCGTGCCGATTCAGTCCACCCTTTGGGCCTTTTCAATCTGATTCAAACACTTAGTCAGCTGTTGACCTGCTGAGGCGTTTGCAGGAAGAAAGATGCATCAGCACCCTCGAGCTCAAAGACTTTCTTTTAACAATGCTAAGCGCTCGCGCTCAGGAGCACAGAAACTGATATCATACAGGTTCTTCTTCCAAAAAGAAAATGTGTAGATTTGGGAATTGAAAAAGGTCATCATGAAAATGTATAGAAAAAAAACTACAAGCACGTCTTTGTTGAAGATGCTGAAAAAGTGAGGTTGGTGATAACACAGGTTAGCGCCTCAAGCTCAAACACAAAGAGCGACGGCACTCGTACTTGATAAATCAGATCAATAGTGCCACAAATTGCGCGTACACCAAACGTGACATATTTTCAGCCTTCGTCAATTCTGTCTAATTTAGTGCAACATGCTATGGATTAGAACAACTGAAGTAATGTCAAGTGAAGAGTGCAGTTCAGTGTTTAAATTAAACTTGTTTCTACAGCGTTTGCTAAAGGGCAGCTGAGCAAGCCAATGAGCCCTTAATGAGCCCTTAATGGATCAGTGACTGAGCAGCTACAGTGTGTATGTATGTAATTGGAGGACCACTAGAAAAGAGAACTGAACTAAGTCTTTACACACACACACACAGACAGACACACACACACACACACACACACACACACACACACACACACACACACACACACACACACATAGACACACATACAGACACACACACACACACACACACACACACACACATAGACATGCACAGACACAGACCCAAGGTCAGACATAGCCTTCAGTCTGTCTGCCCAGGACACTTTTATAGTGCATAAAGGCTTGTTCTGTTCTGAGGGGATTGACAGTAAGGACTAATATCTTCGTATAAAATTAAATACATTTCTCCTATTAGACCGAATTCTTTAATAGCGAAGTATTGAATGAGAGACATAAGGCAGAAAGAAAGAAAGAAAGAAAGAAAGAAAGAAAGAAAGAAAGAAAGAAAGAAAGAAAGAAAGAAAGAAAGAAAGAAAGAAATAGAAAGTAGAGAAGCACGTGTTCAAGAAACAGTTTTCATCAGAGGATACAAGGGAATTACTAAAGTTAGGAGGCAATGAAACACGTTTAAATGTCAATGTAGATAAAGCCGAGTGTCCAGTGACAGAGAAATTGAAGCAGCGATATCGGAGTGATTTGTCTCAAAGGGGTAAAACAATCCACTGTGACAGGAACACATTGCTGCTTGAATCCCCAGCTAAGCACCATTCAGAGCTGATCTAAAGGCCTCCGAGGCTTTCACATCTTGTCAGTGAGCTGATAATGTCAAGCAGCTATGTGGTGGCAGCACTTTAAATAAGTCACTGCAGCTTTGCATTTACAAAGCTGTGAAATCCGTTTGTTTCTAAATTATCTTGCAAGCCGAGCAATACAATGTTTTTCCTCTTAATTGGTGTAAAAATCAAAAGGGACATTTTTTGCAGTTCACTTAGCCTTGCTCCGCCTGCTTATTACTTACAGCTTTAGTCTGTGATTATAAACTGGAAACCCTATTCACATGAAGGTTCACTCGGCCAATCTGAAGGGTGAGCCAATCAGTATGCATTTACAACAACGGCAGATATTGAGGAAATGTAGCCAGAGCTAGAACAATGCCTAAAAGTCAAAACACTCTGGCGCATATGCTGGATCAATGACAAGGTCCAGGCCGGATGCAACGACTGCAAACGGTCTCCACTGACGGGGCTGGGCACAAGAATTTGTGCACCTGTACGGAAACTCTGGCCCAGGCGCGCGTTCTGGAGACCAGAAGGAACTGACAACATGGATGATACCCAGAGGTCTACGCCAGCTGGGATGCAACAACTAGAAACAGTCCCTAGCGGAGCACGGGCAGACCCTGAACTGTTCATCAAGAGAATTTGGGTGCGGTACTACCAGGCCATTTACTTACCCACTTCATTCTGTTGGACTAAGTTTCTTTAAAAGTGAAGACTTTGTGCGAGGTCTTTCCTAGACACCTCACTACCTTGACATCCAGCCTTAACATGCATAATTGAAAAAATGGTCCGAAAATGTGGTTGATTGATTCCAGCCGGAGACCCAAAGGCCTTTATAGTCCATATTTCTTACCCATGCAAGAGAGCCCGTCATTTTACTGGCCACTCGCACAGGGGTGGGGTGGGGGTGGGGGGGGCTCCTTTATTAACACTGTGAAAGCCGGAGCCCTATTGAGACCTGTACTTTTAAGTACAATGTCATAACCTGCACCACCTCATCTTCAATTGAAATTAAACATTTAGCGATACTAAACATTCCCACCACTTGGTTGGGTCTCAGGCTGTAAAAAAAAAAAAGTCCCTCTGTGTGGATGACAGTGTGTTACGACCCACTATAAAAGAATTATTAATTATATTGCTGACAGTGGGGCAGGTTAAAGAGTGGTGCTTTAAAAGGTTTACTATTAGACTGGCAGGGGACTCGGAATCACATAATTAATTTCTTTTGCAGATGTGACTGACACACATTTCTTCACATGCATTAATAAGTGTAGGCAGAATCTACTGAACACTCCTTATATTTGATTTTCTCTCCTGATCAGAGAACCAATATCTTTACTCGGTATACTACACACTGCAGAGAGACAGCACAGCAGTGAGAGGATTTCATTTTGTGCAGTAAGTATAGCTTCTGCACAGTTTGTCAGTGGGAACGAGCTGGGGTTGTGGGAGGAAGTCGCCGCTGGAGATCAAAACAAGCAGCTGTTACATCAATATCATGAGACAGTGTCCATGCATGAGTAGAATAAACAATAATTCCCAAACTGATACACGCACGCAATCAGATCCAGTAGAAGAAACACACACACACACACACACACACACACACACTCGACTCCAAGGACGCACATTTGCACAATACTATTGTGTTGTATCAGGCATTTTAATTAATGACAGTTAACAAATATCAACAGTCCAAAGTATGCAAATGACCGAACTGAATATTCTTGAAATGTCGCCTTTTTTTTTTTTGTCTCAATAATAAATAAATAAATCCTGTCCAGCTTATCATTCAGTACAGTTACAATTTAGGGGGTGTAACAACAATCTTAGGGTGGAATTACTAATGTCCTATGGGACCGAAAACAGGACATTGATATTGCCAAGAATACAGTTAAATCACAGGTGTTCATTTGGGCCACAGGAGACTGGATCTGAATAAATAGTCAAAATTCATAATGAAATGTCCCGTTGCCTCCCCGAGAGAGGGAAATTTGATTCTGCACCCTGGCTGTGTCAGTGGAGTTGGGAGCAGGTGTGTTTTCACCATGGTCTCTGGAGGATTTTTCTCTGAATTAAAGCAAAGATAAAGACTGGAAGTGACCACCATACACCCCCACAGCCAGCCATATTTATTCAAATCATCCCCTCTGCCAATTTTTCTTTTTGTCTTGGTTCCTTTGCCATCTCCAGCCAAACATGTCTATGCACAGACATACAAGCTGCACATATTGTATAGAACATTATTCACATTAAAGTAATATGCAGGGCCCTCCACTACCTCTGACACTATCAAAGCAGCCTCAGACAAGAACTTAGGATAAGAAAAAAACTCTTGAAATAAACACCACAGCTGAGCTGGGTGATTAAACAGATGTTTTTTCGCATTACAGACCGTCTTTGGAAAGTCACGTCTCTGCATTTTGGCACCAACCACATGCAAACTTGACAATTACAGCTCTGAATAAAAACGTGCTTATGGTTATACCTGTTTTTAAAATATAATCAGGCATTTTTCTAACTACTCAACTGTTCTCCCGGAGTAGCAAAAAGTGATCAATTAATCTGAAGGGTCTAATTTTATCATGTAAAGTCTGTTTGAGAAAATTTTAATTTCTTCTCATTTTAGGACGACAGATTGCTTGGTGCTATTTTAGGAAGCCAATTATTTCTTGACACCTGCCAGTGTCTATTCTTCAACACTAAAATGTTATGTCAGCAAATAATTAAACTGAATGATGATTTTTTTTTTCTCCAAAATGTCTTAAGACTCTGTCCCCTTTCTCCTTATTTTAATAACCTTCTGTATCTTCATTTCTCTTTCTCGCTTTATAATCTGTCACTTTTTCCTTTCTGTTTTGTCTCTTCCGTTTCCTGTCTGTCCTTTGTTTGTCTTTTGCTGTTTACCTGATGCACTGTCTGTCTTTGTTTTCCCCATACACTTAGTCTCTCATGCACTTTTGTTTGTGTGTGTGTGTGTGTGTTATGCAACTGTCTCCTCTCAGATTGAGAGATTTCTATTTAATTCTAGAGCCTCCCTGTGCGATAGATGAAAAACCACTACCTCCACAACACCCCCCCCCCCCCATCTCCCCCACCACACACACACACACACACACACACACACACACACACACACACACACACACACACACACACACACACACACACACACACACAGAGTAATAGTTATTAGGGAGATGGATGAAGAGTCTTGCCTCACAAGGGAACTTCACATCAACTCTTTGACATTATGAGAAAAGAACAATGAAAAAGAAAGTAAAACAACAAACTTTGTAAAAAAAAAAAGAAAAAAAAAAAGAAAGAAGATGAAATAAGTTAAATGAATCTGTTCCTCCACAATATTTATTGCTTATGAATATTAACAATCACTGGAAATTATGACTATAAGAGAAATTAATAAAGTCCCCCCCCCAACCCACGGATTTAATGAGATTGAGTCTTAGAAACTATGATGAACACTTTTACATTCAAAGCACCTCGTTAACACTAAAGTCTCACTCACAAACTTGCAGTTATGAGATATCTAACAATCTTCCCATTTTTGCAGAAATGGAAAAACTCTCTCTGAAGTACAAGCTTAACTGAAGTCATGTTTAAATGGCCATCTGCACTACACCCATATTCAGAACAAATCTATGACCTGTATGTGCGCGTGTGTGTGTGCGTGTGTGTGTGTGTGTGTGTGTGTGTGTGTGTGTGTGTGTGTGTGTGTGTGTGTGTGTGTGTGTATGTCTGCCTCAGAAGTCTGTCCACAGAGGGCTCATCAGG
Organism: Embiotoca jacksoni; assembly: GCF_022577435.1. Lineage (NCBI taxonomy): Eukaryota > Metazoa > Chordata > Actinopteri > Embiotocidae > Embiotoca > Embiotoca jacksoni. Next base: position 10,949,909 of record NW_027185340.1, read on the forward strand.
GACAAGTGCAACATGAGTTGGGGAATTCCATCAATATCTGGCAACGTCTGTCCAGTCATTGTGTTTAACAAGAGTGTCAACAAGAAAATCAATACTTTGATTGGAGAATTATGGACATGGATTTTTTTTCACTGTGATTTAGGACTTTAAATTAAATTACTAAGGGTATGCCGATGAGGCATATTGACAGGACTTGACACCGAACAAAAACCTGCATGACAATACTGAACATGTCAGATAATCTCTTATATTGACACAATGAAAGATACAATATTTTCCATAAGACAGCCGAGTGCTGGAACTATTTATTACGCCTACATAGTACCAGAGACGTGGCATCATGTCGATCTTGGTTGTCCCGCTTTCCTTTTTAAATATTTCTTTGCTGCGTAGAGGTTTGCTGGCCAGGTTGGTGTAAATTACACAAGTGACATTCTTAGAACTGAGACACTTTAGTTTGGCTATATATTAATATATTAATAGTTCTATCTTACTTATGTTTAATGAAATGCAAAACAGTCATAGTAAACACAATATTTGACTATTTTATAGCCTATATGAATAGGGAAGTAGGGTTTTGTGGGTATGAACTGTCAATGCATTTCTGCCTCAACAATTGCTCTGAATACTGATAAAACAGAAGCTCTGTTAGTTCTAAGTATAAAGTGGAATTACACTCCTCTCCACAAGTGTTGGATAAGTGGCACCCTCAAGAGCCAAAGTGAAAGAAGACAATGTGTCTGCTTTTCTAAAAGCAAATTCATCATAAGGCCTCTGTCATTTTCCTAACGAGCTCGGCTTTGTCGGTGACGTTGTTCCACACACATGAAGACTTATTTTAAAAACCGGCGGCAAGAGATATTTGACTACAATGCACGAAATGAAACATCTGCTGCACAAAATACCTTGAAAACCTTGGAAATTTTAGCAGACACTTCTCTCGCTGATACATGTCTCGTATCTCTTATCTGAAAACGTACGTCACCGCGGTTGGTACAGCGAGGGGGAACAAGCCTGAGCTGCCTTTTGCTGTAATTGTAACAAAAGGTGAAAGACGCCCCCCGCCCCCTTTAAGTTTCATCGCGGTTGTCTCATACATGGTAAAGAAGAACGGGAACGTCCTTCCCGTGTCATTTCATTATAGGTTGTAGAGATTTGTGCTCCCTAACCTCTAACACCGGCGAAGGAGGTGTGGATAAGATATGCTGCAAGAGAAGAACAGCATGCAGGCCTCTTGCCTTATTCTACAATATAACGGATATCTCCACTAGAGTGCCAATACCGAGGGAGCTGAACCCAGAGAATAAGTAAGAAGAATTAGAGGAGGGTCATTTTGGAGAAGCTTGGAAAGACCCTTGAGACTCCTCACGACACACCTACACACCTTACAGCAGGACTGGCAAGAGCACTGCGGCAGCCACAAGCTGGCCCTGATCAACTGCAGTCCCACGAGAGGACCAAGCAGAGGGAGATGCCAGAGAGACAAGTTAGAGACTATCTGGGCGTCCACACTGTGAAGGGTGAGAAGGATAGAGTAGACGGGTGAACAGCTCGCGTTGCAGAGCAGCCCGAATAATTATTTCCAAAAAGATTGTTCCTTAATATGTCTCTGACTAAACGTCATTGTCACGATTCATTATCATTTGTAAAAAATAAAATACAGTTGTTGATATTCTGACATAGATTCCTGCTGTGATGATGATACAATCTACTTTTTCTGCAGATTCTGCTCCGTCTCTGCACCTCTGTCTTCTTTTAATCTTTGATATCATCGAGCTGAAAACAACCTGTGAAAATGCTGCCAACTTGTGATGACTTGATTAATTTTTTCTTTTTTCTTTTGAGAAACTAAGGACGGTGCAGTGCTTTAAAATAAAGCAATGCAAATATGCAAATCCAGTGAATGTGAACTTCATCCTGATAATTCACACTTTGTGTTTTACCCATCTTGAGTACATTACAGGTAAAGACTCAAACACTACTAGCAATCCCAAAGTCATATTTTTCAGCAAATCTACCACAAATAAACAAAAGTTTTGGGGTAATATGTCCCTAAAAAATAATAAATCGCACAACAGAAAGTCAGCCATCTGCAGCTGTGACCCAAACCTCCTGGTATGAGAACTGTCTTCTATGAAACTAAAGCATTCTGCTCGTCATTTGCTTTGTAAGCTGGATGCATTTTGATCAAGTTCTTCTGCGATATCTGTTTGCTTTTCCGGAGGGTGTGATTAATCAATTAAAACCAAATAAGACCCACATTACAATTCCACACTCTCACACATACGCACAGTATCCCTAATCCTGTCAACAGCACAGCCCTAAATCAATAGGAGCAAGTGAACAGCGGTGAGCAAATGAAATCCGAAGACCGTGTGCTCCTCTCGTCCCAGCATCCATCACAGTGGATGGGTAGCCAGCAGGGTGGAGCCACAGCACCCATCTGTCATCCGTCGTGGCGCCGTCACTAAGTGACACGCTGTTGGTCATGGCCCAAGTCATTCAAGTCAAAGATGGCTAAGGGCATTGAAGATAAGAGTTCAAACCAGTTTGAAGACAGCTGATGCTTGACTGATGTTTGGAGGTCATATTTGGTTTCTTTTGCGTGTTGACCAGAACCGACCTAAATGACGCAGCTTTTTGTTTGCTAGACTTTGCTTCCTTTCTGGTCATTGGTGCGAAAATTAGTGACAACCAGTTAGATCAAGCCCCATAAAATTTCTGTTAAGTGCTTGCAGTACCCCTGAGGCACATCTGATTGCAGGTTTAACGGACCTTTGAATAAAATTCCTCCAATCCAATGAACTGTTTTCTTCTTTGGACAGACATTGACACTATAATAATTTAGAAATATACATGAACTGGTCAGCAAGGCCTCTCCACAACAAGTAAAGAGATATACATTGACTCTACAAAGGCTAACCTTTGCTTTCTATTACTTTTTAAACCCCAATTTTCCCATTATAAACTCTGATGTTGTTTCGATAAACAACACCTCTTAAAGTAAAAGAGAAGCTTCAGCAGACTGAGTAAACTATCACAACACAGATATGAGAGAAGACAGACCAAGGCAAACAACACTGCTCACTTCTTTAAGTATACAGCTAGGTTATTACACGTTTTGCCCTCTGTGTCACTGTGGATAACCTCCGCACAGTGTGCTTGAATACACTTGCTTGAGGTAAACAACAAAATGTTATGTTGGGGCGTTGAGGGTACAGAAGACGAGCTAGCATCTTGGTATTTCTAAATGTATTAGAAGTGCTGGTGTTTGAAATATCCTCCAGAGACAATAGAAAGGAGAGAAACTGAAAGAGATGCTATGTGACAACTGCTCACCACATAGTGCAATAGAGTCATCCATCAACATTTTATTGATTCCCACATAATACAACTCATCTCTACAAAATGAATTTGCCATGTAAAGTCACGTATATATTTTCCTTAAAAAGACAATGGACCGGCTGATGATAAATGTCATCGTTATGATGGAAAATAAAAAAATAACAGTGTCATCTTATATGGAAATAAGACTAGGAGACCGCCAAGGCAGCATGCTTAGACGTTCAACATATTTGACCCTTCCGCCACCTTATGTCTGCGGTGCCTAGTATTTCATTTAGCACTAGCTGTTGTAGTAATACATTTATGTCATTTAGTACAGTATAATATCTATTACAGTTATGGCCTTTGGACGGGGTCCCAATCTATCATGTGGCTGTGCCAGCCGTAGCTCACTCTTGCCTCTGTTGTGTTACATCCATCAAGGCTTGCATTAATGGATGCAAAGCTTTACTTTACCTTTTTTCTTCCATGGAAAAAAGCAAATTTGAATTTTGACAAGCCTCATTTCTTGAAGTAAAAGAGCAAAATGGTGTCAAGAATGCCCTTTAAAAAAGAAAAGGTAAACCTTGATTCCCACATTGTATCAGAAACCTCCATCCTGCTTCTTGAGTGTCCTCGAGTACATTGAGTAAGACACTGAGCCCTAGCCTGGCTCCCCGTTCCAATCATAGCTTCAGTTATAGCTGTGATTAGAGTTTGGAAACCCTGTTCGCATGAGCTCAACCACTCCAAAGGGCGGATCAATTGGCAACCAGTGGGGCTGGCTCAGAGCAGTGACGTCAAAGTGTCATTTCAACAACAGCGGTGGTGGTGGAGCTCAATGAAGCTATAGGTACAGTTAAGAAAAGTTATGTGGAAATTGAAGACGGAGTAAAACCAATGTCTAATATTTTCAAAAAGCCTGTAATGGTCATTTACCCACACATTGAAAGGGTCACATCCTTGACCTCGTCCTGTATAATGGTCTCAGCCCTGAAAACTTTAAAATTAAGGATATCTGTGTGTCTGATCACAAAGAAGTTTTATTCAATGCGTTTTTTTCCCAACCTCCCACAAATCTCAGTTCACCTGCCCGTTGCCGGGTTTTTAACACCATGTCTGCTAGCAAATTCTCTGAGCGTTTTCCTGCTGCTTCTTTAACTGCTTTTAATCCACATTCTGATACAGAGGAGCTGGTCTCCCTTTTTTAATCACAGACTGTCCTGGACTCTGTTGGCCCCAACAAGGTCAAAAAGTCAAATAGAACACCACAGCCCTGGCTAAATGAAAACACCCAAGAACTCAAGAGAGACTGTAGGAGAAAGGAAAGAAAATGGGGAAAAAAAAAACTGCCCTACATTTATTTTATGAGATCTGGAAAGATGCAACGAATAATTATCAAAAGGCAGTTAAAGAAGCAAGAGCTTCCTTCTTCTCGATATTCACTCAAACCCCCGAGTTTTATTCAAGGTCATAGACTCGGTCATAAACCCCTCCCCCTGTCATTTTACTGATGCCTCACAAGAAATGTGCGAGAAGTTTTTAAATTATTTTATTAATAAGGTAAAGGAAATAAGACAACAAATCCCCCCCCACCCCTGTGTTTTACATGCCAGCAGGGACATTCAAAGCTATTTTAGTCATTTTGAACCTGTATCGCTGTCCTTCTTATCCCAAATCATATCTCACTTGAAATCAACCATATGCAGCCTTGATTTTATTCCCACTAAATTTCTCAAAGAGGTTATTGGCACTGTAGGGCCCAGTATTTTATTGATTATAAATAGCTCCTTAGCAAATGGCAGCTACCCATTGATTTTTAAACATGCTATGGTCCAACCTCTTTTAAAGAAACCCAAGCTTGAGCCTTCTGTTTTCTCCAATTTTAGGCCAATTTCTAAACTTCAATTTTTATCAAAAGTTTTAGAAAAAGTGGTTTCAACACAACTCTTAGCTTTTATGAATCATAACAACATGTTTGAGAAATTTCAGTCTGGTTTTAGAGCACTACATAGCACAGAAACTGCCCTCCTCAAGGTAACTAATGACCGCCTTTTAGCAGCAGACAGGGGGGAGAGTGCAGTTTTAATTCTTTTAGACCTAAGTGCAGCTTTTGACACCGTAGATCACACCATTTTAATCGATCGCCTCAAAACCTGGGTTGGCATCAAAGACGCTGCACTTAGCTGGTTTTATTCTTACCTTTTAGAAAGAACCTACTCGGTCATCATAGGCAATTTACTCGTCTTCCACAACACACATTACCTGTGGTGTACCACAAGGTTCAATTTTAGGTCCAATTTTATTTTCTATCTACATGCTTCCACTCGGCCAAATCCTCCAACGACACGATGTATATTTTCATTGCTATGCAGACGACACACAGATTTATCTTCCGCTGAGAAGTGGTGACCCAAAGAGCCTGGATGCTGTCTTAGATGGTCTCTCTGACATTAACTGTTGGATGGCTCAAAACTTTCTTCAGCTCAACAACTCAAAATCAGAAGTCATATTGTTTAATTCCCCAAACAATAACACCAGTCTCATCAAGAGTCAACTTGGTCCCCTGTCTGCTTATTTAAAACCTGTTGCCAGAAACTTGGGAGTAATGTTTGACTCTCAGTTAAGCTTTGAAACACAGATCAAGAAAATTATCCAGTCCTGCTTCCTTCAATTAAGAACCATCTCCAGAATCAAACCCATACTGTCACACTCTGACCTGGAAAAACTACAAATAAATACAAATAAAGTTATTATTATTATTATTATTATTATTATTATTATTATTATTATTATTTACCAATTTGGCATTGTACTCTTCTCACATTTGGGGAGGGTCTCTGTTGTTTATAACTTTTGGTACACAATATATGTCAAAAGAGGTCAATACCGATTGGTTAAAGGCTCCAATAGTTTCAAAATGAACACGAGGTCAACAGTAGTTGCATCCTAACAGAAAAAAAATATTTTAGGTTGGCCAGATCCCGTCTAATCGCTAAGTGAATCTGGGAAAACAAAGTCCCACGACGTTTTTTGACCTCTCAGTTCAGGCAACACATTTCAACAAAAGACACGATCTGGTCAGTAGTATGTAATTAAGTTCAGGGTTACAGTAATGTGATGGTCTAATATTGGCCATTCAATTCCGTCACACCTTCAATAGAATCTTCAATAAATGAACTGAACAAGCAGGTTCATTTTCTAAATACTCATTCCAAGACACAAAGAATCAAAATCTTCTTCTTCTTTCCAGCAACAGAACATGTTACATATTTTCAACATTGGTTTTTGGTGAATTAAATGTAGCAAACATAATGTCAATGTTAAAGCACTCAGGTACAAGTGCTATTGAGCATTTACAAACAATTATGTAACATCTCTAATTCAATTACAACTCCAAAGCCTATTTTGAACTTAATATTGTTTTACATCCAATTTCCACCTTCTGATTTGTTTCCCATTTCAAAAAACTATTATGAAAAGAAAACATCTTTATTGATGGCAAAAACATGATCGATCCACTGCTTCAGTCATCAGAAACCACACGGCACTAAAACCCAACCAATCTGCAGGATCAACACTGGTCAAGGATGTGAACCTTTTCTCCTTTCAACCTCTCCTCCTCCATCTCATTTGCCTGAACGGTGATGTGTCACTCCTCCACGCACACAGACTGTTTCTCATTTGAGCTGACACAGACCAGAGACCTTTCTTTTCTTTCTTTTTTTTCCCACCAGCTCAGACAAACTATGCGTGGGAAAACGAGGGGGAAAGAGCTTGTCGTTTTACATATCTATTTTTGCCAGAGAGGCAGGCAGGCAGACTGGAATGTCAATGTGTGGCTCAGCAGCCTCTGACTGATGTGAGATCACAGTGACGGCTGCACACAGCGGTACAACGAACACACACACACACACACACACACACACACACACACACACACACACACACACACACACACACACACACACACACACACACACACACACACACACACACACACAGACACACAGACTTTGCCAGTGGGTGAGGTAGCAGGGTGCAACTATAGACAGCTTAGATAAGAGCAGGTCACCCAGCTAGAGGAAAGGATGCTGCACAGACACACACAAATAACGTCTAGCTGGAACGCTAATTCAATGTTGAGTTATACTTCTGAAAAAAGGTTATTGAGAGCTATCACAAATGTCAGGGTGTTTAATCTTAGCAGTCTGAGAGTCTCATTTTTGTACAGTACAACTTGAGTCGAGTTAAAAAAAACTTCTCTAAACTATTCTTTTTCACAACGTGTATTCAGATCAGCACTGATTAATCAAAATCCATTTTTAAACAGGTGTCAAATTTTAGCCAAACACAGGAGTCCATGATAAAGACAAGTCTGGCATTTCAAACCGTAGAAAAGGTCACTGCTATCTCGTTCTTTTTTTTTTTTTGTCTTTCTCTCAGTGCCAATTCAATTCAATTCAATTCAATTCAATTCAATTCAATTCAATTCAATTCAATTCAATTCAATTCAAATCTGCGTTATTGGTCTGCCACACAAGAAATCCGTGTTGCAGAAACATTGTTGTATTGATTGAGCTACCGTAATATTATACTGCCATCAAGTACTATTGATGGATGTAAGAGGCAACAAAATTGTTTCCAACAAAGTGAATAAAATGATATCCTCATGGCAAAGAGGATGTACACTATAGCAACAATTTAGAGAAAAGGTCAAATGTAATATTTGTTATTACGTGAGCTATTTCCTTTTCTCAGTCTTTCCTACATGTTTACACATTTCAGAACAAATGAACACATCAAATGCACACTTTTTCCAATTCATATCAATACCACACCTCTATATACATGTTTGGTTTTTTTTAAATAAAAAAAACAATACATCACAAGCCAAAATAAAGCCCTGTTAAAAAGGCCTATTTGATAACTATTTACAACTAGAAACTCTTGAAAGTTTATATCTCAGAGTACACCTGAAGGCGGCATTATTACAGGAGGACAAGTGAGGATTAAACGGGAGTAATAAAATAAGTATTATCTGCTCACTTCATTACCAGTGTTTCATTTAGTTAATTATACTATCCTCCCTCTGTAGACATACAGCATGAAACACAGACAAACACACCCACAACATATTGCCTCTTGCCTGTTTTCACAGTCTGCTGCTCTTTGTTAAGAAGAGGCTGTCAGACAGAGCGAGCGAGAGAGAAAAGAAAGAAAGAGGAGAAAGATATCAAGAGGAAGGGGAAGATGAACAGCAACAGAGTCATAAGACCTAAGACGGGGCAGAAAAAAGGTAAAAGGGAGAGAAGCGAATGCTGAGCCGTATGTAACCGTGTGAGGATTATGCATATATCTGTGTTGCAGTACTTATGTATCCTTGAGGGCCAAATATTCTCTCATAAGGAGGAAAGAGATGTGAGGAATGTTTAGCAGAGGACAATTTTCAAGAGACGTTTTGGGATAAAGATCGAAGTTTAAGATAAGAATGAGGATTACTTGAGGCTTAAAGTGGTGGGATTTAGCTTAAGCACACTGATTGTTGCACATTAAATTTTAGGCAAAAGTAAAACTGAAAGACAAAGAATACTAAGCAGACAAAGGCATACATTTTCAAAACTATGTCCAAAATATAAAAATAATGAAGTCTGCTGATTATGATAATCATGTTCATTTTCCGTGCCCTTTTGACAGACGGATAAGACGACAAATAGACTTCAAAAAGATCCATCTTGTGCATTTTCCCAACAAGTGACTTGCTGCTGTCTTGGAAATAATGAATGTTCACTTCATAAAACTATCCACAATAACTGCTTCTGAAAAAAGCTTTTAACAAGTGATACTTTAAACTTATCAGCAAAACTTGCACGGCAGTGCAGCGTGACATTTTTACAGTACAGGGTTAAGGTTTGGGTTGGTTTATACCAGTGATTCCCAAACTCTGGTCCACGTACCACTGGTGGTGCGTGAGGTTCCACCTGTAATTAAGGACCTTGCTAAAAGGCTCGTCATTTAATACAATTTTATCACAGACAACAGATATTACATTATACACATCACATGAAAATGATGTAAAAATGTGTTATTAGTAATTGAAATATTTTTGAAAATATGCCCATGCTAGCCGTGTAGGTGATGCGACGTCACACCCGTCCTTGCTAACATTAGCTTGACACGGTCAGATTCAGACTCCTGCAGGTCAGATGAGCTGTTGAGTTGCCGAGTGGCGCCTTTTCTAGCAAAATATGGAAAGGTATTCTATCATTTTGAAACGGTAGCCTTTAGTTGTGGTTCTTTACTCGTTTTCAATTATTGCATAGTTAAATCAGTGAATTTCATTTTATTAAATAAATAGTTGGTATCTGCAGTGAGAAGTGGTACTTGGGAAACTTGGTTTGGTACACTGCGGTACATGGTCTAAAAAGTTTGGGAACCTTTAGCTTATACTATACAGAAAGTAAAGAGGGTCTTGGGGAGGCAGTTATGGTGGATCAATGAATGGAGACCATTAGTGTGTGTTCAGACACTATGTCGAGCTGCGGTTTAATGACCAAAATGGGCAGTTATTGGTCAAACTTATGTCTTGGTAATGATTGTTATTAAGGACCAATCATCCATTATCGATTTCAGTGTATTGTGTGCAGGATTGTCGAGGGCTGCATCCCATCACACACTGAATGAGGGACCAGTATATCGCGACGCTGACACACATGGAATTACTCAGTATTGGGTAATTATTGGCTTCTAATAGTCAACTCTCGGCTCTCTGTAAGCTCTCTTGGATTGATGTGCATTTATGGATCTACAGGAATTGATGGGTGTAGTCAAAGGCTGTGTACTGTATGGGAAAATGGTTTTAGAAATAATATGGGGTGAACAGGGTTTTTTTTTATAGGGTAAAAATGTATTTAACATTTATGAACTGCTTTAAGAGTATACAGTGTGATTTTTGGTTAAAGACTTCAAATTAAATGATAAAATGTCTCACTGTAAAACATTAGGGCATCCAAATGCAGGACATCATATCAAAGGTTAGCTCAAATATCCATTATGAAACTTTCAGGATGTTGTCATGTTTGCATCAGGTTTTAATTTGGCATCTTGCCTTCCATCACCCTGGTCTTCCCGTCTTTCTGGTAACAGCAGGAGACACCTTCCCTCAGCAAAGCTATCTGACTCCAGTCCGTAAGGCTTAAACAAGCCTGACTGGAAATAAGTGCAGGCTATACGGGATGGCCCGGCCTGCTCGATCAATTAGGACAGAGAGAGCAGCAAAGAGATAGATAGAGAAAGCATGCGGTGAGGTATGGCTTTCAGCATCCTCAGAATTTGTATAAAATCTTAAGTGCATTTTAGAGAGCGTGCCAGACTCAACATCCATCTCCAATGAAACCATATCCCTTTAACAGGAACCATCCTCTGACCCCAAACGCCCCCCCCCCCCATCAACCTCCTCATGCAGGATCGAAGATCTAGATTGAAGTTAGACCAGAGAGCTGAGAAGAAAACAAGATGTTTCTCTCTCCCATATATCTTTCCCTACTTGTAAAAGATACATAGAAGATAAACCGTTGAGATCTGGGGGATAAATCTTTGCCAAATGACCCTGTCTTTCCTTTATCACTGCTCTGACTACATTCCATTGATGAAAGAGAACAAAATAACGCACATAAAGAAACTGAAAACTTTTGAATGATTGCATAATGTCTTCCACTTCAATACTGCCTTCAGGACTGACTTATCAAATTAGAAATACATACAATTTCTTGGACAAACAGCCGTATCAGTATAGTGACATGTATAAAGCTGGCTCACACTCCATATTAGAGAATTAGTCAATGTGTTCCATGAAAGCTGATAGTCTTGGTGACTTAAATCAGTAAATTATTACACAGCCCAAGAAACAAATACATATTGCCAATGATCTGTCTTTGTTTGAGTTTTTACTCGGATATGTAGTTTACAAGTGGGTTTTGGAGATAAATAATATTAGGTGCAGGGACTTTGCCAATGTTGGGGGTTTACTAAATTGATACCAAGGGTGAACGGGAGGAGGTATTGTCCTGCAGTGCTGTGATCAATCTTCTGCCCCTGTTTTTTTTTAAACAGCATGCAGATGTCTATACCCGCGGCTGGTTTGAATTGGGATTGAGAAGGTTAGTGAGGCGAGTGGCAAACTATATTCAAATTAAATCAGCAAAGGATTCAAGCTCAGGGTTCCATATAGCTTATGGATGGCGTTCTATATGCTTCACCTACATGTAAACCCTGTTCACCCACCGGGAATAATATCCTCTAACGTGTCAATCCTGCCAACCAGCACATCCCTCTTTGTCTTGCTCTATTCATAAGACTGGGATGGACACAATCAGTGAACATCAATAGAAATGATTTGAATCCATTGGAAACTATCTGCCCTTTTGAATATGTATGACAACCACTTAAATCTTCAATATGACAGGGTGCATGACCTTCACCTACTGGAACAGTGCAAATTATGAGGCTATTATTCCTAAGAGGGAAAATGTATACTGTATGATGCTATGTCCGTGATTAAAGAGGGTTAATGGTAAATATAAAGTGAGCCAAAGCATTTCCCTGAATTATAAAAGGTTTTTTTTGGCCCAGCAAGCACAACCGGTAAACTGCATCATGAATTTGAGCTTCTGATTGGTCCAAAGTAAGGTTCCAGGTATAAAATAACGAAATAAATTATACACGAGAGAATATGCCAAAAACAGTCAATCAAATGCATCATTATGTATGCAATCAATCTGACTGCTTTTAATGATATAATGTTGGTTAGCAATTGAATCAAAAGAGTATTTGTGAAACAGCTAAGCAGAACGCAACTAAAACCTAAAATACGCCCAAGCTCGTTCCACTGTCACGCAATTACAGACCCACAGACTTGAAAACTTCCAGATGTGCCTCCTGTTGGGTTCACTCAAGCTCAACGTTGTCCTACTGTGAAATCAGCAAGTGTTTGAGGGCTCTCTGTTTGATACTTTCAACAATTTATGCACACTTTTCTTATGTGCACAATACTGCATACATAAAGAGCAACAAAGAGGTGACCTTGTGCTATCAGGTGCTTATTATTATCTTTGCCTTCGTCAATGTGTGCTTCCTTTTTTGACAAGGCACCTCTGTAATGCATTTAATTTGATGTTCAGTTTTAACACCATCACCATCAGCGAGGTGTACGGACGTCATAGTTGTGGTATTGTGTAAAAATAAATTCAAGATACAAAAATATTACGCTTGTTATTTACACGAAGGAAAGTATTTCCGTTATATGTTGTGTAACATTTACAAATGACCGAGCCAAAAGACCTACACTGTAGCTCCACCACTGATAATGCATTTTCTACTTTGGCTCGTCACGTCATCGACTCCATCAATCAACCCGAGTATAAAATGTCAACTTTGTGTTGATCAATCTCGATTTGTGACATTTTCTTTTCCATTGAAAGTGTCAGGTTGGATTTTCTTTACCGAGTCTTTCAGCAGCTCGCGGCATGCCCACGTCCAACAATACAACAGGTGAAGATGCATTTGTTTCCTCGTGACATCGAAATGAGAAGACCATGTGTACGATAGACTAGGACACAATTCCCGGCATATATCTCAGTGTGTGTGTGCGCATGTGTAAGTGTGTGTATGTATGATCTTCCCTTGGTTTTCTATCTGACCACAGAGAGTGTGACAAATGGATGTGCCAGAGCTTGATGGAGCACTGCGATTGCTCTGCTAGGCACAAAGCTATTACAAGACTATATAGACAGGCCCAAAGAAAAATCCTGTTTCAATCAACCACACATAATCGGGGGGACAAAGAAAGATGTTCAACAGTTGATAGAAAGAGTCCATCTCTCTTCCTAGAGAAAGACTGCTCCCTTATACACAATTTAATCTGTTACAATCCTAAAAAATTGTAAATCCACATTAGTGTACAGTTTTTTGTCAGTTTAGTAGAAAAATGTCAGAAGATGTCAACTAGGACATGGAAAAGTAATACTTTGTAGAGCTGCTCCATTGACAATAAATAGGAGACTGATTTCTTAGACCTGTTTGAGCTGTTTTGTTCTGCTCAGACAGAGATATTATAAAGACACCATGCCATTTAGCAGGATTAGGAACATGAATCGTGTCAGGGCTTAAAGGCATTAAAATATTTAGAAAGAAAAGACGTATTTTAAATTGCTTTTCTACGAGGTAAAATTACAGACCAGAAAGCATCAGCAGATCCACGTCACCTCGTTCAACCACAGAACCGCGACTACCATCACGGCCACAATGTGGCAAACATGAACAAATCTAGTAAAGTTCCTTGTTTCCTCTGTCTTGCCTCGGCTAGCTGAGCGTTTGTCTGGCGTGACCGAGCTTTAGTGTCTTTTTGGGAGGCTCTGATCAGCCTGCTGGCACTGCAGTGAATTCAGTGCTGGAAAAAAGCAGAGCTGAGGTTCAGGTTTGGAATACAGCAGAACTGCGTCATTGTCACTGTAACATATTTTCTGATGCAAGTCAAGTGAAACAGACAGGAGTAAACAGCCTACCAGAGATAAAGCACCGTCACCTTGGGCTGGTTTCCTCTAACTGGGCCACCTCACTGGTCCTTTGGTGTGCACATGGCAGCATGCGTGTGTGTGTGTGTGTGTGTGTGTGTGTGTGTGTGTGTGACCTCTATGTGCACCTGGATGGTGCATTCTTTCCTCTTCTCGTCTCATAGGCCGAGACAGAACTGTGTATATGCCCGCCTTAGTGTTATAAGTTCTTGTGAGCATGTGCCTGTCAAGAGTTCACTTCTTAATACCAAGAAGTCAATTCCCAAATGAGCAGAACTCCTACTCACACAAACTAGACTTCACTTTATGTAAATAAAGATCTACCCAACCGGGCTCCTTGCTTCTGTATAGAATTTATTCAAGAATTATTAAAAAATATATATATTTTATGAAAAGCCAGACAGACTATCAAGAATTCTTTGGACATTAAATAACCAATTTGTCCTTCAAGAGGTAGTCCTGTAGAGTACAAAGGTCAAAGTCCATTGATCCAATTTTATGTTTGACAATGACTGTCTGGCTGCTTTTGATTATCAGCCTGAATGCAGCCTGTCTGCCTTGTAGTTATGTAGCTGGAGACCCGAGCCTTTAACGCAATTCACTCTGGTGTGATAACTCAGATGAACTTAAGTTTATTCAATATACTTCCCAGATATAACTAAATATTAGGGTTAGAGGACCACACTACAGCAAATAATTAAGTTTACTAACCCTTTAAGACAGCAAACAAGCATGACAATCTAATGCATATGCCCTTTAATCTCTTTAATAATACACACCCAGAAACCATTTAACTATTCAAAACACAACAGAGTAAACTGTAGTCAGAAATAGGCTAGCAGTTTAGATTGTTTTACAAAACTAGTGTCAAAAGAGAGGACCGCAGGTTTAAGCTATTTTATTGACTTCCTGTTGCTGTCAGGATTAAGTCAAGTTCCCCCTGAAAGCAGCCTGGATAACGAGCTCATTTACTGTGAAAGGTACAGAACACACGTGTGATTGCAAAGTTCATGAAGTGTGTTCATGCACTGAGCCGCCATATTACTCCCTTTTTTTTTTTTTTTTTTTTTTTTTTTTAAACCAAATAAGCGAAGGCAGAACTTGACTTAACCATCACAGCGACAGATAAGTCAATTAAATATCTTAGGTTAGCTAGCGTAAAATTGCTATCCCACCGTGCCAGCAAACGACACAGCGACAGCACATCTTCGCAAACTAGACAAATCAAGCAAAACATCTACGGGCAAGTAATCCAACGATACCCGACACACAGCTGTGACACCAGTGTCTGCTTTCTACCAACCAGTTGGGATTAGCGCGCCCAAACATTAGAAAATAGGGAAAGACAATTCTGACCTATTATTTTTGTGAAACATAGCAAAACTAATCCTACTAACTTGTGAAGCAGAAACAGAGAAACCTCTGCATCCGTCCCCATGTCTCTTTGGCTCTCTGATGTCTCTGCACCGTTGGGAAAACCTCCCCAAATGTTAAGGCGGCTCTTTGCCCTCGTCTGATCCGTGCCCTTCGTTTTCAAATATTTTGCCATTTCTCCCGCTTGGCAATGGACATGATGTTGTGCAGTTTGACACGTTGCACGCTGGCGTGCGGCATATTTCACCTCCCACTTGCTCCCGCAACCCAAGTTACTTTTTAGTTTTCCGTTTACAAACCCAGGCTTTGCACAGACACCCGATTGTTTGTCGGTCCACGCGCATAATGGAGAGCAACCAGTCTGTGAGGAGAGGTTCGCTGAATTTGACAAAAAAAAAGAAAAGTGTATTGAAATAGAATCGCAGACACTGCATTAAAATGTGTTCTCTATTTTCATTTCTCAAACAACTGTTTCAATTAGCGTCACACAATTATCTTTATCTTAATTCATAGCTACTATAGATTTACCTTTTAAACTGAATTTCAAGCTTTAAACAAAATAGTTTGCTTCACACACACACACGCACACGCACACGCACACACACACACGCACACACACACGCACGCACACACACACACACACACACAAATCAATAATAACTCTTAACCCAGCAGTAAAATGACAAAATAGAAATTGTTATTGGCCTGATTCAAAGCTTGTGATTGTTGGGGCCAAAAACTAAATGGTCACGTGATTCAAAAAGCAGCAACAACAACAACAAAAAAAACCTCTCTGTAAGAGTTGTTCCACCAGAGAGGGCGACCAGTCCACAGCTCTCCGTCCAGGAAGGACCAGGAAGACCACACCTGTGTATTTTTCACATAGTCTGGTAATTATCCGGCTTTGCCATCTGAACTCAGGCCAGAGTTTAATCAGGCTGTTGCCTCGCGTTTCCAGGTGGGAAGCAGTCCAGACGAAGCGACAAAGTTCAGCCGGGTTAGCCAGCAGCTGCCTCACAGTCCGTTCACACTGCTAATTAACCTCTCACTTGATAAACTTGGGAGTCCCTCACACAGGTCACGTCGCCGCGAACTTCGGCCAGAAATTATCTGCCGCTCTGAAAACCTCGACAGCTCGCGGTTTATCCATCTGACAATATGTGAAGCGTCCGTATTTCCAAACATTTCCAGCAACACTTGGGAATTCCGCCGCAAACTACCGCTTCACCACCTGAGCCCCCCCCCTCCCCCTGTCGCTCACGTCAGCCAGTTTGCAAAGCCAAAGCCCACGTCACTAGAAACACACCTCCAGAAAAATTAGCAGCTTTTTTTTTATCAAAGAAATAAAATAAGATGCCTGCATGGGTCTTTAACAAACTTAACATCCTTACCCATGGATATTTCATCTTGGTAAAAAAAAAAAAAAAAAAAAAAAAAAAAGTATTTTAACCAGAATCTTTTTTTTTTAAATTAAATTTTATATTTAGCTATTTATCACAGACAAGAGTTAATCTATGCATTGTTTTAACTGGGCTACATGTGTGTTCTAGTGCATAAAATACTATATAACTATACTGGTATAATATATTTGTCCAACTACCAATACAAAATGAATGGTTTCCTTGCTTTCACCTGTTGTCCATCCGTCTCTCTTTGTCAACCGTTCTCTCTCCATTTCCTTTTGGCTATGCATTTAGATTAGGAGTTTTCTGCCTGCATGTGTCTGCTCATCTTAAACCAAACACACACACACACACTGATAAACCTAGTTTTCCTCTTGCAGCACTTTGCTATCAATACATAGCGAAGGTGGGGGTCGAAGAGTAAGGGAGTTGAGAAAGGTGGACAAAGGAAGGAACGGTGGAGGAAACCCAGCCTGGTGTTACCGGGCCCAGATTCAATGTGTGAGACCCATATGGTCTACAGTCACCCTCCACAGGAAACTGTTTCCAGTGGTTGCAACCTATAGGTGTATACCTGGGGTTCGTTTTGAAACGAAGGCGAGGCCTTTTACCAATCAGCATTAACCACCATGAAGAAAACTCTCCCACAACAGCAACTACATTTAGAAAATGTACAGTTAGCCACCAATATTGGTCGCCGATCTGTGCCCCCCTGGGGCCGAAGTTATCCCTGCTTTAGACCATGCGTTTGCGTGCGCATGATGACTGCCTCACGTGTCCTACGTCTGTTTGGCGCGTCGGTTGTGCACGTCATCAGAAATTGACAAAACACGTACGCAATATACGCATGACCGGCGAGGGCTCTTGATGTGTGTAGATTTTGTTCTTACCGAGAGACAAATCTCAAATAAAAAATGATCGGTGAATGCCAGAATCTTCTTGAAAACTGTAAGTGAATTTTAAGAAGAAATTTACTCTCATGGACGATTGGTGAATGAGGCCCATTGAATGTACTGCATATAAATGTTGTACTCTCATTTAAAAGCTCTGAAAATATGTCTGCAAATGCTATCAATAAATTGTCTGTTGTCATACTACTACTGCTCCTTTTTGATATATTACTTGTCTAGAAACTGGGGAGTAGTCTTTATCAAGACTGAACTATTGACCTGTTTGTATTTGAAAAGATTTCCGGAGCTTTTCTTTGTTCAAAAGAAACACAAGTCGATCTGTCTAAACCCTACCTGTCTTACAGCAACCACGCATTCTATTTCCTCTTAGGTTCTTACTACTTCCTGTATTCATGTATTCAGCTTCTGCGTTCAGATGGGCACGAATAATCTCCTCACTCTTCCCTCCCTGTACCTTCCCTTCTTCTTTCCATTTACATCTTTCCCGTACCTCTCCTCCTCCTCTTCCTCTTTCTCTAACTCAGCGTTGCTGTATTCCTCACACGGCGAGGGTTGGCCCAAAAAGCTGTCAGGATATGTTCTGCTGTCAGCGAGATGCCGAGTGGGAGCGCATTAGATATTGGCCTCAGTGTGTCCCTGACAAGAAACAAGCCAATTAAGGAATCCCCCAGCACTGCTTAAGCCCGGTTATGGCAGAGGTCCCTGAGACGAACACTGGTGTGCTAAATCATCATACCTTTTTTATATTAGAGCCTCCGTGGGGAGAAGTGGAGTGATTCCGGATTATTCTCCTCTTTTCTTTCTGAGCTGCCGGCCATCACTCAGCAGCACGCTTTAGAGAAGTTAGTCTGAGCTACGAAGGACAGACATACAGATTTTCTTCTCTCTCCTCCTCCCTGCTGTTCAAACTCACTCTCAAGGCTAATAGTGTTAGGATGGAGGAAGTGCTTTGAGATAAGCCTGAGGTCGCATAGTTGCAATCAATTACTGTGTTAAAATATTACAATAAAAAGATTAAGTATTAGGATTGGGGGAGAAGGTGAAGAGGCTTGAGAGGGTATAGGAATGCCTTCATGACTGTGTAAGCACTTGAATGTGTGTTTGATGTGTGAGTCATCTTATTTATTTTACTACAAGTTATATCCAATTACTCCCCCCAACATGGCCTCCCATCTCCCTGTGTCTCTTTCAGTGATTTCTCTTTCTCTTTTCAACTCTGTCCTATATCATGGTGCAGAGTCACATAATAACAGTAGGAGGGGGCATGATGGAAGGCAAAGCAAAGTAAACTATTTGGAACCCGGACCTGTAAAGATAAGAGGAAGATCTTCTAAGGCTGGTACTTTTACTTAGATTGGAGCTAACTGAGGCCCACAATCAGCACATCAACTTAGACCCTGTTTAATACTTTGTTTTCCTGTTTGCAGGACACAGTCTTAAGTCTATGTAGTTATTTCGGCTAGAGGCGTGAAAAACAAAAAATTCGAATGCATTTCTTAATAAAAAAAAATCAAAACAATTTTTGTTTTCCATGGCATTGTTATTTTTCACACTGGGTCATTTTACCAGATAACATTTCATTCAATATATGATTACAAATTTACAAACTGCCCTATATTTTGGATACAGCCATCATTTTATAAGAGAAAGACGCTTTCACTGGAAATGTGTCGTACATACAAGTTTGGCAAAGAGGCCTGCTGTCACTCAACCCGGTATCACAGCAAAGCGTGAAATAAACATTCCCGTCCACTATAGCAAAACTGATATAGCTATGCTTGGCGATGTCGAGGCGTGACAGTTACACGTTTTGCTGTAGTTGACCGGCTTGTCTATTACATGTGACGAAAGATCATGTGACCGTGGTGCCAAGACAGAGGTCCTGAGGCAAAGGACAATTTTTTTTTTGCCATATTAGGAAGTAGGAGGGGAGGATTGGTGACATTAATCACAGCCTGCCATGTGGGATGATGGGATTTGAATCCAGGAGGTGACAAAGCTGTTCTTTAGTTGTTTCTTTTTTCCTAACTCCAACCATGTGTTTTTTTTGCTAACGGTTTCGTTTTCCTGTAAGTCACATGGTTGAAACCATGCAACAGGTTTCCTTTTCCCAGAAGTCGCTACAGGCCAAAGCATGTAATAGATACGCACGTCCACTACAGCAAAACGTGTAACTGTAACTGTAACTGTCACGCCTAGACATAGCCAAACGGAGCTATCTCACATTTTGCTGTAGTGGACAGGCGTGTCTATTTCACGCTTTACTGTGAGACTACTGAATACATGTAAATGAATGCACTTAAACAGTGAAGCTAAAGCTACAACTTGCTTTTTGTACTCACTACACAACGTGACTGCGAACAGATTAATATCCCCACCACATGAGTAATACAGCTACATATATACACACGCGCACTGAGACAAATGTCTTGCTCCGAGCTGAACGCTGGTGAGGTATCGAGGTTGCACGGCCTAATATTTGACTGAGCAGCGTTCCGGCAGCAGTAAACCAATGCGCCGGCGTTGTGCTCCCCACTTACATAACACTGTTTATACGCCCCCAGTAGATCTGATTTATTGGCTGCTTGGGATCTCTCACAAAAGATAAAAATAGGATTACCTCCCCCCCTTAATGATGGACAACTGCTCAGACCTGCCTTTTCTCAGTTTGCATTAAAATGTCGATAAATGAAAACAAAAGGAAACATTAGAAATTCTTAATCCTTTAAAGCTGTTTCATGTAATTTAATAAATAAACTGCTCCACTCACTGCTTCACTCTCTCTCCCCACCCCTCCACCCTCACTCCCCCCCCCCCCCCCCCCCCAACACAACCTCCCACCACTGGGAAATGACTCATGCATATTTCAGTACTGTGTCTGCCCATTCTGAGTGGAGCTTATTGTGGCTGCATGGAGACGCCAAATCAACCCTCTTTCCCTTCTCCTCTCCCCGTCTCCCTTTCATTTATCCCTCTGACGCCCTGTTCTTCATCACCATTTCAGAACATGGAGCAAAACACTCAGAATCTTTGCCACATGAAAACAACCCCAACATATTTTCTATTACCTTTTGTATTGTAAAGCACACACACACACACAATGTATTTTATTAACTTCTACAGGAGGAAAAGTTTTCAGAGTCAAAGTCTTTAAAAGACGTGGTGCAGATCAATTTCTGTTCAATATGCACAAATCTAATGAGTAAAACCTTTGAGGGTGAATGTGTTTTCTTACTCTCAGGATATTTCCACATTCAAGTCATTAACAAACATAACAACAGTCCTCCTTGGATGGTTTCCCCTTGCGGGCCAGTTGTAACGAGTCTATTTACCTTCCAAGCGGAGCAGGTATAAAATAATCAAAGGGCACCTTGGCACTGAAACCTGGGCATGGCCAACACGTATGATCATGTTAGTGAGTGGGTAGACATCTGTTCACAGCTTTCCAGTGGGCTGTAGGCTGTGGACCTACAGGGAAATGCAATCCAGGGATGGAGGAACCCAACCACAATTAATAAATTGAAGTATGTCAGACATTCCCTGTATTCCCAGACAACTGTAATTATCACACATACGTGTGCCCACAGTGAGGAATTTATAGTCCAGCATTTCTAATAAACTTACAAGAGCTACATCTTAGCTATAACTTTTACCTTAACCAGTGCCTCTCTCATATGTAAAGATGAGGACAAAAAGGCAAAGAGGAGCTAAGCTGTAGCATTAGTTTGTACACCTATTAGCCATTAAACATCAAAACCACTGAAAGGTGAAGCATAAAGTAAAATATATGGCCATTTTGGAGACTGTATTTTGAGGTGCTGTTGAGCTGCACTGGGTCATGCCGAGAGGCGTTCCTCATATTTTGTCCCTCACATTTAAATGAATGGGATTGACAAAATATTAGGAACATCCCGGGGTATATCCTGCACCACAAATGTATGTCAATTAGAATTACTAATGTGTTTTGAGAGTAAGACTTACACATCTTTATACTTATAGACCTCGTATTACTTTTGAAGCTCAAGAAGTATATTTTGCTTTAACCTTGGTCGTTTTAGGAAAGGTAGGTCTTACATATTTGAGTCAGTGCTACAATATGAAATTTCATAAAATAAAAATCTGATCTTTTTTTGTGTGTGTTTGTAGAACAAAGATACCTCCCCAGGGGGGCTCAAAAAAATTAAAAAGAAAAAGCCGAACAGACGTGAGGCAAAGATACTGTGTAAGCTAAAAGGGCAGGTGCACGCTGTTGTTCCAGAAAACAAGGCAGTCTGCTCCCAGATCTGTCCGACTCACCAACACAGTCAACAGTTGGAGCTGCAGTAGCTGCATCACACAGCTCATGGAGTGAATTAAGGTACTTTAAAACCATTCTCACTCAATTATTGCAATTTGCATTCAGTGGATTCAGTAGGACTTGTGCTTTTGAAAGATATCAACACCATTCTGAATATATTTTCAGAAATCCACTTAGAAATTAGAAAAACAGGACCGCTATATGATTTCAGAACTTGCCTGAAAATCTTTATTTCAAAAAGTTTATGTTTTTTTTGTTGACACTTCAGCCCAGAGACAGTTGTCCTAACATCCAGTGTAAATAGGAACTGGTAACAATAATTCTGTTTACTTTTTATGGTGCCAATTTGCCAAAAATGTGAAAACTCATTTTGCCACAGTGTTGAAATACTGGTGCCTCCCCACTGTACCTCTACACAACTACTCAGGAGTTATTTACAGGCTTTTGATAAAAACCTATCCATAATATATCCCTCCACTTCACCCTCAATTTCATATCATACAAGCAGCTATGTTCCTGGCAAACTCATCATCAGGTAATCATTTTGGAGAAGTTACTGCATAGGACATTATTTTAAGACGTGCATTGGGCAGGACTGACTGACAGCAGTTTATATCCAGAACTAGAACCAGTGTCTGACTCTGATAGGCAGCTACATGGTGCGCTGCTGTATCGGCCTGATACCAGGCTGTGTCTAATATGGTGGAGATTGACTTGCTCTTGCTGGCTCCCAGGTAGTGAGGGGGATTTAAACTATTTTACCTCCCCAGATCTTCACACCTTCCCTCAGGCCCTCTCACCTCCATGCCTTAAATATTAATGGTAAATCGGAGGATAGGGGATGAGTGAGGAGGGGGGAGAACTGACAGCTTAATCATGGAGGCAGTAGCCTCCCTCCCTCCTCTTCCTCAATGCTGTGGGCGGCTGTCACCACGACCTACATGATGTAATCACCTCCATAACCCTGATATGGGCCACTAAGGGCCATGCAGGGAGAAATAGAGACAGAGAAGGTTGGGGGGGGGGACTTAGGAGTCCTCCAGCAAAATATCATTTAAAATCAAAATCCACAGAAAGTAAAGATAGTAGAGGATGTTTTTTTCTTGATTATATTTTTAACAGACAAACTATGGCAAAGATGAACAATGATGTATAATAAAGTAGATGTATTTATGCATTTAAAATAATGAAACTTATAGTGAAGAAAATAAAAATAAATCCCACAAAACAATAATAATTATAATCATAATCATAATAATCATAATAAGGCAACTTTAGACTGTTGGTTCTGTTCACCAATACTTTTAAGTCCATATACAAATTTGTCTTTATCAAGAAACTATATTATTTTCAGTGAAGACTTGAAGAATTTTGTTTTATGAAGAAGAAAATGAAATGCTACAAGCAAGAGATTAACAATTAAACATAAAGATTGGTGTTCTTGAGGGTAATTGTTTAGCGAGATCAGTAATGATGTCACCTGACAGCTCAAGCAAAGAAAGTTTGTTTCTCAGCTGCAATGCTGTCTGTGTACTTGCTCTGTATTAGTATTCAACTCTCAGCTTTTGCAGTTAAAGGTTGATAACACAGTCACTACAAACATTGTTTACTCAGTGTTTTCTTTCACAATGAGTTGCTCAGAAATGCCATCACTAAGCTTAGGGCCAATACATCATCGATAGCATGCTAGGATAATGGATATCATCTTAGATTTAATATTGTGATATTGATTTAATATTGTGATATTGTCTTTTCCCGGTTTCAAAGCTGTAACATTTCATTTTTTGTCTATATCACCAATCCCATGTATGCATGTACAGTATGTCCTTTTATTTTCAACAGACATCTGCATATGAATAAATAAAGAAGGATATGGTCCAGATAAATAAAAACTACAGGGACAACATATTCAATGACTTTTACTGTTTGAATAAATAAAAAAAATAAAAAAGGAAATTCAAAGATTTCCCCAAACTTTTTCATTCATTTTTTTTTTTTTACATATAAAAGTGATGGATGACTCTTTGGAAAAGGAGAGTTAAACGTGGCCAACATTGACCGGACAGGGTTAAAGTGTCATTAACGGGGCAACACGGCCTCTAACTCTTGAAGCTACCTCTTGAATTTGGTTGTCACATGGTTCATGGGAATGAAGAATAGACTAGAAAAGCACAGGTGAATAAAGAAGTGGTAGTCAGGTAATTGCTTACTGCATATTACTGCATATGAAGACATTTTCAATCAGTCTTTCAGGTATTCTGACAGCACAGAGGTCATGAAGGTTTTGATGCAACGTGAAGGATTTGATCTCAGGACGAAACAGTTTGTTGTCAGCACATCTATATTTTATGAAGCCAATATAGCTTCTGTTGGGAACTTCCCGCTGTTTTCAAAGTTCTGATTTTCAGCCGGACAAGATGCTCGGAAGCCAGGAGCACTTACTGCCAGTACAAAATGAGAAGATCCCTTTTGGGCAGGTGACTGACGAAAATAGAGAATAAGAACATGCAGACATGGTGTCTCTAGTAAGATAGAGGAAAGCAGAGATCAAACGGAAACCCGAACACTACATTGTTGCACTCTGAACAATGTTTAACGCCGTTTTTCCATGCTCTCTTGAAGATGGAGAACTGGAGATGACAGATAGGAAGATGACATATTTTTCAATGTAAAATCTAATTATGGACAGTTAACATGGGGATCTTGTCATCTTAAAAATGTCTTAATAAAAATGCAGAAAACATAGTAAAACTATTTTTTTTCCCTAAACATGGGTTAACTTTTAAAGAGTCAGTGTAAAGTGTGGCCTTAAAGTGACACAAACAGGACAGGAAGTGATGGGGGGGGAGACTGGAAAGTATCAGGGAACCTTCCTTCGAAACCTTGAATCATTATCAGTCTCCGAGTTACAGTATTTCCCCTGTGGAAAGAGGAACCTGAACACAAACGAGGATGTGAATATAAAACAGATCATTGCTAGCCATTCTGACATGTGAACATCAATATAATTGATCTCATTGACGTAGCAATGGCCATGCATTTTGAACAAGACACACTGGACAGTGGGACTGAATGCAATAATCGGGAGCAGAGATGCCCTTCTTACCCCATTTATAGGATATGTCTTCCATCCAAGCTCTCCGAGCACTGACGTCGTGTCCAGCAGCCCAACTGAAATGGGGAAAAAAATAAAACCATTAGCAATCTGAAAACTGGAAATTGAAATATCAGTCATAAACATGTTCATTGAGACATTTTTTTACATTAACAAAAATGAGTTTCTTGGATGAATATTTATGTGTGTGGAGGCAGATACAGTGGGAGCAACATTTTTTGCCACTTGCGAAACAATTTGGGGACTGATGGATTGCAGTCAGATTGCTGTCAACAGTCCATTCACTCCTCTGCCATCCACAGCTTTGCTTCAATCTCACTCACAACAATATGCTCTCCTGCTGCCTATGACTGAGACTTTTTCATGAAATACAAGTCAGTGATACATCAAACCCTCCCTGTGCACTGGAAATATGTTTTATTATGCCAAATATTAATGAAGACCCTGGGATTTTTTTGTTGCATGTAATTTGAAGATTTGGTTTTAGTGATATCAATCGCGGTACAGCATACTGATGTCAGAGTCTGATAACTTTCACCTTCCAAGTAGTGCTGAAAAACAATGTAATTTTCACTGCAAAATATTACCATTCTTGTCAATATTTTGTCTCGCTCTCAAGGACAGTAGATTGAATAATTCAGGAGGAAAGCACGTCTTCAAGCTACAAATGATTTGCAGTGAAAAGGAGCAGATATGGCTTCCTGAATTTACCTTCAGTGTGATGCCGGCATAACACCATTAAATAATAAAAAAATAAAATAAAAAAAAAGAATGTTTTCACCCACACTTAGGGAATAGATAGTAGAGAAAGACCCCGATGCAGTTTCAAAATCCATAAATATTACATGGAGCCCATCCGGTCACCTTGTCAAATGTGCCAAATGCGCAGTGTATGTGACAATACAGTTACAGTATGTCCTAATTATGTGAGGATACACTGCATCATCAAGTAGGTATAACAATTGGTATTCTGGGAAAGAGTGAGCGCTCGCAGAAAAGCAACAACACTAGACTCAAGAGGCTTGTTGAAAACTATTCATTTCTCCCTCAGACTATGAGTCATCGTTGTTGAAACCGATCATCATCAGGCAAAATTCATCCTTTTACTCTTCTTCGTGCAATCATTAGATCTTGAACGCTGCTCTGTGAATCACACACAGTTGAACCAACTTCTGAAAAACCATAGTGTGTTTTCTACTTGGATAAACGACTACATTTTCAGCATCTGTCAGTCATGAATGTCCACTCAGAGCTCTGTGAGCGGTCCTTGGGGGGCTCATTATACCAACACAAATCTCCATCAGGGACAATATATCCTGAATAAATCTCCATTAACATCATTACTCTGGGACAGAACAAGCAAATGTACATATAAGGAAGCAGTTTCAATGCTGTGATATTGTGATTATGATCATTTGTGAATTACAATGTCAAGACAAAATAATGTGATATTTATGTCTCTGTGAATGTCCTCTGAAAAGATCAAGGCAAGCAGAAAGCATGAAGGGACATGCTTGAATCTGTTTCCCCAGAAGGCGGTGCACTTCTGACGGAGCCTGGCTGACGGAGATTGACCAAGCATCTGCTCACTGTTTGAAAAATGTTTTTCGCTGTGTTTGTGTGTAAGTGCATGTCTCTTATACACAACTAAATGCTCTTCAACTTCCCCTCATCTTTTAGAGAACAGGAATGGGTCACACTCGAGTGACATAATGTAGCACCTGTTTTGGATCAAGCTACAGTAAACAGGTGTATCGCAGCCTCCAGGACTAAAACCATCCAAGATAAGCATACACGCTGTTGACAGCATTGACAATATACTACAAAGGTAAAAATACAGGATGTGCCGGTGAGGTTATACAGCGAACAAATAGATATGAAAAAAAGATGAAAAAAAAGAAGACACTTCTATCATATTCTGCGACTCCGTGTCTTGGTGCTGATAACGATAACAAAAATAAGTAGCACAAGTCATGTGGCCGACAGGAACATCCTTTGCATGGTGAAGAAACACTCCTTTATGACTGCACAGCAACTGAAGAGCCCTCTTAATGTTTTCTTATAAACAATATAGAGAAAACTTCATGACCACAACATCAGGGAAGTCACCACAAGACACAAAGTTAGCCTTAAAATTAGAGACATCGCGCTGCAGTTCACAAATACATCCAACAAGCAGCAGCAAAGCAGCTGTGGAACAAAGTTGACAGGAGAACCTTCATACGACCCTCCTTCAATTGATGGAAAGAGGAAAGCGAAAAGAGAACAACTCATGGCCAAACGTGTACGGCCTTTTTTGTCGAACATGGTGGTGCTTCTGTTTTGACATTTTTTATTTTATTTTTTTTATTTTATAGTACTCTATAAATCCCCGAGGGGAAATTTCTTCGCTACAGCAGGGGGGCTCTCAGGGGGGAGCTGCTGCAACAGGCTGCCACTAGCGCGGCGCCAGGTAACCTGACCTGAGGTGCATGTTTTTGGATGATGGGAGGAAGCCGGAGAACCCGGAGAGAACCCACGCAAGCACAGGGAGAACATGCAAACTCCGCACAGAAAGTCCCAGGACAATGCTAACCAATGCACCACCGTGCCGCCGCATGGGTGCTGAAATGTAGCTAAACGCATTCAAACTCATCGGATGACACAATTCAGCAGGACAACGATCCTAAACATGCAGCCAAATCCACCAAAGAGAATTTCATGGTGAGCAGGTGGAACATCCTCGACTGTCCGAGTAAATCACCAGATCTAATTCCGACTGAGCTGCATTCTGCTTATTGAAGACCCGACTAAAATCAGAGACACCGGACGACATGCAAGAGGTGAAGCTGTCTCCAATAACGGCCTGGGAGAG
Organism: Embiotoca jacksoni; assembly: GCF_022577435.1. Taxonomy (NCBI): domain Eukaryota; kingdom Metazoa; phylum Chordata; class Actinopteri; family Embiotocidae; genus Embiotoca; species Embiotoca jacksoni. The sequence goes on from NW_027185340.1 coordinate 10,977,758, forward strand.
CAACACCAGGGAAGATGATCGGAGAAGTCAAGCCGTAATCACCGGCAGAGCATTTTACACAAAAAATGAAATATGATCATTTTGTTTGACTTCATGTGTGTCTGATACTTTTGAACCCCAGAGTTTTGGTCATTATGTGTCACCAAGGCTGTATCTGTCACACCGTTCTTCCTACATTGATGTAAACCTTCTCAAATTAAAACTGAAAGTTGGCACTTTAAAATAGTTTATTTTATGTTGAATGTTATGAAGACAGAAAAGAATGAAACTGCCCAAATTCTTTTGGTCTGGACTGTTTATCAGCTACTCTTGCCTGCTGCTGCACACAAATGTAGACACATACAGAATGTGAAAGAGAGACTCACTCCTGCCATAAACTCAGGCTCAACAAATGCCATCAAACTTTGAGAAAAGCCTTTGACAAAGCTGATGGGAAGCTTGTCTGCAGCTATTGCTCTTAATATGAGGTGTGTTGTTTGCTCTATGTTTGACATCAATCTTACTTCATCTGATGACAAAGTAAGCCACTGTGGTTTATCTGTAGATAGACCGACTGCTCTACGTTTTTCTCCTAGAAATCGCTGTACATAGTTGTGGTAAACTTGTGGCATGCTTACTTTACCTGCAGAGTTTGCATCATTTTGGTGTATCTTTTTTTCCACAGAACTTTTTGATTGCTTTTTGATTAATTGCTTTTTGATTATGTAATTGCTGTTTATAACATGGCATTTAATCTGAGTGCCGCACTTTCTTCTTCTCCTCCTTTTGTTAATTAACGGCAGCTGGCAAACAGCTTTGCTGTGCATTAACGCCGCCTTCTGAAAACTAGAGAAATAAAACAAGATAATGGTCAAATAAACTATTCGATTTAACATTTTTGTAAGGAACATTAGAACATTTGAGATTCATGACCCCTCTCTAATAATCCCAAATCTAATCTGTGGATTAACAGTATACATTTACATATACAATATACTGTATTAATAGGTTTGACAAAACTGAAATCCTTTTTTTTAATTACTTCAGCACACAATATTTACACTGACACACAAGGAGAAGTAAAAACAATGAGCTACTGATATAAATGGAGGCAGAAGTCCTGGTGTGTCAGAGAATGTATTAGAATACATATTGGCTGTTTATGCTTTCTGAAGCCTGGATTATAAGTGTGGTTTTTAGTGAGAGTTAAACTTGATTACCTGAGATTTTAAGGGAATAGTATGGAAACATAGTATTATCTAAAAAAAAAACAAGACAAGTTTACTTATTATTAAGATACACAGCAATTCAAAGTGGTTTACAGAGGCATAGAAATACATACAAATACAAAGAAGAAATGAAAATTGAATATAAAAGACAACAAAAAAGACAGTTAAAACCCACAATTTTTTCATCACATTACTGATGAGTGCCAATTTTTTTCTTTTTGTTAAAAATTACATACAGGGTCGACCTAAAAAAAAGGCATGTACGTAAACGACTGTGGTTGGACAGAAACAAAGGTACCAAAGTCGACCCACCTACTCACTGTCTGGTTAAGTTAAGAGATATTTAAATAATTAAATTGCCTGCAAACCTCTGAACCACTGTTATATTCTGTTACATGAGGAGTAACATAAAACATGTTCTTCCTCATGAGAACGTTTCAGTACGGCTCTTCTGTTTGTCTGACCATAGTGGCTGTCCCTGCTCACTTTGTATATCAGCAACTGCAAATAATTTAATGACTCACGTTGTGTAGAAAATGGACATTGATTTATATAAAAATGTAGCAGATTCTTCTATTGATTGACCATCCTGTCCAGCACAGCGAGGGAAAAGTTCCCGCTGATTCCTTCATCTTCCAATCGCATTATTTCTGCACTACTAGCTTAGTTTAATATTTCCTCTGTTGAGTGGTTTTGGATTGGTTCCAGCATCTCTGTGTCTTTTTCTGCCCACCAATGCCAGGTCTGTGCCGTGTCAGTGTCCGCGCCAGGCTGGAGGACTAGCTGGCACTGCCGATGGTGTTAATGGACACTATTAGGCTACTGTGGGCATGTAAGCAGCAGTTTCTGGAGAATGGCCTAATTACTGAGAGTCGGTTGTGTCGCTCACAATGTAGAGCAGATTCACACCTCACTTCACCATATATAAAGAACAGCTGATGCACATTACAGCAGGTGAGGATGTATTCAGCTGAGAGCACCTGGGTTAAAACCTTGTTTTTCCACCTTTACAAGCACAAAGAATTGCAGCCTGATGTCGATGAAAAGATTTTATGAGGTGTTTATTTAAATCAGCCTTTTGCAAAACATAAACAATGTACCATACTGTATATTAAAATGTGACACAGTGGAGTTTGTGCTCGATTTGTGAGACAGACAAAAGATGCTTTGAAATGAAACACCTCTGGTGTGCCGATACTGTTTGAAGCCAACAGTGCAGTAGTCACAGGTGTGACTTCACAACAGCAGCAGCGTTCAGACGGTATTGTCAACCAGAATGTGACCGCTTTTGCGTTAGAAGCAAGCAGCAACTTCCCAAGCTGAAAAATGAAGCCAACGCGGTGGTGCGGAAAAAAAAAAAGCAGTTCCTCGAATGGCCAAATGAAGCTGGCTTTAAAAGTGAGTCCCACTACTCCCCCATGTTGAAATTCCCAACTTTACAGCAGATATAAACATTTATAAAGCCTGGCACCAAAACCAAAATGGTTTCCGACCTGGTAAGTTAGGGAAATTAGCTGAAGGCACCAAAACCATTTTGGTTTTGGTGCCTTCAGCTAATTTCCCTTTTATGACAACTTACCGGGTCGGAAACTTTTTATGCAACTCACCGGTTTAAACTGTATTAAAGGTGAAAGTTACGTATAATCAAGGGCGGAGCTGCTATGACTGGCAGGTGTGTACCAACATAGTTGGCGAGCTGCATTCAAGTTTCAGCAAGCAGGCTTCGTTCGGCCTCAGCTCCACCACCTTTGTGCCTATTTCTGAATTAGCCAAGGTTGAGTCAGGCACTGCCAAGCTGGCGAAGGCTGGACTTCAAAACCGCCCTTCAGGAAACCTATGGGAGACGTCACGGAGGCTATGTCCATTTTTTTAAAATTTGGTCTGTGGTTGTATTTCTTAACTGCACAGAGGTTCTATAAGCTACTTATTCAGTTAAAAACAAAAAGTAGTTACAATCAGTGTACACGGGAACAGTATGCATGTACTAGCCATCCATCCGTCCATCCATCCATCCATCCATCCATCCATCCATCCCCTCTGCCTCCGTTTCTCTCGCTCTCTCCATCTCTCCATAGAGACATCTTTCAGCTGGGCACCCACAAACCCTGCCTGGAGCTGAAGGTCCTCTGGGACTTCCTCTGGTTAGATATAAATAGAGCACGAGCTAGCCAACTCATAAATATATGGAGCTCCACTAGAATGATGACATCTCTTGTCTGGCCTACAGCCCTCGCAGGCTACACAAACAACCCAAAATAGCTACAGCCCTATAACAACAAACCCAAAGGCAGCCTGTTCAAGTGTTACTTCATGTAAATTAGAAGTGAGAACAGTATGAGTATTCATACAACTGTGATCCTGGCTGCCTACAGGTGTGTACATCACTGACTTCTTGAAGTATACAATGCGAAGCTGACAAGGAGGCTTCTTCGAGGGCACTTTTCTGAGGAAAAAGGGTTTACATAAGACTGTTCTATTATAAAGGACTGTCGGAACATAAGAAAAAGGCATGAATTCAGAACTCAGTACGTCTCCTAAAACACTCATCGTTTGGTTGATTTGAGACATTGAAAAAAGTATAATGTAGGTTCAATGTAGAGATATTTGAGTAAGGTGTGAGAGTACATCTTTCCAACAAAATAGCTTATTGAAATGCACTTGTTTCTGCTCTGGTGAAAGAATGGGTTTTTATATATTTTGTATTCAGTAGTGTTGTTTTTTTCCCCAAGACAACAGAGAATAACGGCCTCTTAATTTGCAAGCATCTGGGAAACAGCAAGCGTTGTTAAAAGACAAACAAACAACAGCAATTGATGAACAAAGTCTCGTGAAAATTGATTTTGGTGAGTATTTTAGTGAGAATCGCACCCATTGTCATTTAGTAGGGCAAACAACGTACTGGGCTGTCAACAGAGGAGGAGATGATATGCTGTGAAATGGAAAGAAATCCACAACAGGCGCAACATGACAGGCATGACGGGATTTTTTTTAATACTCCACCAAGAACAAACACTCAACAACATAAGAAATGACAGCAAAGCAAATCTGGGAATGTGGTTGATTAGATCTGATAATGGCTGTAAGTGTGTTTAAACAAGAGATTAGTGAATCGAAATAATGTCAATAACATTCAGTGCCGGTCAAATCCTAAAGCTCCAGGGCTGAGCGTGTTGCAGTCACGGCCACATGTCAGTCAGTGATGTCATAACAGTCAGTTATCAAATGCTAAAACGCCTGCACTAACATCCCTGCTCGGGGTGTAGCTAGATCTGCCCACAGAGTTCAATGAGAGAAGCTTTAAATTAACTTCATGATCATTTTGTGCACATTTTCTCCCACTTGATAAAGGCCTTATATAAACAGATGATTCACGACGCTCCAAACATCCTGTAATGTCTCGATAGCAGAATATCGATCTGAAAACTAAATTAATGTTTCGCACAACGGTCAACATAAAGATGTAAGTAATACCACTTTAATGGCTGTATGTAACACTACCAGCATGGTCCATTTAATAGTGAAGCTGACATTTTAAAATGATCAAAAATAATCTATTAGAAATCGAAGAGGTCATTTGCCTCCTCTTGGATGATTCAGAATCTATTGCTGCCTTAGAAAGGAACTGGAGAGCTCACGGTTACAAGATGGAAAGCCTTGTGAACGGTATGTCAAGTGGTTAAGTCGTGAGAACGCTGCTGCGAGGCAACGGCAACATGGACAGTGTCTCGAAGCCACGAAGGCGAACAAAGCCAGAGAGTTAGCAGGTGAGTAACGCAATGCAGGGAACGCAAAACAATAATGACAGGGACAAGACGAGGCTGTTTGAAACGTCAACATTTTTCCACCGATGTATTATTAAATCATAAAAGAAAAAGTTTAGACAGCTAAATTACGATACCTTAACTTACAATCCAACAAAAAAATAACCTTCAACGGCCTCCGACGTTTCCCAAAACATCAGCAAGCACAGCACAACTCGTGAACTCTGAGCTTTCACAAAAATCCAGTCGTGTACGCCACAAGAGGGCATCGTTCATATGGACCGCTCTCATGAACACGGTAAATCAAATCCATTTGAAGGCAACTAGTAATTATGCAGGTAGTTTTCTTCCTCCTTTACTGAAAAACGGTTCGCAACGCAGGTTTCAAGTTTCCAAATCAAACGGATGTTGGGTTGAATATCGGAACCAGGCGTCGCTTCATGTCGCAAATCCTTCATTTTCTCACTCAGATTTCAGGTGAGCGCAGAGAAACTTTGCACGCTCAGCAGAAACACTTGAAGGCTGTCGTCCAGCGTCAAACTTTGAACATTGATCATTCTGTACACTGAAGGTCAAACCCTCTCCCCCCTCCCCTCCCCCAAAAAAAAAAAAAAAAAAAAAAACCTGACTGACCAAAACAGATTTTTGAGTGCAAGGAGACTTTTAATGGCATTCTCTGGGGGTATTTATGTCTGATCATGACTTGGAAAGGATTTATTGGAAGTAAATTTTCACCAGATGGACAGAATTCTTTCATGTGTACCACTTAACAGTAAAAGGCTCGAAACAGATACCTTTCATATGAATAAAGACCACATGTCACGGACATACGGCGTCATTTGTATCCAAATATGAACAAAAAAATTGGAGTGAATTTCATGAGTGGTCGTAATGTTTTGGCTCACTGGTGTAAAACGAAACACACACACACACGAATTCACACGCACACAATACACAGCAGCGTTTGTACTCTGGATTTGCTGATTGATTGATTTATCATGACACCACACTGCCGGTGAACATCTCTATTTGATCGTGGTGATATCGGCACCAGTGAGAAAAAGCTCCCATCAACCCTCCACACAAATCAGTGCGAATAGTTGAATAATTATTTTCATTTTGCCTTCGCAGCTACATCCCTTCGACTGCCAGCGGTTTTATGCTGAATGGCTTCAAATTTACAAAGATCCAGCAGTGTTTGAGTGAGATGTGTTTAGCGCTTTCATTCGTCTCATCCATTTTCCAAGGATGGATTGCTCTCTTGGTTTTTCATGCCTGAATCTCTCCGTCAGGGATAAAAAAAAACAAAAAAACAATCTGAACAACGTCAGAAGTGTGGAACAAAGACATCATCTCACAATTCACTCGCTACGACCAATCTTCTGCTGAGCAAAATTCTACGAGAGCTCAAGAAATCAGTTTAGTAAATGAGATTCGTGAGAGTTCATTACAATAAATATTGCTGCAGCTGACTTCACACGGCACGGGGAAACAATGAATAAAAGTAAAGATTATGGGAATGTTTCTGTAGATAGGGGGAAAGAGGCATGTTCAGTGCATGAGTATAGATTTGTTAATAACTGTCTGATGTCCTAGCTGGGTTCACGCGAGAGATATGTTGCTACGAGAGGAGCCACAAGGGCGAGAAGCAAAAGGTGATTGTTTTTTTTTATTGTTCTCCTAATAGCTGACATCTCAACCAATTCTGTCTGTGAAATCCCAAATCTTTGGAGTTTTATTTGCCTGAGTTCAAAACCACTGATCTACACAACATCCCTTGTGTGATGAAGCTCCCCAGCCCAACCATAGAAACGTGTTTAGCTTTCATCTCCATAGTCAGAGGGTGGCTGATTATAAGACTGTAAGGGGAGGTTGGCAAACAGTAGAGACAGTCACCCTCATTCAAGCCGCTGTGCAGCAACCATGCAAATTCCCCTCTGAATTGTCCCCAAAAATTTAGCCTGCGAAGCCACTGAGCCGCTGCAGGAGTCTGATGTTAATTTGACAAATATGAAAGCCATATTTTGAAAAAACAAAACAAAAAAACTTTATGCCTCAGCATCTAATGAGACTCTTTTCTTTGTCATGTGAATTTCAGTTTTTCCACACTGAGCTGCTGCACCGCCCTGTGGTAGGCGACGACTGCCATTGTGGCACCGAGGTCCCAGACCAGTCAATATGAGAGACAACAGTAGAAAGCAGACATCAGTCCAATCATTCAATCTGTGGCAGAGAAAAACACACAGCAAGGCTGTTATGTAGCAGCTGTCCAGGAGAACAGGGAGTAGCATCGCTCTTATTGAACACGGAGAACAATAAAATATAACCTGGGGGCCAGGTCCTGCTGTGTTCCCTGCACAATCAATAAGACTATTTTAAACCTTACCGATGCAGCAGCTCTGTGTGTGTGTGTGTGTGTGTGTGTGTGTGTGTGTGCGCGCACGTGGAGCCACGGAGGAACGCACACACGAGCATGCGACCGTATTCAGACGCATTCACGGATCATATCAAAAGACAAGTGGAGAGTAAGCAAAAACCAAAGAGGCAAGCACGCAGGAGTGTTTGCATGTGTGTACGATCACACAACGTTTCACACTCTTCTCAGCTCGTGCAGTCACAGGGACTCTGCACTAAATGAACATACGAGTGCATGAACACACACACGCACACACTGTCACTGAATAAATGTGTCTTTTGCAGCTCAGATGCTTTTTTTCTCAAAAAATAATGGAAGCCAGCTCTCAGACACGCTCCAACAGAGACACAGACACACACACACACACACACACACACACACACACACACACACACACACATTCTCGCGCTGTCACCCACTTAATGATTCAATCTTTGGGGCTGCCCTACTGTTTATACTGTGACTCTGTCTGCGTGTGTGTGTGTGTGTGTGTGTGTGTGTGTGTGTGTGTGTGTGTGTGTGTGTGTGTGTGTGTCTGTGTGATGTTGAATGTTCAATTAAATCAGCCCCTGGGTTTTCATTTCAGTGGCTGAGTTCCATAAGAAAAAGTGATTTTCCATTTTATTGTCTGCTTCAAGTGTTTGAAGAAAAACTGAACTGAGGCAATCTATTGAACTTCTAAAATAAACTTTAAATCTAGATTGCGTCATGGTGCATGTTTGCGCAAAACAGTGCATTATAGGAGATTATTAAGAGGAAGTAATAACGGAAATACATACAATACAATATGCAGCGATATTAGTAGCTCCTTTTTATCCTGTGCACCTTTTTTTTTTTTATTCACAAATGAAACAGTGACAATTGAAAAGAAGTGACATCTCTAACATTTCAAACTTCATTCATGTCTGTGATGATTTCCTCAAAATGTCAGGATATTGTAGTGTATATTTTGAACTGTCCCATCAGGGAAATCGACAGTCCTACAGTAATAATCTATCCATGGTGAAAGTGTTTGAACGCATGAGGGAAATGGAAAAGCACAACAAGAGGAAAATAAACTGTGGGAATTAAGGCTGCACAAAGTCAGGTATGTTGAGAGGATCGCAAGGCTTCGTGTCTTACCTTGGTTGCAGTGGCTGAACCGAGTGAGGACAATTCCCAGAAAGAGTGAAACGAGGAAAATTCTTTTTCCAAAACTCATGTCTGCTGCAACATCTACCGCCGGCTTGACACTTCTTGCTAAGAGGTAGTAACGTGGTCAGAGAGAAAAGAAGAAAAAAAAAAACGCGCCTGGATCCTCCAGAAGCACCGATCCACTGGCCCCGGTCTTTATATTTGATCCCGGCTGGAGAAAGCTGCCGGGTAACGGAGGGAGAGACGGTCCATTCTCGACCTGGTGGCAGCGGCAGCTTTGGCGCGGGATCTTGGATAAAGTCGCGGAAAATATCTCGAATGAAATCAGATTGTCAGACGAGGCGAGAAACACTTAGCTCCTAACAAACTTTGAGGCTTTTCCGTGGACTTCAGTCGCCGTTACTGTGTTGTTTCAAAGACACAATAAAACGCAATCGGGTGCGTCTCCGTAGCGCGCGCGCCTCGGAGTCGTGACAGACTTCAGAAACCCTATGTCTGGCACGGCGAGGTGCCGATGAGTGCCAGCTCCCTGTCTCCAGCTCGGTCCGCTGCAGCAGCGATGTGAGGACGGTGAACGGAGAATGATTGGGATGCAGCGGCAGAGCAGCTGAAGCGGGGGGCTACAGTTGGAGACTGTGCGCATCTGTGCAGGATGCTCGGCACTAGAGGGGGTTAGCTGACAAGGCAATGGCGTGTGTGTGTGCGTATGCCTGCGCGCGCGCGCGCGCGCGCGTGTGTGTGTGTAATCTATTAGTTGAAATGCAGGGCTTCCCAAAGCTTCCCAATTATTATTTTTTTTAAATTTTTTTTACAAAGACCTAAAATAGTAAATACAAGTGTCCTTGCGTGATTCGATTTAGACTTCATAGATCTGAGACGATTCTGTCTGTATCTGTTGTTATGTAATGAGCAGTTAACAGGGTTGTAAAAGGTGATGTTTACGATAAATACCTTGAACATTATTAAATTCAGCTATACTGTACATAATAAACTGTAGGCCTATTTGGATTGGGATCCTTTTAAAATTAATGAACGATACAACTTTAAAAAGTGAAATGAATTCATTCTTGTTTTAACAATTAATTTGACCCATATGTATTACCTTTGGTTTGTCTATTTGAGCTTAATTGCATTACTTTTGCTTGAATTTAATGGATAAAAACACTATTTATATGATTAGTAAATCTGAAAAAGTTACTTCCTAAATTGAACACAAAGTCAGACTGTGGAGCTGATGTCATCTGGAGACAAATCTTGGGGCAACTACAAAGTAAATGATGGATATCACGATTTCCTGCGTTAAGACACACTCTCGGTCTCTTTATAACAAAATTTTACTTTGTTTTAGGGTGGATTTTCTCTAAACTCCATCAACCATAATCCCGTTGACATCTGAGTACTCAAATTTAGAGCATCAACTTTTTGAGAAAATTGATATTTTGTAGGTTTCATCCCAGCGGCACTGTTGTGTAATGGTCATCTTATGTTCCGTATGTCAGTACATCAAACTTTATCCCAGAGGAAATGTTTCATCCATTTGCAGTGCAACAGCGACCTGCTCTGCTTGCCAAGCCGCCAATGTCAGCCAAGATTAGGGAAGGTCTTCCTCTCATCTTCATGGACGTCTCATCGAGTGAGTAAGCAAACCCTCCCCAACCTGACCCGGTTAAACAAAGCAACGCTGGCTGCTGTGATGAGACCCAGTCAATCAGGACACAGGAACAGCTTCCTGTCAGCACAGAGGAGGTAAATACATCAACATCACAATCCGTCACCACCATTTAGCTCCCGGCCAATCACCAAACAATGCAGAGAAGCTGCCAACTGACTTTGTGCAGCACAACGTGTGACACACATGGGAGGACGGAGGGTTGTAGAGTAGAATATATTGACCACAGCGGCCTGTTTGTGTCTACTGTAGCTGGAGGGGGGCCGCACACTCTGCAGAAATGGATCAAGCTATTAATGTCACGGCGCAGATGTATTGCAGCTATAAAAAGATGGATAAACGTTGTGGGGCCTCCCAGGAAAACATGAAGTTATAGAAGTTTTAGACTGGAGGTGAGTGTGTGTACAGAAGATTTGTCATTAACTGGGACACAGAATTAAATATTGTATATTTGCCACCACTTTGTACCCCAACAGCAATCTATAAAATGTCAGCAGATGTTTCTCTTTCAGCCTGAAATGCTTTATTTTTCGATATTTTGTTCATCATTCTGAGACCATCAACTCCCTCTTTTATGGGGACCTTTGCTATTATTGTTTTCAATATAACTACATTATCTACTGCTCCTGTTCTCCTTTTGCTATTATTACCAACACTACAGAAAATACAGAAAGAACATAATGCTGATGACATAAATCATCTATAATCCTGTGGAAAGTGAGACTAGTGATGACACTGATGATAAAAGAGGGCAAACTGTTGAAAAGAGGTCCTCCACTTCCCCCAACCCCTCCTCCTGCAATGATTTGGTTTCCTTTGCTGTAATAGTGCTCAATGAGGTGTGACTGTAGTGTATAGGGGGCCTAACTGTGAGCTATGATCCCCCTCCCCCCTGTCTGGAGCGAACAAGCTCCGTCCATCTGTACTCATCACGAGCAAAAGAGCTAGAACGAGACCACATCAGCACAACTGACAGAGACAATGAGACTTTATAACGCTAATAGGTCCACTGATGTCCTGTTCACAATGAAGTGCCGGGCCACACAGAACTGCTCTGTGGATCGAATACAAGCTGAAAGGAAAGTTCCAACCCAAATCCATCACACGCTGTCAACGGCAACAATGCAGCCTGCTTCTCTGGGTTCATTACAAATAATGAAAGCTATAAACAGACAAATAAAGTGACAGTTCTGTGTGTGGCATCTCATTCTTGAAATGGTTAAAACAAGCAAGCAATTTTTCAGTAAATGGCAATGATCGGGCTGTGAGGTCTTTAACAAACCCTCAACATACATGGAAAGAATCCATCATGAAAGAAGCAGAAATATCGATCTATCCGTTTACACTGGCCTCAAGTGAATTGAAGGCACTGACTCACAAGATATAAGTATTGAGGAAGGAGCCTATGACCCGAACTGCTCCAGATCTCTCTTTAACAACTCTTCTTTCTTCCTATTTAAAACAATACCGTCAACTGCAAGTTCAGATGTGAAACTCAGAATGCCGATGTGCGGTATATCAGGAAATACATGTAGACAGTGACATCCTACGACTGTTAGTGTATTTACCACCTGATAAAAGTGCCTGACTTTGATTAAATATCAGGACTTTTTCCTTTTTAATTTCTAAAAACTAATTCATCATGCCAAAATGTTATCTGTCTGTCTGTCTGTCTGTCTGTCTGTCTGTCTATCTCCTGCCTGCCTGCCTGCCTGCCTGCCTATCTATCTATCTATCTATCTATCTATCTATCTATCTATCTATCTATCTATACAAAGAAGCAAACAAACAAACAAACAAACCATTCAATTTGTGCTTTAAATGGAGAAAGAAATAATTCATTGGTGAAGAAAAAATTATTGTCAGCTGCATGATTCTGTAACATGTGCAATGAAACTTGCATCATCCTGAACAGAGTTGCTCACAAACCTAAAAAAGTTCATTTATCTGGGGTTTAAAAGTTTTATTTTTTTAATGCCTGTTTCAGTGTTTCAGGTAGCTGAAGCAAGAATACTTTTTCTTACAACAACACATTTCTGCAGGGAATCTATAAACTTTTTCTATATTCTGAGAGAAAATATTTTCAAATTTCAAAATAGTAAATAACAAATATTGCAACTACTGTTTGTCCATTTCCAGCCAAGTAAAGCTATAGTAATTAAAGTGGCTGTGAAGCAGTGCTGTCTAAGGACCAGTCACACAGTGTTGTCCTGGGTTGGCACAATAAAGATCAACCTCTGAATCTCTGTGTTAATTACCAGCTATTCTAAAGTAAACACACAATACAACAGTTAGTCAGTTTGCTGATTGGATATGTGATTTGCATATCATTTATAGACATTCAATGCTGTAATGAAGTTTGGGCCCATTTTTTTCCCCATGGTATGAGGCACTTTGCACCTCATCCTCAATAAATGTATGAGGCTCAAAGGCTTTACCCTGCAACAGTAAACCCATTTTCCTATTCTTTATTATTGCATTGGCCCTGAGGAAACACTCGATTATCTGTGTGAAGCTTCATTCTGTTGCCCAGGGCGAGGCTGACATTGAATATTTTCAAATAACATAGCACGAAAAAATGGTGACAGAGGAAAAACAATTGCTCAAAATCAAGCTGTAATTGCAGTGTGCTTGAAAATGCCCCGCAGCAATTTACAGTCTGCCTTGTCTTCGAATTTGTTTTTCAAAAATAAAGCCCGGCTTTTGATTTCCATGATGTTTTTGTATGAAGCGGTCCGGCCTGTAAACGACGGCTTTCTGAGACCTGACAGTGGAAAGCATTAACCTACACATGTGCAGACATGCATGTGGCAGAGCTGTGCGAACCTCTCCCATGCCGGGTGGAGCCACCGCTCCAAGCCCACTTTTAGAAGCAAGACTGACAATATCACGACTGCCTTTGAACACGACACTTGAGATATTATCACCTTTTATGTCGACATAGCAAACTTGTTAACACCGAGTTGCTCATTTGTAAAAACCCGGCAGCTTTGTTGCAACACTATCATTCATTTGAAGTCGGGTTTGTAGCCACCTGATAAATGTCCAATATTTACTCTCTGCATCTCCGTTATTGTCTTGACCAACTCCTGAGCAAAATATCGGACTCTTTAGCATCTACACGCTGGTCTGTAGCTTTGTCTAGTGTTTGGTGGGGTGCAGGTAAAGGACAGAGATGGGGTCAGGGAGATGGAGAGGGGTGATTGGCTCTGTCGGTGCCTCCTTAAAAACACCTTTAATTTAAATACACGTGACACTGTCATACTTTCTACAACATTTTAAGTCACGCTAACGTGACGAATGGAAATTCAGTTAGGACTCCATTAGTGGGAATAATAATATTAACCTGGACTACTTTAATATGTTAGCTAGTTTGGTAAGAAGTGACCTGACTCCGTGAGTGTCCCAGACCACAAATAGACCCGTTATGAAACTGAAGATAATGTGAAACTGCGACTGTTTGCAACATGCCAGACACTAAAACAGGTTTTGGTTGCCTCCATGCCCTCTCACACTGACCAACAATGAGACTGTGTGAGGGAGGTGTTGCTGACTTATGAGCTTGTGTATAATGAAGCAACAATATGTATATGTTACAAATTTAGAAAAAAAAAAAAAAAAAAAAAAAAGGACCCTTCAAAGACCGGAAGCTTCCCGAGCTAATTTCACATAGCTTCAGTCAAGTCTTTAAAACCTGCCAGCATCTGAGAAAGACTTAACATGGCAGCCTTTATGTTTGGCATTTTATCTTTTTTTAAGCAAGCCAGATATTTCCAGTGGGATTTGTTAAATATTTTCTGAAGTTACTTTGTACACAGACTATGATGAAAACTGGTTTTTAATGCGCGGCTTATTAGACACACAGCTTAACCACAATTTACACTTGATATACTTCAAGGACATCCTAATTTAATAAGAAATTACACATTTTAAAAGTTTAATCTTTGCGATATGAGTAAAGTTTGTCACTGGATAGTCCACAGTCTGAACAGAAAGCCTTCATTTGAAATAAAAAAAACAAAAAAACAAGAGCAGGATAGTAACAGCATGAAAAGTGGAATAATTAGACTGTGTAATGACACAGTCAAGGTGAGCCCAGCTGACAAATCACTCGCTCATGTGAGTCACTTTCCTGCGGCCTGACATTTCTATGCTATATTCCTTTAAAATAAATGTGTTTGCAGTAATGAGTAAACATGCAGTCTAATCATGATTAAATGTTAATACGTGTCTAGAATAAGTCCATGTGTATATTAAACTGACAAATTAAAGTATATTTTTATAGCATTTTATCCATGTTAGCGCATTTAGTCATCATAAAGAACAGACGTAAGACAGCGTACATTCTGCAGACAACCTTTTTTTTTTTTTTTTTTTTTTTATCCCAGAATGACTTGCAGTGTCTATCTCACTGCACACAGACATGCACACACTTTTACACAGTTGTGCTACACCACCGAGGTTGCCCACCTCCCTGGCTGCCTAATGGGCCATAGGCTCTAATCTGGATGGCCACGGTGCTCAGGAGAATGAGCAGAGCAAATAGAGAGAGCAGCTCATCAGCCCAGAGAGCCGGTGTGTCGGTAACCCCAGCTGTTAAAGAGACATCCGCCCATCGTTCAGAGATGAGGGAAGGAAACGGAATGATTTCACAGGCCGCGGTAATTTCCAGGGACTGATGGCAGCTCATCATAAACTTGTTTTTTCAACCATCATAATGCCCCTTCAGAAGAGGACCATGGAGGCTTTACCTCTCTATTCTGTCTCCTGGCTTTATCTACTGATATTAGATTTTTTTTACTATGGTTTATTTTCCACTTACTATACTATTTCTGAAGAGTAAACATAACGTATGTGCATCTAAAAAAGAAACCTGGTCATAAATACATCAGTGGTAGGCACTTTCACTTTATTATGTAAAACATGAGGACACATAATGTGCTCCTCTCCTCTCTAGACTTGGAATAAAAGAGATGGAACAACGAAAAAAAAAACTTGAGTACACCACTACACGCTGCATAATTGCATAATCTCCCATAATTCCTGCAAATTTTCTTTCATGAAATGAGTTTTGAAAGGTGTCTGGGAACAAATCCATCTCTGTTCTCCTGTGTTTCTGAATCTGCTGCTCTCGAGACGAGTTTGAGTATAATTTGCTCGCTCAGCAAAGTGTCAACAGCAAGCCACTTGTCCAATAGTGAATGCTTATTAGCCAACAAAACTCTGTATTGTTCTCAACTGGTCATATTGACAGTACAAATACACGATGAATTCCAAATGGAAACGACAGTGTTGATGATAATCATAAACGCAAAAACATTATTACACGTATCACCCTCCGCACCTTTTGTAGGATGAGTGTTTCTATTACTCTCCAGACAGGTTTCATAATTACAGTCAGCAGTCATGCAAGGTGGCATTCAGTGACTGGCCTGAGCCTGCGTGAAACCCCCTCGCCACCCCCATCCCCACCCCATCCTCAACCACCAAAACTTCAATTAGTAATTGACAAACGGATGAATTAATGGTGTATAAAATGACCCATCAATCATAGGAGCCAAGCGGGGTGAAGGTGCACCACTCTGTCCAACACGCCTTTTAGGAGTCAGGTTCTTATGACCTCGGTGTAGCCGAGTATAGCTGTGGCTGCCCTTATTTTACTTGATGTATATGTAAAAAAAGAACAATTTAAAGGTAAAAATGAGAAATCTGTCCACTGTTATATAATTGAATTAGTACTACGAATATTTGCTACTATGCGCTTGGTACAAGATACTGATCCTCCATATTGCCCCTCATATCATCAAAGTAAGGACCGATAACTCATTTAAAATCCATGCACAAAGTAAGAAGAACAAATCTGAGGTGAAAATTAACAAGGTGTCAATTTTCTCTTTTGCACTGATTTGAAACTGACAAATTGATCAGAAGTTCATCTACAAGTTGTAGCTACCTCTAAACTGATCATCTTTTCCTCGAGATGTGCCAGCAAAAGGAAAAATCTAAAAATATTTGTCAGCCACTTGTGAATGTGAATGATGAAAATTCCTACCTGTTATGGAGCTGCTGATTAATTATTGTTGAATCTAGTATGGGTTTCCAGTGAGTGTGGGTGTAAAGAATAGATTATTTTGGAGGAAAGTTTCTCCCTCTCCTGCCAATACAACACAGTCTACAACCTAGACTCTCCTGCTATAAAGCACTCACTTCCCATGTGGCGGTTTAGGCATATAACCCCCACAGATAACATGTTTGAAGTTAAAAGTATGAATAATCAGTTTAAATTAAATAAAAAGAAAGAAAGAAAGCTTGGTGGACTATTTTATAAGAGTTCATACAATCTCCTGTTATGTAGAAATTAAACATCACACATGGTTTAATTCTTTGGGAGAAATAAACAGCAATTTTGTCTGTGCTGCTCTGCAGTTAAAGACACAGAGGTGATCAATCATAACTTTTTCTTTACGTGCAAAATGACCTGAACACAGAGACACTATCAAAATCTCCACATCAGCACTGTTACACAGTGATTTGATGGATTCTGGGAGAATTTATTTTCTCTTTACAATGCCTGTCCATCTCCCTGCCTTCTTTTTTTTTTTTTTTTTTTTTTTTTGCAAAAGTCCAATAACCTGAGGGATTAGAGGGACCCATCCAACTCAATTAATCAATGATGTGAGCGAGATAAACAATGACAAGGCAGAAATCTGCAGTCAGTCATGGACAGGTGCAAGCTTGTGTGAGTGTGTGTGGTTGAGCATCTTCCAAATACCTGCTCCAATATGCATGTGTATGTGTGAGGGAAGTCAAAGGGCTCACTCGTCAATTAATAATGCTGCTGTGCTGCTGCCTGCTCCTGCTTCCAGCACTGGACAGCACAAACCAGAACAATATAGTTTTACACTGTAAGCACAATGGGATAATAATAACAAGATCATTTGTAAAGTGAAATGAAAATAGTAAAAAGAAAATACTGCAAACAGTTATTGGCGGGAAGGAACTGGACTTTGTATTTATTAAAAATACTTTTCTAACTTGTTTGAACATTATTAACAGGAAGGAGTTTTCTTCCAGCATAAGGGAGCATCAAAATGATGTATGTTATTTGAACCGCCGTCTCATGTATCATGCATGAGGAAAAACAAAGTACTTGTAAGTAACTTCACTCAGCTCATTATCAGACCACATAACGTCTTTTAAGCCACTTACTTCTCACCAGGGGACCGCAAATTGCAACGAGTGACAGAAAATGTGAATGACCTTTGAGTCTGGAGTGATTTTGATGAGAGGATATTACTCCCGATCTCAACAAGTCTTTAGGAAATTTTGTCCTCAAAAGGAAAATATGTAAAGCTGGTATAATATTCATCATTAAAGAAATTTATGCAGCTGTGAGAGGACTCATCTTTTGATGAGCAGGAATATAAACAAAGGTAACATCCACAAAACTAATGGAAAAAACAAAACAAATGAAAGTCCACACTGCAAAAGCTTTTTTTTTTTTTTTTTTTTAATTAAAAATAAAATATTTACACTTCAAACACTTTGAGTGAGACATTTAAAAAAACAAAAAAACATTTCCCTCAAGGGATCATAGGAAAGACAGCTCTTGTTTAAATGTAAGCTGCAAAGAGGCAAACATGAAACCTCTTTTATCATTCTGTACATTTGCATCAGATAATATCGACCAGTTGGAGATGGCTGCATTACTTACATTACATTACATTACTTACATTACATTACATTTCATTTAGCTGACGCTTTTATCCAAAGCAACTTACTATAAGTACATTTCAACCATGAGGGTACAAAAGCCAGAACAACAGGAATCAAGAAAGTAACATTTTCTTCAAGAAAGCCAAACTTCAAAGTGCTGTAAGTAAGTGCCATTTTAAGTGCTACTGTTCAAGGTAAAGTCGGAAGAGGTGTGTTTTTAGTTTGCGGCAGAAGATGTACAGACTTTCTGCTGTCCTGATTTCGTTGGGGAGCTCATTCCACCATTTAGGAGCCAGGACAGCAAATAGCCATGATTTTGTTGAGTGTTTGGCTCGCAGTGAGGGAGCAACAAGCCGATTGGTAGATGCAGAGCGGAGTGAACGGGCTGGGGTGTAAGGTTGGACCATGTCCTGGATGTAGACTGGACCCGATCTGTTCGCAGCACGGTACGCAAGTACCAATGTTTTGAAACGGATGCGAGCAGCTACTGGTAACCAGTGAAGGGAGCGGAGTAGAGGGAGTGAATTTAGGAGGTTAAAGACAAGTCGAGCTGCGGCATTCTGGATGAGCTGCAGAGGTCGGATGGCACTAACAGGTAGACCTGCCAGGAGGGAGTTACAGTAGTCCAGACGTGAGATGACCAGAGCCTGGGCCAGAGCCTGGACCAGAGCCTGGACCAGAACCTGCGTCGCCTTCTGAATGAGAAGGGGACGTATTCTCCTGATGTAACATGATGGCATTACATTAACAACTGTGCAAGTTCCACAGACATTATATAGATCCAGATTTTAAAGTCCAGTACTGCATCCAGTCAATATTAATTGATGTTAATGTCGATATGAAATGTCCTAATACACAAAGAGAAGAATAATTAGTGGTAGATTCAAAGATGTCAGGGCCATTTTTGCCCAGTTTAAGTAATAACTGGATTTTTCCATCGTGTGAACATGCTAACACTGGTGAAACATCCTGTACCGGTAACATCAGATTAGAAGTACTAACGCACGACATGAATTTTGTTTATCCACACTCTAAAAAAGTAAAGTAACACTTTGCCTTGTACTGAAAATATGTCCTGAAAATATGTCCTGAAAATATGTACTGAAAATATGTACTGAAAATATGTCCTGAAAATATGTACTGAAAATTCTGAAAATATTTTAAGACTTTTGATGAGTATCTGTATTTGGCTTTCTTGTCCTGATGTTATGTAAGGTTTTGTTGGGGTTGTTTTAACATCATATTACTCTGCCTGCTTCATGTATAGGGGTGACTGCTAATTGGTCAATACTGATCATGTGACTACTGACCAACAGATATATGGAACAGTCCAAAGGCAACTATATTGTACTTGTGTAGAAATGCGTAGGCATGTGTTTTTGTTGTTGTTGTTGTTGTTTTTACTGTGATTGAATAGCCATGAGTTATTAAAGACTTTTGATCACCTTCTTGAGTGCCTCAGATTTCTTAAACAGCTTGATCCCGAAACTGAAGAGCACCAGAGGGACACCATTTGCACACCCGAGCATCACCCCACACAGGCAGCTTTTGACAACACGTTTTTTTTTCAAGTCTCGAACTGCCGTCTCACTCTGTCCTTTGACAACCTGTAAAATTTCTCGTAATCTGTCCTTCAACTGGAGAGAAACAGAGTTCCATCTCACCAGGAAAAGGTTATAATGATTGTTCTGTTTTACACTCTTCATGGAAATCTGTTTTGCACAAATACAAGCCTAAAAGAAATCAAAACAAACCTAAAAAAAAACTTGAATATAATTGCAAGCCTCGCTGAATTCTCCTCATGGTGAGATAACATGAGTCAGCCGAGTTGTGTCTGAACTCTTTAACCCAGTGCGTCTCTTTAGTAGGATTCTAATAGTATTTTGACAAAGCTGGCAGAACATCGGAGGATCAACAGTGCACATTTAATCTGTCTTCACTTTTTTTTTTTGTCATTACCAGGACTTTGTCCATTTCACAGTTTTTATCTGTTTCATACTCCTCCTTCTTACCGACTGAACAAGAGAGTGAATAATTAGCCCGAGCTATTTCCTCTGATGTTAGCGGCGTAGCAGCTGACATGGTAATTGCATCCTTTCCGAGAGGGGGGAAAGAGTACACAGAAGAGTGGAGCTACTCAGAGAGCTACTGCCTTATTTAAGACCTCTTCACTTGCCTCAAGTTTGGCTCTCCGTCAGCAGCTGTCACACCATAATCACGCTTATACAGCTGTGCACATACAGACGCACATGGAGACAAACGCACACCGCATGAATGCACGTGCGACAAAATAATAGCAATCAAACTTTTTTTTTTCTTTCATTTCAAAGCCAATTTGTCTGTTTTTGTTTGAAGATAATGTCTCCAGATAATACAGCATCAGATACATTTACTAAGATGTCTATTTCATCCCACTAGCAACCTTGTAAAGGACTCTTTAAGTTTTGGAATAGATTACAGATTGCATAGTGCCAGGGACAGTTGCTGAGCCCAAGGCCTATTCCTATAATTAGCAGCATAATAGATAACCACAATCTGTACTCTTCTTTTCTCCACACCCTAAGGCTGTGGAGATGAAGCTGTTACCGCTTCAATTAGACCAGTGATAACACACGGCAGTCTTTTTCAAACTACTATCCTACATTCTGGCCAACTGTTTCTGCTTCACGAGGGAAGCTGTAAAACTTGGCTTTTGCCGTGAATTTCCCGAGGATCACTACGTTATAGGCTAAATGTTGATATTGTTGCAGCGCTCAGTGTGTCCGATTTTTTTTTTTTTTTACTGGTAGCGTTAACTGCCATTTAAGAATCAATTTGGAGCTAAAATGGCATTTATCTTCTCCAGGATATGCAAAATCTCGATAGACGTAGGGACATTGTCGAAGTCTCTCTGCCATTTGTGCAGCGCTCTACTTCGGACTGACACTCAAGTCAAAAGAATCAGTTGCTCGGTCTGATCCCCCCCCCAGTCATCAGAGGGAGCAGCGCTCTCACGTGATGGGTTTGATTTGTTCCCAGAGCAGCGGGCTTCCTCCAAACACTTGGAGATAAAACAATAAGTATGACTTCTTAAAAATATTCAAACTTGACCTTTTCTCCTGACAAAATGGTTTAATTGGAGGCCTGCATGGATGAGCACCCTAAAAGAATCATAGGTTTGTGATGGGTGACTTTTTTTTTTTTTTTTTTTTTTTTTTTTTAAATAACTGCCAGAAATCCAAATTTTAATATGTGTAGTGTATGTCCCATAAGCAAGTGTTTCATTTCATCGAAATATGCCACAAGAAAATGTCAAAAATGCATTGGTATGGATTACAATGGTCTGATATTAACCAACATGAGAGAAATGAACAACAAATCTCTCTTTGAAATATAGATATGATAGATAGATATTACAAACTACGAAGTCAATTAAATGGTAGCATTACATATGAAAAAAACAAAACACTTTTATCTTTGATGTGGAGTTTTGTTTTGTTTTGTTTTGTTTTATAGACTGCAATATCTCAGGTTAATCACCAGTAGAGAAAAAAAAAAAAAAAAATTATTGGTGAAAAATTGTGAACTCATTACTAATATAAAGGGTTTGTCTTTAAAGATTCTCATGCCAGTATATTTTAAAGTAAGGAAAGTATTTCTGATGTGGTCTGTGTGCTCAGTTGGTGCTACTGTCACTCAGTGATACTGCGCTTTAATATTTGTATCCATTCCTTTATGAAAAATATAATTTGAATTGGCATGTTATTTTAAAAAACAACCAAAAATTTAAATTGCATGCATTTTATCTAGTATATAAAAATATATATATGAAAAAAACCCACTATTCAATATTTAAATTCTACGACATAAATCACAATCACTAATATTATTATTTTTTCAATGGCCTACAGGGTGGCATATTGTGTCTGTCCCGAATAAAAAAACATCTCATCTGAGGGTACTGCAATTAGCATGTTTAGCAATATATTAGCACATATACATTTACCCAGCAAGAACATTTCAATTTATGTGCATCTGGGTCAAGAAAATTACATTTAAGATATTTGAAAACAAATAAATATGAAAAAAAACAGAGCCAATCAATGTTCACTGCTGTTGTTTTATAATAGGCTAATGGAGCAAAATAGAAACACGGAAAGAGAATCCATCTCTATTCTGCATTAATACCATGCTGTTATTAGTATTGTGAGACATTGTCCCTCCAGCATAAAGCTGTGGAAGGTAATTAGTCTGTCCATGAAATAAGGAAGTGCTTCTGTCTGTATTCAACCCACACTGATATCCATTTTGTTTGTTTGTTTGTGTTTGTGTGTGTGTGTGTGTGTGTGTGTGTGTGTGTGTGTGTGTGTGTGTGTGTGTGTGTGTGTGTGTGTGTGTGTGTGTGTGTGTGTGTGTGTGTGTGTGTGTGTGTGTGTGTGTGTGTGTGTGTGTGTGTGAGTGCGAGCGTGTGTGTGTGAGTGTATTTGAGCATCGCGTTAAGCGAAGGCATTTTAGTTGGTCCGTCTCTGGTACAAAACCCTTAAGTGTAGTTTAAGGTTAAAGGTTTTGTTTTAGGATTAGGGTCAGAGTTCGAGACCAAGGGTTGCGTAAGGTGAGCGCTCGGGAATACATTATGTCAATGAAGATCTTCACCAAGATGGAAAGTACCACATAAACACACAAACCCACTCTCACTGCTGTCATTCTGCGCACGTTGGTGGGCCCCGACCAATCACATTGTTTCAAGCTGGGTCACACGTAAACAACTATGTGTTTGGGAAGCCAGGATTCAGTCTGTTGAAGCCAAGAGCCAATAATCTCTCACTCTGTGTGGGTGCCTGTGGAGGTGTGTATGCATGCATATGTGTGTGTGTGTGTGTGTGTGTGTGTGTGTGTGTGTGTGTGTGTGTGTGTGTGTGTGCGTGCGTGCGTGCGTGCGTATGTGTGTGTGTGAGAAGGCCAAATCGACAATGTTGGATTCAACTGACAATCATCTGGTGCAGTGGACCAAAGGCAGGTGTTGAGAATGACCTTGACTGTCCTAGTGAGGAGCAGTCAGTGTCTGAAAATATCACTGCAACTCTTCATCACTGAGCAACACAGTGAATAATAAGATAACTCCGTGAGATATTGTTCGCCCGAGGTAGTATTCCACAACATTTTTTGAGATGTTGAAAAAAATTGGATGCGGCAGGCTACATTGCAATCGTGTAATTTACGACGATGCTTTCACCGTAATGTTTGTCGGCCACGTTGAATGTTCAAGAAAAGAAGAGAGGAAGAGTTGCAATGAGAAATTTGTGAATTTTCTTTCTCTCGAGCAAACACAAGCCGTTATTTTCATTCCTGGAAGTCAATCAAAGAATGTGGTATTTGAAGGGTACATCTTGCCCGAGCAAGTTCAGATAGAGCAGCTGGGGGATGCCAGCTCACTGAAGGACACTTAATGAGAGGACATTTCACGTGTAAGCAGTTGTCTCCTGTTCATTATTCTCGCCGAGTAGCAGAACCAGACGTGACGAGTTTACATGACAATCACAATATAGTCGAACGTACTAGTAAGTAAAATGAAATAGCAAGAATTTGAAAAAATTGAAAGTCGAGGGGAAAAAAGAAGCGATTTCTTTTCTTTTTTCTTTTTTTACAGCTACATGCTAATGAGTGCTATGTAATCACTTCCTTTGATAATAAGAGTGCTGCACATCGCAAAAAATATTTTTAGTTGTTAATCTGTTTTATCTATTTTTTAGAACTTAGAGAACCACGGGGCTCAAAATTACCCAAAAAATTTGTAAAAGTTACGCAGCTTTACAAAATAGACAAAGGCTAAATCTGCTGTAAAAATAAAAGCATTAAAAGCTTTTAATTAAAATGTATTTGATTGTAAGTGAGGAGTTCATCTTGTTAGTAAAGCGAGTGTTGTTTGGGAAGGCTACATCATTCTTTAATGCTTTCGACGGAGCTTCTGTTGACGACATTTTTTGCAGAAAAATCACAGGAATTTTGCTAAACTGCAAGCTCCCGCAAATATTGCTGATAACGCTTAAATTTGCCTTCATTGTTGCGACGGTAGTTTCATGGAGGGACTGACTAATGTATGAGAAGCATGTATCTTCACAACATCGACATGTATGAGCCTGAATGAGACAAACACCCATTTGCCTATATCAACTATTTCGATGTGGTTAAAAATGTTTTTTTTTTTTGGAGCAAAATAAGAACAATATTTTTTTCTCGCTTCATGAAAAAAAATGTCATCTTAATTTAATCACATAAAATAATTGATTTAATAGTCTTGATCTAGTGGATTTTTTTGGTTTTCAATTTAGTTTTTTTCCACAGATGATGGATTTTTTTTTTTTCCAATAAATTAAAGTTTGTGGATGAGTGAGATCAGGGATCCAGTTCCCGTTGCCACAAAGAAACACCCAATACCAAATCATGTTTGGATGTGAAGCAAGTTTTCAATTTCAGTGTTATAATATGATCATTCAGAAACGACTGCTGTCTGTGAATTTAACACCAACACTGTGATTATCAGTCAAGTCGTACCTTATTTGTAACTTTTACAAAGACAGTACAATTTTATGAATAAGTAGCTGAATACTTTTTTTTTCCTCCCCTCAAAAAAGGAAATGTTTAATTATATATTTTTTTTTTTACAAAATTACATTTAATTTTTACTTTGAGTGTTGCTTTGCCATTTAGCAATACAAATCAGCAGACAGCCAACAACACACTAATGTTAACTTTCTTTAACATACGTTGTGTTTGTGTGCAGCAGCATGACTGATTTTACCATTAGAGGCCCCTAATGATCATTTTACGCTTGTAATACCATAACTGTCAGTGGCAGCAGTTGCCGTTGTCTCTTTCATTCACACTCCCGTTTATATTAATGTACCCGAAGCTTTCAAGCTGACCACTTCACCAAACATTTAGTTCTTGATATCCTGCGCAGCACAGCTGTAATTATTGTTGTCATAAATGGTTAAGAGTAAATTACTGCCCGAGTCAAAAGAAAGTCACACATAATTGTAATATGTGACAATATGTATCGCATCGGCCAATTAAATGTCAATGAGTGAATAAGAAATAGAGGTCTTGTCTTCTTGACATAGGTTAGACGAGTAACCACAACAGAAATTTGCATTGTGTTTATCAAGTGGGATTCGAGTCTGTCAGAGTCATGCACTGCTGAAATGATGCATGCAGGGCAGAGCAGTTTGGTAACATATTCATTGTAAAACAGATTAATTGTGCACAAACTTTCTGATGGCATACCCTAAATCCTAAACAAAACATAATGTCAAATGTATACTGGTTTCTACACAAATTATAATATAATTAAAAAAAACGACAATTACTTGAATTATCTAAATATCAAGAAAACATTTGAATATTTTTTTTAAAATTTTTTATTCTTACTATCTCTAAAAGCTTCTCCAAAGATTTGAATATACTGGCAAGAATATATATATATATATATATATATAAAATGTAGGCCATCAGAACCAATTTCTGGTCAGAAGCCGCACTGATATCGGCACCATCTTTCCAGAGGAGGCAGAGCAAAAAGGATTAATATTATTTTCTGTGAGGCGATAAGACAACAGGTACGATCTATTATCGATGACATGATTGCTCTGTATAATACCAAGCACATGTCCTCATGATGTATACATTGTGCATTTCATAGGGGACCCTTATTTTCTGGTAAAATTTGTTCTTCCCGTTAGTCAGACCGAGAGAGTTAAAGACGGAGAGGACAGCCTGCTCCTCCTTCCCTCTGGCTTCCGTGACTATCACAAAGATTCAGAGCTGACTCTAATTCAACAGGACTGTCATAGCTCATGAAAAAATCATGTCGTATAATCAAATCGGAGTAAAAACCCTGCACAGGGCCTCACGGGAGTCTCCGTGCGCCCTGAATATTTCATGTAATGGAGGCTCTCACCACCATGGAAACTCTCAACAGTTCAGGATTGCGTGCAAATATTGACTGTAGTGTGCAGCAACGAGGGCCGGGACAGGCCGACTACGCAACCGAGCCTGAGTGAGTTTTATAAATAATGGTAATCACATGTGACACCTCTAGCAGCAGGGGGGCTCGCGGCCACTCATATCCTCATGCTGGGTTGATGTTACTGAGTGCAGTACAGTTAAAACGGAGGAAGACACAACTGAGAGAGAAAGTGGCAGGAGATGAAAGGGAGGGGGGAAAAAGTGCCCTGATGCATATGAATTGACAAATGTCTGTTTTGGCTGCTGAGAATGGAGCTCAATTGTAGGTCTGATGAAACATCAAAACACAATTCACGGCTGACATCCAGTGGGCAGAGGAGAGGGGAGGGAGCCGGCCGTGTGCCCGGGCTGCAGACGCTGCACTGCGGCTATGCCGATGGTTAGCGGGTCCTTCCAACACTGAGCACCGGAGCAGAAATGAGCACTCAATTAAGGTGAGGAAAACCAAAGTGTGGGTTGATGTTTTTTTTCTTTTTAAATGTTTTTAATAATTTGCATGAGAGTCTCAAATCAAGCCTCAAGTCTGACAGGTCACGCCACTTTTCAGAATTATTCCAAGTCAGGCAGTATTGGAGGACACGTTTCAAGTTTTTCAACTCTTAACGTCCTTTAGGTCATGTGGTTCAGTTCCCCGGCCAATTATTCTTCATTTCTGATCTTCTTTTCCATGCCGGGTTTAACTTCTGCCATCTAATTGACTATAACTATACTGGAACTAGGGTTAGGCGCTACAGTCGACTTTTCAAGGTCGTTATAGCTTTAAAGGAGCACAGGACGGGACAATATTGTTTATATCAATATAGTTGAGTTAAAGGTGGCATAATAGTACATAACCCATTTCTATCGTAAAGCTGCGCCACTGTTTGTATTTTCCCCTCTCAAGCTCTCTGTGCAAACCCCCATGGAGCTTGTTGTTTTGGGCTTTGCTTCCATCAGACAGCCGCCCCGGTTCCCGGCAGCAGGGTAGGAGCTACTGGGGGCTGGCTAACTATTGCAGCCAACTTCCAATGCACTGAGCCTCGCATCTATCGCAGCAAATACATTACATTTATTCCATGTCCAATTATCACTAAAAAAAAAAAAAAAAAAAGGCAGAGGAACAATCAAACATAAGACACACCGTGCGAGAGAGTGAGGTAGAAAAGCTAACAACTGAGCTAAAGCAGCGAGCAGATCTGAAAAGCTTGTAAACAAGTGTGGGATTAGCGAGAACGTCGGTTTAAGAGAGCCGCGAGTGTAAGTTTGAATGTACAGCTGGTATTCAGCCGCTGTAAAGAAGAATACAGCAAATTAAATGGATCGGGACAGAGCAGCAGAATTGCTACTCATAATATAGAAACACCCGCATACCGAAAATGAGACAACACGGTAACCGCAGCACGTACGCACGTCTGTTATTGCTGAAATATATTTTCAAACAGAGAAATCCCGTCTTTGCATTTTAATATGATCGCACTCTCTTTTTTTTTTTAAAAAAAAAGCTGCTCCGACCACAAAAATTAACATTCCGCGCACTTTGTAGAAAATACCAAGATATATTCTGCGGTTTTTTTTTTTATCATTCTGCCTCAATAACACCGAGTATTAATATGTGGTATCAATGCAAGAGCCCCGAGACCAAAATGTTAAAAAAAGAAATGTCATTTTTGAAACGTTTATTTCTACTTCTTTTGATCTATTATGACATATTGGCCTGAAGCTGATTAGGCCTCATAAATGTCGAGAGCCCCATTTGTAAAAAGGAAATGTGACATGAAAAAGTGTAGCTCAAGCGTGCTGCTTTATTACACATGCACTCTCACCTGGTGTCGAGACATTTTAAATTATGAGAAATTTACGAGCAGAAAGGCCAGAAACCACATGACCTTAAACCTGTTGGCAGGGTAGCTCTGCACATGTAATTGCACATGTAAGTGCACATGGTCAAACACATACAACACGCGCACAAATGCACACACTTGCGCATCATTAAGAAGATAATCACTCTGCTATAGATGTTGCAAACATCGCTGAATGAAGTGCAGTTCAGACAGACAGTGCGAAAAGCAAACTGTATGTGCTGGTAATGGTTGGGAGTGGTGCCGTTTGCATGTATTATCTGCACCTCTCAGACGTGGTAATTGAGGCTCAGTGCTGTTATGAGTCTGGGTGAGAGGCAAATAAATGCATCTCCTCGCTGCTAATGCCGAAATCCGATCCTGTCTGCACATATTTACTGTGGGCTGCGTGCTGTCTGTGCCCGTAAGCCCGTGCATTACGCCTGATTCATCAGGCTGTTTATCTCGCCAAGTGAGCAAGGAAAAAAAAAAAAAGACCTGCAGTAAATTCCCATTATTAGATGAAGGGTGAGGAGGCCACGGGGGGAAAGGAGACAGACAGTGTGGCTTTGATACAGCAGCAGCCCTTCAGACAGTGGGTCTCGTCAGCTGGGGCAGATCATTAGCGGAATCGCTGCGAGATGATGTTTTACGGTTTGGTGAGAGTTGATTTACTCTGATCAATGAGGGATCTGACTCCGGCGAGTAGAAACACAGTAAATTTTTACAACAGTGATGTTATTAGCCTCTTGGTTCCTGGGCGGTGAGGCCAACAAAGAGTTTACGACAAGCTGCTTCACATTAGACCTTGGCACAGATGGCCTAAGTTTTAAAACTGCAATCCTGGAGTGTCAAAACACCACTACACAACCCCACAGTGGATATTTCACCTTTTTAATGCTGACAGAGAGAGTACATGTTCACTTTCTTAATTGTTTTCAACTCTCCCAAGGACATCACATCCGTAGTTCTGTCTGACGATGCATTCAGAGGGTATTAACAAAAAAATATATTGAGGTTTATTTGTGGTTTTAGAGTGATACAACACCATCTCATTCGTTATCATTTTGCTGCATACAAAAGACTTAAAAATGACCGTCTTGCTGTGTCACCTGCTGTGACCTTGAGTCAATTACGAGTATAAATTTTGATCAGGGTCGACAGATCCAATCCCGAATGTGTCATTCTTTCACCTCAGTCTGCTTTGGTTTGACAACATGCCAGTAGATTTATCTAAGGTTGGAACAAAGAGAGACGTAGAGCAACAGTGTGCCTCAAACCTAAGTGCTAAAATCAAAAATCAAAAAACACAATTCATCCCAACACTAAATAACCAGTCTCAGTTTGAAGTCCCAGAAAAATGTGACAAATGGATTCATCTTACAAAACTCAGACCACAGACAATCACAGAAACAAATAAAGTATATTCCAGTGGATTCCCAGTAGCATTGAAAGCAATATTGCACATATAAGCCAGCCTTAAACGTTGAAGCGGTAAATGTCCGGATTTTAGCATGCAAGTAGGCATGCATGCATTGTGAAAAGAGAAGTCTGCATACGAATGAATACCAATGAGTGTTTGAAAAATATAGATGACCACAAAATAGGCTCAGCAATTGCATGTAGTTATGAAGTTAACACTGCTCACCCGGTGAAAAAAGAATGTTTCTTCTATTTTCTTTTTTCACAGGACTCCTCTCGTAAAAGACCGTCGGCACAAAATTCATAAAAGGCAAAAGCTGACAGCAGCAGCTGAAAGAAACAAGTTAATAACCAGCTGAAGAGAAAAAATACAGCGCAGGAACAAAGTTGACAACAATGCCCAAACACAACAATGTGCTGCAGATCTACCGATATCATCGCTGGGCTGTAGCTAATGTCTGAGCTCTGTGTAACAACTCACTCGTGGCTCTCTTCATTAGCTCCAAATGTGACTGATCACTGAATGGAGCGATGATCTGTGAGGTGCAGATCACAAGCAAGCCGTCAGTGTTTCCTACAATATTTTTGCGTGTCCTTCAGGTAGATCCAGTTCCAAGACTTTCTTTTTCTGCCGTGCAGTTTCTTGTACCCACTGCCCACCCTGACCACTTCCCTTTCACATGTTCAGAAGAAAAAACAAACAAGGATCTTGTCTGTTATGCAAAATGCTGCCTATTTGTAATGTGCAGTGTTGTAAAGCCCGAAGTTTCAGTTTGATGAACACTAACTCTGTACTTTAATCACCACCATCGAAGACACACCTTTTACCTGCTACGTATCTGCCAGTGCTACAAATGAAGAGATTTTGTTTTAAAGCCTTACAAATAATTAAATGCAAATGCAATCAACGTTTGTTATGTAGCACTACTATTAATCAACCTTTTTCTTTATTTATCTAATATTTAATTTGTATCTAATTACTAGTGTTGACCTTTATCTTTTGTGGAAGTGCGGGCTTTATTATATTTGTCGATTAAAGGTTGTTTTTTTTTAAAGCGGAAGCAGAAATCGGACAGTTTTGCTGCAATTTCTTGATCATCATTGGAAGCCAATAAAAGTTATGAGCCCTGTTCAGGAGTAAACTCATTTTTCAGGGTGACCTGTTTGATTGACTATTTAAAAGACCTCTCTGCTGGATGTGTGGGCCATTTTTTTTGGAGCGTGGAGTGATTTTGAGAATAATGGTGGTTTCTGAAGCTGTTCAGATACAAAGTGAAGCTGATCGGACATCATTGCACTGCACCCCTGGTGCTGTACAGTATATTAGGAAACAGGAATAATAAATATCTTATTAACACTAATAAGGGCTAAAGATGAAATGTTTTCAACTTAGGCGAGCAGGTTTACTCTGTTGTCTGGAGTGGATCTACATTTATTTACCTCTTTTTCTGTGATGCTTTCTGGCGGTCTCTAAATTTTGCTTTAACTTGTATAATGTAGTAAAGCGGCGGCATTCTTCAAATTTGCCACGGAGCAAGCTGAAGCGGGTTTAGTCGGAAGACGAGCAGACACTTAATAGGGAGCAGCAAACAGAGAGCCCAAAGCACCTGAGAGCGAGGAGATAAACAGAACTCTTTGAGCGATCGGCAGAAATTTCTGCCACTCCACTCATTCATATGCTCAACTTCTCAACAGCTTTCCACATCTCAACAGCTTTTAAATTAACAGATGAATATAAATGATGAGTAATAGGTGCCTCCATGCTGTAAGCATCGTTTGGGCAGTTGGACTTAGCTTATACAGTGAGTCACTCAAAGCAGCCCCAGTGAAAAGGTCAAGGAAATAAGCCTTTGGAAAAGTCATCCAACTCACTGCTTGAATTTGGATAAAAAGAGATGCCTCTACTTTGAACTAGCAGCTAAGTGGCATGTCAAACCTCCACGGAATCCTTTTTTTTTTTTTCATGAAAGCAAATGTGAGTTTATAAAAAGGATTTAACAGTGTTGTAATTGTTGTTTCTACATTGACATGCAGCAGAGTCAGCTCACGCTTGGACAAAAACAACTAAATATGTTTGTGGTTTCACACTCGCTACCACATCAGGAACACATTCATCGTTATTTTTGCTTTAATCCTATAGTGCAGGACTATTACAGATATGTCAATTACATTCAAGTCCTTGGCAAACAGGTTCACACAATACTGATTAAGCCTACTGTATCACACCTGACAAATCTCACTCGATGTCAGAATGTATATTTTTACATCTGTTGTCAAGTGTGATATTTTCGTGCTTGCCAGACAAAAACTGCTCGACGGGCAGAACATCCCCTCCAGAGACTTCCACTGGCTAAATTCCAGTTGAAGTCTGAGCTCGCTTAAATAGGGATAAAATTATTCATTTATGTGACTCCTCTAGACTTTCAAGCTGTTATCAGACCGAATAAATCAGTTTCTGAGAGTCAAATTATTAAATTTTTGGCGGTACGATGCATTTTATTTAATTTATCCCCCGTTTTGCAGCTGCAGCAGTAACAATGGAGAAGACTACAGTGGAGCTTATAATGTAATCACGCATTGACCGCTTTATTATATTATATTATATTACATTATATTATATTATATAAGTTACATAAAACACAGCACAGTCAGTTTGTTTGGTTTTGAATTTGTTTACTCCCACATTTTGACCCTGTGCTCTCGCCTGTCATTTTCCATTGTTTAATTGAAGAAGTTGCATTAATTC
The DNA here is from genome assembly GCF_022577435.1 of Embiotoca jacksoni. Classification (NCBI taxonomy): domain Eukaryota; kingdom Metazoa; phylum Chordata; class Actinopteri; family Embiotocidae; genus Embiotoca; species Embiotoca jacksoni. The sequence goes on from NW_027185340.1 coordinate 11,009,651, forward strand.
ATCTTTTCGTCTTTGACGTACTGAACCTACTGCTTCAGTCCTCCTTCCTGGTTTTGGCCAAAAGTTTTGACATCTTGGTTCCAAATGGTGTTTCTTTGTGCTCAGATTTATTTATTGTCTGTTCTCTTCTGTTTTGTATTTGTAATGGATCAATCAAACACTGTATACAGTATGTTCCCCTCATGTCTCATTTTGTAAAGTCTGCCTTAAAAACCCAATTATTCACTACATTTTCTTGTTTTTATAGTTCTGTTCATTTGAGGTTTTTTTTTTTTTTTTTTTTGGGGGGGGGGGGCAAAACACAACACAACACCCTTTTGAAGAACCATTTAACCGAACCAGACAAACAGATCATCTTCTTTCTCATAAGCGCTGGCGACATGTTACTGCTTTGTAGTCAGAAAAAGGTACCGAATAAAATTCTGATGGAAAACATCCCCCGTCAGAAGAGCCCGTACACCCTCAGTCTAAAGTTAGACAACACAGAGAACCACCTGGCCTTTAAAATCACTCCCAAGAGAAAGTTCGCTCTCCCTCTCTTCAAAGTGCAGCGTGGCGCTTCAGTGCCATCACTTGCCTTCCCCTGATGTCACGTTTGACCTCTTTCTGTTGCCTCGCCTAAAAGGAGGCAAGCACGCAATGCTGTGCTGCAGGGAAGACGCGGTATATTATGTCATTTATAATGCATGCATTATCGCCTATGAGTTCCTGAGGGTTAATTCCACAGCACGGTGATAACACACGTCTCTACGTGCGCTTCCCTTTAGTATTAAAAGCTTTACATGCTGACTAAATAGTCGTTCTTGTACGATCCAAGAAATTAGGACAATATCTCTTAATTAGTAATATGGTACAAAGAATGCATCCCAGGAACTATTAAATGTGAGGAGAACCGACCTTCTGTTCTAGAAATCGTTATTTATATATTTACTGAGAAATCAACAAAATTGTAACACATTTTTCACAAAAAATAATTAACACCATCAAATGAGTCCATGTCATAGTGCAAGCAATCGAATTGAGTATTTCCTCCTGTTTACTTGTACCTGTTTACCATCGCACAGTCCAGAGGTGTATATGAAATGAGCTCTGGGAGATATGCTGTTTAGACAACGAAAGCACACAAACAGCTTTGCAGACACCATTTTGTATGTAATTACTTTTAGAGGTTGCACAAATAACAGATGGAAAGGTGACCTTTTCACAATATTTATTTATGCTTGAAATTTAATCTGTCCCTGTCTGGCCTTTGTGGCACAGAATGAGGAAAAATGCTGAAATATCAAAAGGAGGCGGTGTTTGACAAAACGGAGTGAGCAACACGAGGCTTTGAATGAGAAAATGAGCGTTCACAAAAATCCAAATTAGATTTCACATGTGTGCCTTTTAAGACTGAAAGCCTGGCGCTTGTTTCGCAATCAATACAAACATCTCTGCTGTATGTTTAGCAGACTAGTTGGTCTAATTTCCCCCATGTTTAGCTCATTGCTCATTATTTTCCAGTCAACTGACCTTGCGAAGCCAGTTTGAAGCCTGGCAGCATGTTCATTTCTTCCTTCTCTGTTAGACCCCGACCACACTGGAGGGACGCCAACACAGCATGCTGCTCTGATGCAAGTCGTCACTCACGACATTAAAACACCCCAATTTGTCACTGAAAGTCTCTCAAATTTCACAGCATTGTTTCACTCCCACTGTGAGTGAGGGCTAATTCAAACATACTCATCAGTTTATCTCTTCTCCTCCCAATCCCGTCTCCTCCCATCTCCTCGAGAGCTAACTCAAAGCTAATTTGCAATTCTCAGCGGCAGAGGAATTGATGTCTCATCTTGGTGCTAGGTAACAGAATTATGTGAGTAATGAGGGAGCCATGAAAGAAAGGAAAAAAAGAAACAGAGAGAGAGAGAGAGAGAGGGAGAGAGGCAGAAAAAGAGAGAGACATTTTGACGTGAACAACTGGTTGTTTTGTCTTGATTTTGTTTTCACGTAGAAAGCGGGAAGTCATCGTAATTCACAGGAGGGTTTGACTTCCTGACATGAAAGGCGGGGACATGACTGTTCACGCCATGTTTATCGCACAACAAGCGGAGGGTGTCATTGCTAGAGGGCACTGTTTGATTTTCATAATCGTTTCTACTTTGACAGCTTTACTCCACACTAATATCTTTAATATTTAAAATTTAGAAAGAGAGCCAGGACATTGGATCAGTAACACAGCAGCAGTGTTTAGATACATGGGAACAAAAAACCTTTAGTGAAGGCTGCATCAGGTTTTTTTTTTAAACAAGTTCACGAAAAACAATACATCTTTATGTTCACATGACGGGGCCTTCTTGCAGCTGTGAGAGTTATTATTATGTGAAGTCAGGTGGCAAAGTTAGTAAAAAGTCCATCGGGAGGAGTTCGGGGTGAATAGACGGGTCAGTGGTTTTATGCAAGACTCTGCTGTTTTAGTTGCATTTGGCTTTACATTTTAAAGGTCCTATATTTTACACTTTTCCAGACTTTTATTTGCAGTCTTGATTTCCATAAGAAGATATTTTTTGTGGTTTTAAGTACCAAAACTATCTTAATATAGTTTTGGCACAGTTGCTGAATACAGGCTGTGTGCATTTCTCTGTTTTGACACTTAAACAATATTTATGGAGCACTAAGACCTGCTGTATAATCAAAAAAGAAATGGAACTCTGAATTTATACAATATGGGACCTTAAAATTCATAATAAATCTTTTTTTTTTTTTTTTTTTTTTTTTTCAAAACTGACAATAATCCTTCCTTAACCATGTGTTTAATATAGTAATATGAGGATTTCTTTCAATAAACCTTATTAAGTTATTCTGCTCTCAAGCTGAAACAAACCTGAATCATAGTGTTATCTAATAGATTTTTTTTTTTTTTTTTTTTTTTTTTTTTTTACATTTGAACAGTTTTGACGGCACAGATAAATAATGCTGTCCTGAAAATAAAGGCATCCAATTAGAAAAGGTTCCCGTGTGTAATTGAAGAGGGCATGTACAGAAAACATTGGATTTGTTGCTTGAATGACAACATTTATGGAAAGGTTAAGGTTAGGAAAAAGATTCAATGATATGGCACATAAATTATGGTTAATGTATTGTTAAGATTATGTAAGGTATTGTCATTAAAAAGTCAATTAAAGGAAAATATTAATTGCAGGTCGGTGATTGGATGAAAAACTCCGGTATCCTGTATTGTATCAGTCTAAAGCACTGCATGCACGTCCTCCACATCCTGGATGTCGGGCATTAAGTGTTATACCAGATACGAATATAGTAGATAGAGCAGGAGATGCAAAATTATTCAATATGTAATTCTTAGAGTGAAGTTCTGAGTGCCTGATAGGCAGAAGCCCAAGACACATTCAGTGCATGGGACTGCCCTCCAAACACTTTCTGCAAGGGAGGAGAGCTCAGTAAGCAAGAATGTTCTGCAATCACCAAACACTAAAAATAGATGACAGCGCTGCCAGTGGACTAACATTTACCTCGACCCCAGTTAAACTCCACTTGAGAAATAGTGACTTATACAGTCATAAGATGCACTGTGACTAAGATGCATAAAAGAGTGGGGTGTTTCGCAAAGATATAGAGGTTAATACAACCAAATTCAATGTAAATGTGCTGTGAATTCCAGACAGGAACTGATGCAGTTTGGCAATTCAATGAAGGGGAAATTTTATGACGGCAAAACCACGACTCCCTTTTCTCTGAGTTCCTCCACAGAGAACGAGGCCACAGCAGCCCCAGCACATACAGCACTTCCACTATAAACTACTCCTCTACATACTGTGTCATACCACATCTCTGCTAGACTATACTGTGCTATGCTCTGTTACACTAATGGATGATATATTTTGAATATACAATATGAAAGCATTCTGTTTTTAATACAAACAGTGCTCATGTAGATGATCTATTTCATGCAGTGGTGGAAGAAGTATCCAGATCCTTTTTACTTCAGCAAAAGTACTTTAACAGCAAAATAAAAATTCCACTTAAGTAAAGCTACACAAGTATTTGCATCATTGTGGAAGCAGCACGTTACTGTTGTAGCTGCTGCAGGTGCAGATGGTTTGAACTACTTTATATATTGTTTCATATGAAGGGAAGTAGATAAATGTGAGCCATCATCAGAGAAAAGAAGAAAAAAATAAGTTCCAGTTTTTGGACTTTTTCTCTAACCTGAGATTTTTTTTGTGTGAGATATTTAATGATTTGAACAGTTATTGAAATGAAGATAAGTAAGTTCAGTAAGAAGACAAAAAGGTTCATTTTAAAATTAACTAAAGCTGTCAAATAAATATTGTGATGTACAAGGCACAATAATTCCCTCTAAAATGTAGAGAAGGGTAAGTATGAAGTAGATCAAAATGTAAATCCTCAAATAAAGTACAAGTACTTCAGAATTGAACAAAATTGAGTCAATGTATTTAGTTACTTTCCGCCACAAATTTCATGTCTTTATATAAGAAAAAATAAAAATCCAAACAGATGTAACTAAACCAAGCATTGTTCACCCTTCTAACAACATACCGTTTAGTTTATTGCTGTGTTCTATTCCTCATATACACATTTAGCAATGTCTTGCACAGCAGGAATTACAAAACATGCTGTGAAAAGCTTCTGTTGAAGACCATAGCATAATGGTAGCCCCTCTCTGCATAGAGAAATAGCAAAACAAAGACAAGGTCGTTGACACTACAGCGCAGGTTGACAGGTGTACCAATTAGTAAAGTGGTGAGCCACAGGCCCATGATGCTTCGCCTGCCATCACCAACAATGAGCCTGAAAACACATGACGGCATTGAGGAACTGTCAAGTAACCCAGTAACGCAACAGTGACAGCTATGACCACTTAAACAACATGGCATGTAAGTGTGTGCAATGAAGAGAGACTGTATGATAATAATCACCATCACCATCCCCAGTGTTTCTAAATTTAGGGGAAGCCAGATATACAGCGAGCTAATGGCCTAGTAAGAGATACAAAGGGAGAGAGAAGTGTCATCAGTGGCAGTGCAGTGCTTGTTGCTTGTCATAATTACACTTTGATGCTGGCAAATACGTTTTACAGTATCACGCAGTGAGGTAATATGTCAGCTGGACTGGTTTGTGCTCCGTCTCTGCAGTAAAGCTGTCGGGGAGTGATGAGTAATGACCAGCAGAATGAAAATAAAACCCGAGCTTCAAACAACAGATGAACAGCAGCTGTGCAAATGCACCAAATAAATACACCCAATTCATGGTAACTTTGTTACCTGCGATCCACCAACAAATCTGCATAAAGTAACCTTGGAGTGTCAAACTTCAAATCTCACTTGGCTTCAGCATTTTACGCTGGAAGCCACCAGGACTGGCAAGAGGGGTCAGCACATGCTTACGGCAGAGTGTGTTTTTAAATCGCCTGCAGATACTCAGTCCTAAAAATGGAGCTTCCCAATTTTGAATCGATTTTGCTGTATGAGACAACATATCATCTTAGATTTTGGATGTGGTATGTAATATTCTTGGTTTTAAAGGCTGCGCTACAGCCACTAAAGTGATGTCATTTTGTGAACTCACCAGACTGTTTTATTTCTTTACCCACACAGTCATTATATTCACATCACTGATGGTCATTTGTCACAAATCTCATTGTGTAAATATTTTTGTGAGATTTACCAATATTCATCCCTACAATACAGTCGCAATATTGATATTCGAGGTATTTGGTCAAAAATATCGTGATGTATGATTTTGTCCAGAATAACACAGTAAGGATCATATTGGAGGTTGAAAACACAGACTCATTAATGTGCAAGTTTGGACTGCAGCTAACTCTTCGTTATCAATTATTTGGTCCAACCAACAGTGCACAAAAAACAAAACAAAAGAAGAAAACAACAACAACAACAGCAACCAAAAACATGAACTATTACAACGAACAACGGAAAATATTGAAGTCACAGCCAGTGAAGTCTTGGGACTTTTGCTGAAAACGTGACTTAGACAAATGATCAAACTATTTACAAATGAGTCTCGGGTATTTTGTCAAATGTATTAACATACATCACTGATCATGATTAACAGTTTCAAGTGTCAAGGAATAATCGACACCTCACTTCCACGTATTCTCGCCCAACAGACAAGCGAGTGACAGGAATCACACCTTGCCCCTCAAATGACTTCTCACTGCTCAGATGAACATTTCCCTCTTTGGAATAAATTCTCTCTGAGTTCAAATCAACTCTCTTTGCTTGTACATGTGAGACCATCGAATTCACTCTCAAGCATAGTGAAAGTAACTCTTTTCTTGGAGTTGATTTGTAACACTTTTCAGGGGTTGAACTTGAACTCTTTGGGAGTTAAAACTCATAAATGAACACAAGCTGGAGTCTAACTTATAAAATAAACTCCCAAAATAAAACTCTTTGTTTAACTCCAGGATATTTCACTCCAGAAATTTGCTGTGATGATGGACGTCATCAGTCTCACCTTTAAAAAAAAAAATATTTCGTTCCTAATTACAACTTAATTCAAAGTCTAGTATCACCAAACTAATATCGGCCATGCGTGTGTTTTGTATGTAGTTACACATGATGAGTATCAAACACATGCGACCACACATGGAGGAGGACGCAGTGAGTATGCACCCCGGCATGTGTAAGCGAGTGTTGCTCACTTGAATGCCTCCTACTGTGAAGGCATCTGTCTGCATAACGGCCCTCAGGTAATAACAGTAAAAGGCCCCACCTGCTGTGTGAAATGAACTCAGTGCTACTCACACGGACAGGTTGTGTTTATATTGCAGGTTGCCACGAGCAGCCACCCAGGAGGTCTCACAAGGCTCTAATTAGGTGAAGGGTGGGCTATCCAAACCCAAATCAACACACTGGGCGAGTTTTGTCTTGACCCGTCATTGGACGAGTTCACCTGGAATTTGAACCTGAGCAGGGGGTCAATTATTCTCATGTGCCTGGAATAAAACTAGAGGAGCAGGGAGTCAGGGTTAAATGGGAATTAAGTCAGGTGCTGTAGGCCTGTCAATGTTAACCACCACGATGTTATGTGTAATGCATATCTTTATCGATTGATCGGTGCCACACTGCTTAAAAACATACTTAATTCAGGTTTCTCAAACTTTTCTGGCATGTTAAATGGTGCGTTCAAAAGCAACTGGGAAGTAGGAAAGTTTCCGACCACCGAGTGAGAGAAAACACCTGAACGCCTGTTGAACTGGGAATTTCCCAGCAAGAAAGTCTGAGGTTTTTGAGAGCTCCAAGAAGTCGGTCTGACACCACTTGACATGGCAACGTTTGTGGTGAAAGGTAGAAACATGCTTGTTCAGTGCAAAAATAAATCATGTAATGGTTCATTTAGGTCATACAAATAAGGGCAGGATATTGTTGCGTTAAACAATAATTACTATATTGGCAGACAACAACAAATGGTATCAGCCCTCCCACACGGCCGGGAACACGTTGCTGTTAGTTTGCTGGCTGCTTTAAACGTTATCTGCTAAAAAACTACATGTAGAAATGAAGCGTACAAACAATAATGACCATCTGAACTCCATCTCGTACCTGTGATGTTCTATATGGGCGGAGACTAGGCTGTTTGGCACTTTTCTGTATTCAGACTATACATAGAGAGCAGATTTGCCATGTTGCCTCTTTGTTGTTGTCACATGAACGCTCTCAACTGGGAAGTCATTGGTTACCAAATCCTAACTTTCCCTGAACGCACCAAAATGATTTTCCTTAATCAGTTGGAATCTCTGAGTGAGTGTTAGTAGGAGTTCTCTTAAAACAGACGATGTCTCCGATGTATTATTTAATGTGTGTGAACGGAGTAGTTAAGGAGGACAGTCCGGCCTGCGACAGGATGTGTGGCTCTCCGGGCATAAAGCTGGAGGGGAAACAGACTTCAGCTTTATCTGGACAGTAATTGCATCATCAATTATAACTGCTAAACGCTTTTGAAGTCACCTGCTGATGTGGCCACCATTAACCTCGCTGCGCTTGACCAAGGTGAACACTACAGCCCACAATGTATATCAGACATGCCATCAGCACAAACAAGCACACATTACACGAGTCAGGTGCCTTTTTTTCTTCTTTTCTAGATAGACACTGAAATAAAATGTTCATGCTGTTCAACAAACAGTGCTGAAATGAACAAAACTGGAGCTGAATTTCCCTCCTACACGAATGAGTTTGACCTCAAATAAAGTTTGTATGAGCAATTTCCTGTAATGTTTGAAATATTTTACTTTGCGGACAAAATTTGGGTTTCCGACTGTTATAGAAAATAGTTTGTAGAAGCTGTAATGTGGCCTTGAATGCAGTCGGGGAGTTAATATGCCCTCTCTCTCTCTCTCCCCCCCCCTGCTGCTGTATGCCACTGTCTCTGGATCTCTGACTGGGAAATCAATATCGTCTCCAGCCCAGCATAAGTCAATATGTGTCACAGAGCTTTTTTTCTCTTGAAGCATTCATATGTGTTGCATAGCTGTGACTGTTTGAGTGCACTCACACAGTTTACTGAGGCCAATCGACTAGAAGACCTCCTTTTTTTTATACAAATGGAGGAGGAAAAAAAACCTTAAAAGTGAGGCAATTTAGTCAAGAGTCTGCATTTTATTGGTGTAATAGTTTACATTTTCTTTTAAGTTTTAAAGAAATTCAGCATCGATGAACGTCTGGAATAGAGACATGTTAAAAGAGTAATAATTTACTGCCTTATCGCAATAACTGATCATGATGCATCACTTTTTATTGCCAGACACTGAACAGTTACCTCAGCTGCAGGAAATCTGAGGTTCCACTCAATCAAGCCCCAAACTGCACTCCACATATCCCCCCCTACTGTCTTAACCAAGTGGGAGCTTTGTTTCCATTACTTTATAAAAAATTAAGATCCCTGTAGAGAAGGATATTAGCTCAAATCTGTGTCCTGCTTTGATTTTACAATAGATTTTAATATTTTACTCATTTGTGTTGTTCTGAATTCATTGTATTAATCCAAAAAGAAATTTGCGTCTTCATTTGCTGGCGTATTTAACTGGATGTTTCTTTGGTACTGATTCAAGAATGTGAATCTTTTTATATGCTGACTCATTCACCTAAGTGTGTGTTGATCACCGCCTTCAGCTGAGTGAAGGCAACTTTCTGTGTTTTCACATGGGTGTGCATTTTGAACTTGAGGTAACGTTGCAGATTGTGTGCGTGTGTGCGTGTGTGTGTGTGTGTGTGTGTGTGTGTGTGTGTGTGTGTGAATGCCTGAGGCCATCTTTTACCTTCTCACCCTTGCTCTCAAAGCACAGTTCAGTCACGCTACAGGCTAAACCTTCATGCTGGGTTACAGCACACACAACACGCTATGGTGCTCTGGGACCATACCGGGTCTCCCAAGACCCTCATAGGCAGAGTCGTACTTTGTCCTCAAAAGTCATCCTATGTTTACATCTACATCCATGTACAGTATGTGTCCTTATGGTAGGCGAGATATCACTATGCTAAACTATGGTGGCTGTTGAGAGGATGATCTCCATCTCCTATGAAATTTGATAACTCTGATACTAAAATGAATGCTGATTGTGTCTATTTCTACCTTTTTATTTTGGTGATTAGTTCAGGAGGTGTTCTTTTTCCCGCATTTCCCAGGGCAGACCAGTGTGTTATGTCTGCAGTAGCCAGCACTTGTTTTAAAGTGATAAACATTAAAAAAAAAAAAAAAAAAAAAAAAAAAAAAAGGCCAACGTTGTGGGCTGACCTTGTGAATCTAAGTAGTAGCGTCTGTTATGTTGGTCCTGTGGGGACGGATGATTCACTTCCAGTGAAAAGGGAAATTAAATGATAATTTTTGTCAGTGTTTTAGAATTGCACTTCCCAGAAAAAATATAATTCAAATAACTGGAGCAGCATTACGACGACTGCTTTTTTAAATTCTTTATGTATGTAGATAATGTGGGTTATTTGAGTTTTTAAGGACTCAGGTGTAAAAGTACAGTAACGGAAGAATTTATGGTTTGCACACATCCAGGGTTAAAAACTAGAGCAAAAGTGCCAAAAACTGCAGTTCCTCAAAAGACCATTTGAGGCCACCCTTAAAACCAAGACAATTTTCGTTGACCCCCATCTTAAAATGCCCGATTTGAGAGCAGAAATAAACGTGTTTACAACCTGATTCGCAGAAACGGATTTGGTCTCTATGGCTTGTTTCCCCATATGCCCTTAGTCATGTACAATTATTATGCATAATTAAGGACATGGCGGCTTTGAGTGACAGGTAGGTGCTGTCACAGTTGGCGAGCTGCCTGCAGACCTGAATCAGCTCCAACTGCGCACCACCTCTTTGCCTACCGTTTGGATCAGTGGGAGTAACGCTGGGTCACAGTGAAGGCCAGAGCCACCCAGAACTGAGCTTCAAAACCGCTTCCAAGGAGACCTATGGGTGTCGTTATGGAGGCTACATCTGGTTCCTATATGTGTGTACTAAGGTACCATAAACTGTAATTCTTTGGTACAGCAGGAACAAAAATAAAATGCATAAAAGAACATTTTTGTCACTGATTTTGAAAAATGTATAAATTCAACTGCGGCTCAACAATCAAGGGACTCTGATCCTGAATAAATAACCTTTTTGTCCATAATACTCAATGACATGACTCTGACCTGTTCACTATCCAGAATAAGACCCAGGAATCATTGGCTGCACGGTGTGTGGATTTTAATTTCAGAGGTTAGAACAGCCTCTGCCTCTGCCTCACGGCTGAGGCGCGGCAACAGGACAACAGACGAGACGCCTATTTTTCACGCGTGACGCAGAGACAAGGAGAATATCTGTGATCACATGTGTACCATATAATCACAGTACAAACCTAGAGTAGACTCTAATTAAATCATGGTGATCATTTAACAGGTGAAGGGTGGTGTTTGAAAATGACTTCAAAATGAAGTGCTGCTTTTGGGTAACGACTCTTTACTTGTCAGACCGCAAACACTCATTTCCTCATGGTTATCATCCAACGGATACTTAACGTAATGATTGAGTGATGGGTCTGGCAGTAGCAGCGCCGCAGCTGTGCAGCGAGGTAGAGGCAACACACACGGCATGCAGCCAGTGTGTCTCGGGCCTTGAGCTCTAGGATATCCATTGCCTGTGGTTAAGTATGTTGACAGGAGGAGACTATTCTGTTCGTAATTGTTTGGATAACAGGGTGTACTGAACCAGGAATGTGTTGTCCCAAAGGGCTGCACCGTTACACCTTCACCCTGCTACCTGTACAGTTATCCAAAACAACAAGGAATATTTCCAGTGTAACGAGGATGTTTCCCATTAAAAAAAATCTCCCAGATACGAAAAAGAAATGTAAAACGTAAAAGCGTAGCTGAACCGCTCAAAGCGTTGATCACTGCTACACTGAATACATAAATCACTGTTAATCTGCACAAGGAAGGAAATTAATTCACCAGACTACAATTTTAAGAAAAATATTGTCATCACAAATCAAATCTGGTCTTCTTGTTTAATAGGTTTTTATCTCTACATATTTATATGGCTTCTCTTTAAATACTGAGCAGAGATACAGGCCTCACTATATAAATGTTGTACTAAACTTGATATTTGGGCAGATATTCCGGTTTAAATAATTACGAATCTTGTGATTAAATAGAGGAAATCAATATGCAGACACAGATAAAGGGGAGACAGAGAGAGCGAGAGAGAGAGAGAGAGAGAGAGAGAGAGAGAGGTGAAGTGTGTGTGTGTGTGTGTGTGTGTGTGTGTGTGTGTGTGTGTGTGTGTGTGTGTGTGTGTGTGTGTGTGTGGAGGGGAGGCTGGCCTCCTGTGTCGGGAAGCCTCCAGGCCCTGCTTTCAACGCAGAATCAATGTTACTCCACTTAGAAGTAAATTGAAACTGTTTTTCCATCGAGTCCCCACCATTTTAATTTTCACCTGAAGGGGTCAGAGAGAGGACACTTTAGTGATGATGAAAGACATTTTCCCATTTTCACAGCTTGGTCACGCTTTGACACATCATTATCCCATTGACTTAATACATGGTTTCCCCTCTATCTCACTCTGCCTCCCTCGTCCATCAGCAGCGGTGACTTTCTCTCTTGCTCGGTCGCTGTCTCTCTTTATTCAACCACCTACCTCTGTATACAGCTGCCTGTAGATCCCCTCAACGCTTCCCCACAATGCATCCCCACTGTACCTCCCACACTGGTCCCTCAGCTTTCCGTCTCTTAATCCTCTCTCCCCATCACTTCGTCCATCTACCTCCTCTCAATTTTCTGCCGTTTCTTCGTCCCTCCCAATTCTCACACCTTTAATGCGCTCCATCCATCTCCACATTGAGTGCCTCTTCTTTTATATTAGCCTCCTCCTTTATCATTCTTTCCCTGCACCCCTTTTTGTTTTATCTGCTGCATTTCCTTCCCTCCTTCCTCACAGACACGGGACCAGATTGAGTGGAGATTTTTTGCTTTTTTTCCCCCCCTCAGTATTGTGCTTTTCACTGCCAGAAAACCGGTTTCACTTCCAAGTCTTAATTACCATTTACAGGATAACACAAACATAAAGGGTCAATTGAATGTTGAGTCTGAACTGCTTTGCATTGGAGAAGAGCTTTAATGGCTCCGAAAACACTACGAAAACAATGCATGTACATTCACATACACGTGCACATGTAAGCAGTAGTGATACATACTCAAACACATTCAACCATTCTTGTCTCTCTCTGTCTAGACACACTCAAACATATGGATATACAGTAGATACATAAATATATATAAATACTGAGATAGAACCTGTCCATCTGATCATCTGATATCCCTCCAAAGCACGTCGTGCACCCATCAGTCCACAAGAAGACACTGTGTCATGTTTTTGCCTCAAGAACACCCATCAAAAAAACAAACAAACACGTAATCAGGGTTCGGAAAAGACCTTGGTTTGGGTTCAAATGATTACGTTTACAGGAATACCATTACGTAAGTCACGTCACATAAGTTCATTTACTTGAAAGATATCAACACGGACTTTTGCTTTCTCATGGACTCGAACACTAGTCGTTGTTCCACCCAACCATCAAACACCTCGTCCCCGAGTCACTCTTTGTACTCCGTCACACGACCTCCACCACATGACCCTCAACCCCCTCGCCGCACGTACGTGTACTTTGACACAGGCTCGGTGCCCTCCGGTGGACAGTGCAATACCTGAGCTGATAGGCATGAAAGATGAAAAGGGCTCAATTGAAGGGCTGTAATTCTGCGGCAGCGCAGGGATTAGCAGAAGCACCACGTTACACCGTTTTACAGTTTCAGAGCAGTGCCCAAAAAAACATGTAAATAAGCAATTAAAAAAAGACATTCTCACAGCTTACATATAAATGATCAGTAATTAATATGCTGTGGTTAATGTGATTATGACAGGAAGAAAGAGCAACCTGCTTATTAGATGATGACACTAAAGAATAAAGCAAGGCTGTAACTGAAACTCAGTTGGTCTTATAAACTGAAAAAAAAAAAGCTGTATCACTAATTATGCCATTTGTTTCTGTTTGTATTTTCTTTGTAGTCTATAACACAGTCAATGACATGTTATTATTTCATTTGTATTTAATGTGAGGTACAATGAAACCAGAAATATTAACATGAAATAAATGCGATAATTAGTCTTTTGGTCTCTCCACAGATATACCCAATTTTAAAAGCCTCACAAGTAATTCTGCCTCTGAGTGCAGATGTGCAGTATATTCCTGTTTTTCAGCTGTCAGGGCAACAATATTTTCAGGAAAAGCTGATGTGTTGAGCCATTATTGTCATGCTCCTCCGTGATGACTGCTGTTCAAAAAGTATGAGAAGAATAATGTATGACGTAATTATCTATAATGATGATTATCACATGCTCCAATTTTCACTTTATGTTTGCACAATGTGCCACTGCAACTATCTGCAAAACACATACAGACAGGAAGAGGGGATCCCAAATAGGAGGTGTCCTTCACTGTCCTTCACCTTCAAGTAGACTTTTAAATAAAAACGGTCACATCTCTAAAATGAATACTGGAGAAGTGTCCTTCATGCAAACAGAAAACTCCACCGGAGTTACATGCAAACCCCAGAAGATTCGGAGTTGCAATGTAAGAGAGATGTCATAAAGGGTTTTTAAATTAGAATCGGTACACAATAATCAACACTGTAACCCACCTTTTACAGTCACATGTTACAAACTGCAGTTGGTGCAACGATGTGATGCAGCACTGGTCAGGAGGTGAGCCTCCGTCACGCACACCAGCCACACCTGAACAAGAGCAAAGTAAATGCAATGACCCGAACAAATTATCCCGTGAGTGTATGAGAACAGAGCAAATTCACTGCATTGTGGAGACGTGCAGTAGTGCTGCTTCAGCACCACGGACAGCTGCTGCCCACTGCCAGTGCACTGTGGAAGCTTGTTAAGCAACACTGTCAGCACCTCCTGCAGAAACAACAGGCTCTGGATCAGCCTGATATCCAGCCATAACCGTGGCGATATGTTCAAGTGTTGTGAGTTAGACAGACACCGTTCTGTATGATGACGAAGAATGTATTAATTAGGAAATATGTGGTCACGAGATCACAAGGCTGCAAGGCGACATCATGTGATATTTGTGCCTAATGGGTCATTTTCGCAACCAATTTAAACAGATAGAGTGAAGGAAATCTGAAATATTATACCTGCTGATTACAATGTATGATTAGAAATAGAAATTGCTGTGTAGAGATGTATAAATACATGAACGGCTTTATGTGAAGCTGAGACCGAGTACAACCTCGCAAACGCACTCCCGTACAGACGGATAGTGAGGTCGTTGTTTTCAATCGTTATTCGGCGTCATATGAAATGTCTTATTGAGGACACTTTTAATGTCACATATGTTTTTGCATCTATAGGTTTAATTTGTAGGGGAAGATGACAAATACCATTAATATTGATATTAATTCTATGTATTACCGTCCCACACTAACCTACCTGAACTTTTTACAATGAGATATGAAAAACTTTGCCCTCTTAGTTAAGCTGTTTATTGGCCCCTGCAGTTGAGCAGCATGGTACTAAAAAGCAATTCTTTGGAAGAGGTTGCATATTGGCTCCTTTGAGATGCACCTCAACCATCAGTGTACAGTGGATTCATGAATGTATGCTGTGTTTTGTTGAAACACAAAATCACATATTACTTTTGCTTACTTCCATTTGTTGGCTAGAGGTTGTGCATGAACTCTACGTCCTGCATCAGCTAGTTTTTTTGCAGCCTCTGAGTTTTGCCTAACTCCGTCCTTTACATCCCATCCATATTTTAATTGAAGGAGGTGATGCATGGGCGTTGAGCGGGGGAGGGCCACAGTGAAAGCACTCTGCTCCCAGGATAATTAAATCAAGCTTTAAAATGTAAATATACCATAAAACAATATTGAGCTCCACTGGTTTTAATTGATGCCCGTCCCGAATGCTCGATGAGGCTGTTAATTTTGACTGATGGCTCACTACAGCCTAATGATCACTGCAGCGGGCCACCAAATGGAACCATACTCCTACATATTCATACTCCTACCTTATGCACACTTGGGAGAAGACAGTTCAGACTCCATCTTTTTGGGGTGAAAACATTTGTTTGAAATATCTACAGATGAATTAAGAAAATTTCTGGTCGGGAGAGCAGACTGTGACATACATTTATGCAAACCACACACACACACACACACACACACACACACACACACACACACACACACATAGCCACCTGTATTTACAAAAAAAGGGTCCCCTGTGATCATTTAACTAATTCCAACACAGCAGAGGGGGAGCAGGAATGCCAGACTGAGGCAGGCCATGCCAGGCCTCACATGTGTTTCAAGTGTCAGCCAATACCCCCCCCCCCCCCCCTTCCTCTCACCCTCTTACCCTCTCCCACCTTCATGTTTAACCCACTGCCACACACACAATAAGCACCGGGACCAGGCTCTATGCCATGCACACAGACTGACTCCTACTGGGTGAAAAGGACACACTTAAACTGATTGTATTGGTAACCAGTGATAAGTCCAATTTGCGGTGCCTCCACAGAGCAACACATTGATTTAATTATAACCTCTTCTATGCTCAGCTTTAGATTTTACCATCTGACTGATGTGGCCTGATACAAATAAGGACATTTCCAAAGCTGTTGACATATAAACTCTGTATTTTATGTATTTAAATCTGTCTGAGGTAATAAATACTGACATAAAATGCAACTATTAAATACTTATTAGATTCAGTGTTCACTATATTAGCTCAATTCCATAATATAAACCTTGGTGTTGATGTAAAATGCGAGTCATGTTTTTGAAAATGGGGGGCCTGGAACATCATGTCTTATAAAGTCACTGCATTTTTATGTACTTCATAGTGCAGTACTTGTGTGTTCGCGTGAAAGTTACGATAGTTATTTATTAATGAAGCAAAGGAGGCCTTTTCTATTCAGCCCTCACTGCTTCAACAGTCTTTACCAAAGCCAAAAAGGAAATACATAATTCATAAGTGCTAATACTGTAGCCATTTTGTACTGTTGAAAACAGTGGCATGATGTAACTTTCGCTGATATTTCGTGATGAACCTGCATGAGAACATACTTGTTACTATAGAAACAACAGCCAGGACCATTATATATTTTTTTATCTCTAAGAATATGGTTCAGCTGTAGCAGGAGCGAGAGGCAGACTATTACAATCACTGTGGCTCTGGGACTGTTAATGGTGTGTAAGAAACTGTGAACCTGAAAGAACTTCATAAGAAAAGAAGAAGTTAACTTGTCCATTTTCAAATACTGTATAAAAGATGTGAACTTGCCCAGACTGAAGGTACTGCCTCTTCTCTCCCTTCTTTCTCCTGTCTTCTTCCTCGCCAGTCTTCCCTTCTCCCTCCATGATTGTTTCCCAGGCTGGCTTTGTTTACTTGTGTCCCTTCCTTTCATCTTGTCCTCTAGCCAAACTCTTCCTCACCTGTGCTCTGCATCATATCTTTTCTCATTCGCCTTTCGACACACACTTTGTTTAAACCTTACAAAAGTCATCATTACAGCTTTCTCCTCTGTTTCCCAATCATCATTCCCAACAACTCTTCCAACCCATACAACCACGTACTTGGTACGAATAGATATCGTACCAACAAATCAAAGACAACCCACAGGAGTGTTAGCACCTCTGCTTGGATTCAGCCACAAAAACTTGGTCAGGATTAGGGAAAAATTATGGTTTGGGATCAAATATTGACATGACCCATGCTGTGCATTAAAGTGATTACTTCCTTAAAGTTATGAAAGCTCTGTTGTCATGGAAACAGTAAATGCAGTTTAAAAAAAAACAAAAAAACTGCAGCGCCTTGTGGATGGAAATGGGAAGTGAGCAGTAGCCACAGTTCAACCCTGCCTCCTCCAAAAAAGCTGACATTATAATCGTCACTCGATAACAAGGTAGCCGTTTTTTATATGTCCACTAGAGGACGCTTAAGTTTAAAATATAACTGTGCATAAAACACCTATTGTTTCTTGGAGTCAGCTGTCTCACCATTCCTTCCTTGCGCCCCCTGCTGCTCTCCTAAATTTAACTCCCTCCTTCCTTTTATCCAAAGCATGTAGAGGAGCTTATTTTGTAATGGCAGTAATGTTGACAGTGGCGATGACCACAATAATCACTTCTATTGCTTTTCTAAGTCCTTTTACGGGAAACACTATGTGTGTTCACAGTTTCTTGTCTCATTTGTGTACCACTTTAAAACCTACTGAAAAATCAGCTAGTTGGTGTGAAAAATTGAAAGTGAAATTTGATTTGTTCAAGTTGTTTATTGCTACTTGAGTATGTTTTTTGTTTTTTTTCCCGTGGTAAATCTTCATTATGTTCCCTTTTTTTCAATTACACACTTCAGACGTAGAAGCAGCAACACTTTTGCTGCTATATTTGAATCTCTGCTGGTATCTCTGACACAGAAGAAAAATATATTGTATTTGTGCTTTGTAAAATATGATTATCACTACATATCTATTATTCCACAGAGGATGCGTGACACAAAGGATTTCGTTTGAACTGACATTTAAAATTACATTTAGCTTAAACGTAAAACAAGGTGACCGTGTTGCTGAAAAGAAGAACTTCTAACATTTGAACTAGGTGACTTCTCTCATTTCTGGAGGATAAAGAGCTGGAGCACCCAGCTTAGTGTTCGTTTTAACTAATTATCCACCGTTAATTAATGTGAAGAAAAAGCAATCAAAATGGCTACACCTGTCTAATTACATCCAAGTCAGACTGTGTGGGGTAGGATCCAAGAAAAGGTGAGTGATGATAGTCTCAAGGCTAGAGTCCTGTGCTGACAACCTGTTTAATTAGATTAAATAGGAAGTTGTTAATTAATTAGTGTATCATGGTTGGCTGGTATTGGATTCTTTATGGCCAGAGTTGATGGGTGTTTTGAAGACCTGTGGTATGAAATTTTCTCGGGAACTAAGAGATTCTTACAAGGACATTTACATAAGAAACGGTTTCGTTGCGACCACATATTGCCGGTTTAAAATCACATTATGAAAAGTGTATGTATAAAAAAATTGAATGAAGAGATCTATTTAACGCAAATTGAAAAAGAACAGGGACAAACTCACACAAAAGTGTCTGTTAGATTTAAGCTGAAGTTATTACAAGGTTTTATTTCTCAGAATGACCAGAAAAAGAGGTCATCTTCTAACGGTGTAGACATCTTAGTAAAGAAAAAAAAAAAATCTCTCTATTGTTACCTTTCTGCTGCAGCTTGGCAAAGAAACACTGTCTGAACAAAGAGGGAATTTCATTGCAAAAATGAAGACTGGACACTTTGACCTCTTTACAAGGTATTGCAGTGTGTGATCACTTCACAGCTATTATGAAAGGAGGAATGACTAATCCAATCGACTCCTTCAACCTATAGGGCATATGAATATTGTGAAAACTGAGCGATAAGGCTTGCGGACTGCTGAGTAAACGTGTTCCTGAGTCAGAAAGTAATGATTGCCATCACTTGGATTCACAATCAGTGTCTTTTAAAACTTCTAATTTAAACCCCAAAGTAGTAATTCTTAAATTGCATTAATGCTTGTTTTCCACTTCAGTTGTCTCAATCGCCACGGTGAGGTCTTTTTTTTTCTCACCTTGTAGGATGCAACTTGAGTTTCAAAATAACTGCTCTTTCCAGATTTTGGACCTGAGGCAGCACTGGTAATGAATATACTTGCTTTGTCCATTATCAGTGGGGTCCAGAGGGAACCTGAAACCTGAGACTTGGTTCCCATTGGCACTTGTGTTGGCATATTTAGGCATCCATAGAGCTGCTGCCTGGGGCTTGATGATAGAGTGGCTCCTGTTCTGTAAAGGAGCTGATTGAAATCAACTGAAAATCAAACCCATCTATCTTTCTGTTCATTCTTCAGCAGGGGAGATTTATCATGGTGCTGCCACTCTTTTAAGTTTGGTTTAGTGGCACATAGACAACTGGCACTGAGTAGGAAGGGGGCCTTAACCTTTTACTCACCTTAACTTACTGTTTTAGCTGCCTAAATTGAGCATGGCGTCCAATGTTTGCCATAACCATGACCTTGTTGTCATGGACAAAGCTTTAAAATGTTTGGAAAACAGACATTTGGCAATTCACAAATAGTTTCATTTAACGCCACTTTGGAATTAGATCATCAATGTTATTAGATTTGTATACGTTTTACTAAAAGATGTAAACTATGATGTCGTATGAGATGAAAGAACTATCCATATTAAATTATCAACATTGAGGACAGGCAGTTTATTAGGCGTACTTTGTTAAAATGCTCTGGGTGCAATACCATTTTAGGGAGTCAACTGTACAAAAAGTGGCAATGAAAACGTTTTGAGACTGTTTCTGTTGCGCGTGAACAGAGCAGCACAACGATGCACATTGAGCAGGACGAAGCACCATCTCTGATAAAAGGGGAGTCCAAGTTGCATTGCCTGATTAAATTCAGCACCTAGCAAGCACTCTTGCACTTGGAATTTCGTTTTTAAACTTGGGAAATTGGCAAAAGAGACTCATAAAAAGCCACTGAAGTGTTTTGATTACCATTTGTGTTTCAAGAGGGACAGAATGTTTGTGTCCAAGACCAAAGCTGGTCCGGCAGGTCAGGGGCACAACCAGGTGGGTTTTCTTTGACATTTGCAGGGTTGTGCACCGTGAATTCGTCCCCCAGGTTCAGACGCCGAGTTCTACTGTGACGCTCTGAGGCATCCGAGAGGAAACATTTGGTGCAAACCACCTGAACTGTGGCGATATGGCAATTGGGTTCTCCAACATGACAATGCACCTGCTCAACAAAGACGGTTCTCGCCAACAACAACACACTACTCACCATATTTGGCTACCTACAACTTTTTCTGTTCCTCAAAACTTTGACACAGAATTTGATATGCGCTCTGCTCCAGTTTCAGGTCCATGGCATCACAAATGCTCATTTACCAGAGGTCACAAAAACGCACAAAACTCAGGTGCTAATGTGGATTAAGCAAAGTAACTTGGAATACGTACATACAAAGGGTATAGCTTCCTGCTGCGCTGTACGCAGTTAGAGCGCAGCAGGGGCAGTCTCTGAACTTTGATATTTATACTTTGTATGTCATGCTTTTGGCGACATGTTGCAGGATTTAGACTGCAGTGCTTTGTAGTTCTGTTGAATTGCATATTTTATTTGACTTATTTAATCATTTAATAAATGAAATATCAGTGGAAAGAGAAGGCAAACTGACCTCACACGATGATTGTACATCTTCTTTCCAACCAATACGAGGCCCCTATTGCCTCGTAACTAATTGTATGTTCTGAGTGATCTAACAGTAAAAACGTTGACATGATATGAGTCTATGGGATCAGATTTGTTTACTTTTAATGTGAATGTGATTTCAGAAGTACAATCACGTGCTCCTTTCACCTTTGTCTGTAAATCTAGCCGAGCAGGATGAGGCTCCAGCAGCAGACAGGCTCCCCCACTGCTCCGCCACTGTGTCTGTGCAAACCCGCCCTCCCCCTCCCCGCCCTCCCCCACATGTCGTCGGTGTGTTTGGTGTGTGTTTGTTTGGCGTTGTTTTGATCGCCGATGCTTGTGTGTTGGGGCTGTGCTGGCCGGGCGGCGAGCGTGCTCGGTGCAGAGCTGATGGCGTGCCAAGTGCTCCCTGCGGGCCGACTGTGCCTTCCACTCTGCTCAGCCACCGTGAACGCCGAGCCGACAGACTGCTGCAGGGGGAACACCACTTCCTTTCTCCTCCTCTTTCTATCCCGCATACGCACAGAGAGGCTGCATCCTCACTCCACACTGGCTTTTTCTCCTCCCATCCCCCCCTCTATCTTTTCCATTTCTCTTTTTCTACCCCCTCAGCACTCATTCAGGCTGTACGTTTTTTTTTTTTTATTATTTCTATATTTTTTTTTTTTTTTATTATTGAAATTAGACTTAAAGATAGAAAATGAAGACAGATCGGAATAGAATAAAATAAAAAATAAAAACAAGCCTGAATATTAGTGGGTTTCAAGTTTAACTAGTGCAGCAATTTAATTGATTTAGTTGAAGCAAAACCAGTTATTAAATATCAATTATGTGGTTTAGACTTCTCGATGACATTTTCATCTAGTCACTTCAGTTACCTGCAATTCATTTAAAATGTTTACAGTGTTTATTAATAGTACACACCGCTCTGCCTTGTTCTAATTTACCTCAAGGTGCCATAGCTGTTAAGAGACATCCAGTCCCATCGGGTTGAGCTGGAAACCCTTGCCCAGACACTGAAGTGCAGTACCTACTGTTCATTAACATTTAGCTGTAATTACCAGGCTCATTAAAGGATCGAATTAGCAGCTAAAATTCTTTCAGCCTCCTCTCTGCGCTTAATCGTTAAGCAAATGGAGCATCACAAGTTTGAAGTGATTACTATTGAGATGTAAGTGCCACGGCCCCGTGAAATGTCACTCAGCTGCCCTAAAAAAAAAAAAAAAGAAAAAAAGGAGAGCGGGAGGAAGGACTGGAAGCAATTTACTTCCACTTGGTAGGAAAGATGGTTTGTGTGCACACAGTGAGGTCAGTCCTGACTTCAAAGCATCACACAGCTATTATTCTACCGCTGCACGCTGCCAGAAACAGTTTCTACAGAAGGTCAACAACATTTACATCCCGACAAAACAAAACAAAAAAACAGCTGGCAGCTGCTTACCTGTCTAGCTAATGCAAACCTCTCAAACATTTAGGTCACTCCCACTGCAGCAGGAATTTACCTCACAGGTACACATCCCCCCCCCCCCCCACACACACACACACACAGATGCATACATTAACACATTACCTTTTGTCAACAGGCTAAGGTGTTAACTTGTGCCACAGTAAACTGCATACACAGAGATATTGACACACATAGAGTGCTGCTTAGCATTCAGAAGGTCAAGATTAAACGGCTCTTTCATTGGCTGATACTCCCGGGTCACAACCTTGAATAGGTAATGTCAGATTAATTGATTGGTTAATCTTCTGAGGGAATATACAGTATATAGTGAATTAAGTAGGAACAGATAATTCTGACATGGGAAACACACACACACACACACACACACACACACACACACACACACACACACACACACACACACACACACACGTGTGTCATCATGTCTGAACATACTTCAACAACTTTGCAACAGAGACTGCAGTGTGTATGATTTGAAGTGGTGCAGAACAGCAGAGTCATGTTGTCGCAGATTAATTGACGGTAAAGACTCTTAATTCATGCGTATTTGATTCTTGTGTCAATCATTTACAGCAAGGATTCTTTTAGGCTGAATCAGTCAGCAGTTGCAACATAGAATAAATATGTGAATACATGCTTTACCATTACATATGGTGTCTAGTACTACAACACAAATATCAAAAAATGGGAAAAAGTGGGGACAAATTTGACAAAGTAATTTTCAGTAGTGTAGTATTATTTGACTAGTTCATGTTTTTACATATTTTTCAGTTGTTGTTTTTTTGTCTTCTGGAGTCTATGTTTCTAAGAGACATTGAATTGTATTTTACATGAGTATTCAGGCCGCTGTAAAAACAAAAATTGTCAATAAAGAAAAAATCGTCAATAAAATATCTGACGTGTGTTGAAGAAAGTTCCCCAAGAGGAAGTTCTGTGGTGCGGTGCACAGAGTTAGAGATGCCATGGGTGTTTTACTGAGGAGCAGCAGGAGGCAGAGTTAATGTGGTGTATCACTATCCGAAAGACCTGCTCCTATTACAAGCCACTCATCTCCAACAAACTCTACCATGACTCTTTTCTACCTCCACACTTCTATCTCTATCGGTCTCTCCAGGTCTCACCTCTCTCCATTTCATGGCTGTTTTCTTCCTCTATTTGCTTGACAAGACAATGGATAATAACCCTGGAATAGCAGAGACCGGCAAATGAGAGTAATCAAGCTGTCTTGTCCTGGTGGCGTTCAGGTTCACTCATCAAACCCTAATTATCACCCTGGAAACCAATGTTCCGCTTTAATTGTTCTGATGAATGAAATATTACAGAGAGGAGTCGGGCTGCAGCCGAGCGGAATAACAGCTTTTAGCCATAAAACACAGCGGAGTAGGAGGAGGAGGACGAGGAGGAGTGAAGGTGACTCAGGAGAGAAGGAGAGAAGGAGACAGTGCAAGAGAGCTGGCAAGAGTCATGGGGGAAAAAAGAGTCTAGCAAGAGAGATGTGAGAAAAAGAAGAAAAGGGAACAGAGGAAAAAGAATTAAAGAATGTCTGAGACAAACTGGAAAATGACAGCGGTGGTGTTCAGGGAGGCAAGGAAATAATTCAGACTGGGAATGTTTAAGTGTAGTCTAATTGTTTCAAGATAGCACACACAAGGAGGTGCCTGACCAGTAACCAAGACAGATTGCACCCAGAGGTCTTTTACACGGCTCCCTTGTGAGTTGTACCAATATTAAGAAGCACTGAATTATCGGGCCTCTATTTCCATTGGCCGTCACACTCCTCCATGTTTTCCCTGTTGACAAAAAACATCACTAATCAAATCCCAAATGCTAAACATGACCAGGCAGACATAACCATTTTAAATAAAGCACATCTCTTCATTGTCTTTACTGTGCTCATCATCAAGGACGTCCCTTTTGGGTGTTGTTGCTTTTTCTGATATGAAGAGTGCAAAACAAACCTCCAGACAAAAAACCAAGAGGGCATGAAATGAGAGGGTTGCACGCAACATCTGCCTACAAACTATCTGAAATTGTTCCTTAAGGCTGACAAATGAATGCATCCTCTCCGCTGTTGCACAACCACATGTATGCAGGCGGCGCTTCCTGTTCCTGACGCCATATGGAACTCCTAAAAGTTCTCGCCACCTGACTTTATGCTCAGACACCTTGCTGTAAACCATTGTTGGAAGGGGAGAGCGCTATCATCAATAATAAGAGCGTATGGGACATATCCACGGGGGTTTTGTCGCACTATTGATATCAGTTCTTCCCCGTCCCCAGTTGTGCCCGGCGCCGAAAACAGCAGGGGTGGAGCCGTGGAGAGAACACAGGGAGACGGCTCGCTGAGTTCGAATAGCAGGAGAGTGGCCCTACACACACACACACACACACACACACACACACACACACACACACACACACACACACACAGACAGACAGACTAATCCATGCCTGTCTACTCAAATACGTGCACATGCTGGCGAGGGCAAAAAAAAATCTTCTTCTTCCGTGTTCTCACTAAGACTCCATTGGAGGGATGGACAGATGGAGTGAGTGAGTGTGTGTGTGTGTGTGTGTGTGTGTGTGTGTGTGTGTGTGTGTGTGTGTGTGTGTGTGTGTGTGTGCGCGCGCACGCGCAAACGTATGTATGACTGAACACATGGCAGCTGAAAGGGACGACAGAGTACTCAAAGAAGTCCCACTGAAAATTTAATTAAGAAAGAGGATGTAAGAGAAAGCAGACAACTTTGATGGGAAAGTAAAGAGATGCGGTAAAGATAACCAGCATCGGTAAAAAGAAGGAAAAAGAATGAAACGCTTACGGATAACCTGCTTGGAAAAGTTGATAAACATACAAGGCAGGAGGCCGGAGAGTTCACTTTGGTCTGATGAAAAGTCGGCCGGCTAAACCCAGAAGGCAGTAGAGTTCAAAGACTTGGCCCATTGCGTGACAAACCTCCCATTGCTCACTGTGAATTATGGAGCAGTTGTAACTAGTCCTATAAAACTATTCTTTATGGTGCATTATTCATCACGCGAAATACATAATGGATTCAGCTATACTGACATGTGTACACACAGGTATAAATACTTATGCACAGTAAATCTGTATTTGTCCTGAGAACGTAAAATGTGCACGCGAACCTCCACCGCCATGTTCAATATGTCTCTGTCTAAGGACACAGTCTTTTGCTGGTTAAAAGAAAGTAATTTAATCACAGATATTTCGGCTTCAGATTCCTTAACTAACCTTTTAAAATACATTCATTTTTGGAACGTGCATGAATGAAACATCGTAGTTTTTTGTGTGCATTTTTCTAAGTAGCTGCTGCTGAGTAAGGAATGGAAACAGAGGTCTATTTCACAATGGAAATAACCTATGCTGTGTTAGACAAGTGCAGTGACCCAACAACAGTCTATGTGTTTAGTGTTGACCAAGTTGAACACGCACCACTTCCTCCAATTTGTCATTAAAAAAAAAAAAAACAAACAAAAAAAAAAAGTGAAAGATTTAAACAACACAAGCACATGGGAAGGCTGTTTCAGTGACTGGTGATAAATCACTCCGAAATTACATATTCAAGCTATTACGCTAACAAGGTAGTCGGCAGGCTGGGTTAACTTCAAACAACAGGAGCGGAGCTTGTAGGAGGAGCATGCAGAGTGAGATGAATGCTAAACGGAGGAGATCAGAGAATGAGCCAAAATGAAACATTTCCTACTTAATGTCTTTCGTCCTTGGGGCACTATATCGAGGTGTGACTACTGTGTTTCAGCTGATGCACAATAAAAGGGAAAGGTAAAAAAACAGCACAGCTGAGGTTCATCACACCTCAGGGTAGAAGTGTACACCACACAGCTGAGTATGATAAATAATACACACAGTATTAGAGCAGCAAAAAAAACAAAAAAAACCCTCTCTGACTGATAGAGGTTTTTTTTTTTGGGAGGCCAAGTCCAAGTTTTTCTGCGCCAAAGCTGCCAGAAATAATTTGAACATCCCCAAAACATTCTGCATTTTGCTTAATTTTAATATTAGAGTGCTGAAAATGCGAGGGTGGATCAATAAGTTCAGAGACTGCTCCTGTTGTGCGTAAACCATGTGCAGCACTGTGATGTGCACAGAGCACAGAGAAGCTATAACCTTTGTGAGTAAATACTCCAGGTTTTGTCACTTGATGAAAATCAGCCCGGGTTCCACGTTTGTGCGCAGTGGTCTTTGAGCAGAGAGTGCACATGAGAATTTGTGATAAATTATTGGGAAACAGAAAGAAGTACCAGGGAGCCAAATCTGCAATAGCGTAGTAGTAGTGGTGGCTAGGGAGCAACGATTGTGTTGTAGTGGGCGAGACACGTGTTTTAAATGCGCTGCGAGCAGGCGCATTATCATGGTGGAGAAACCAAGGTGCCAATACTCCACAGTTCAGGTCATTTGCACTGAATATTTTCCTTCAGACAATCTCACAACATCCCAGTAGAGCTCGGTGTTGACAGTCTGAACCTGGAGGATGAATTCACGGTGCACAACCCCCGCAAATGTCAAAGAAAACCCACTTTGTTGCACACCTGATCCGATGAGCCTTTTTTAGTTTTGGAACAATGTAAGTAAAAATAAAACGCTTCGGGCTCTTTATTGTTCAGGTTAGGTCACAGATTTCCAGAGTTTGACACAAAATATGGAGTGTGCCTTCTGGTTATGTCGACAGAAAAACCCCAGACACGCCAGACGAGCACTACAAAAAAAGTGTGGAAAAGTCTGGTGCTGATTTTGATCAAGCGATTAAATTTGTAACACTTACTCATTAGAGTTTAGCTTCGTCCTGCTCGCATCGTTCATGCGCAACAGGAGTTGTCTCAAAACGTATTGATCCACCTCGTACTTTAACCTAAACACTGTAAAACATGGTAATTGTTCAGTCGACAGACTTTTGAATTCCAAAATTTAAATAAAGTATTTTTGTGATAGATGTTTTTAAAACTTTAAGTAATAGCTGAAAACAGTAGTGATTACTATGAAATATAAGCTATTTTAAAAACATATCATTGATGTAAAAATAATGCACGAATTGGAGAGTTATCACATACAGGTCGCATTTGAATATACATACAATTTAGGCTCGTCGGATTTTTGTTTTTCTATGTGGATATTTTGGAAAATTTTGTAGAAATTGAATGAAGCAAACAAAAATAATACATATAAAAGGAAAAGCTTACAAATACACTATTTTAGGATTGTCTACCACAAAACAGAGACATAAACGGTAGGGCTGTCACCGCAGAATACTGGTGCAAGTCCTGTAGAAATTAGAAGTCTTGTTCCTGTCGAGGGCAACAAGTCCTTGCCTCTTATCTGCAGTCCAGCTGAGTTGGTTGGTCCTATCAGCAGGCTGTTATCTTGGTGCCCTCATAAACCTCAGCACTGTATGAGCTACCTGGCCCTTATCAGAGTCTGTCCTCCAAGAGAAGGATCCATGGCCGCCGGGCCTTCACCGACCCCGGATCGACCTCTCCTTGGTTCTCCTCTCCCAGCCTCGCTGGCCTGTTTTACCCTGAGCGCTCTCTCTAACTCGCTCTCGCTCTCTCCCATTCAATTTCTCTCTCTCGCTCCCAATGTCATGGCAGATCTAGTCGGATTTAAAGGAAACCTGCAGTGTGTAACCTTTGAATGAAGAAAGAGCATATCTTCCAAAAAAACAAGGTAAATGTAAGTTGAAATACAGAAACACCCATCCTTGATTCAGTACCCTTGTGGCCCTTATGTGGTCATGTGGTAGAGGATATATATATTTTTGTACATACTCTCATTCAGGTGGTTTGAGATTAGAGATTCTTGTCACGCAGTCAAATTAACTGTTTCACCTAATCACTGCTTTATTTACTTTGCATCCATCATTGGCAACACTGGCTGCTTCATATCCCATCAGCTGCACATATTAGTCGAATAAAAAATACCTCATAAGTTTCCCTTTAAATTCATTACATTTTTTGAAAGTCGAATGTTTTGTGCCCGACAGCAACAGCATGTCTGCATGTCTCTTCATGCTGGGATGCCACATTGATATTCATGATGCGCTGCAGTTGGAGCACCCCCCATCCAGCACATTACAGCCAACCAATTATTCCGTAACAATTGAGAACATGCATATTAGAAATGTCAAATTACCAAAACTAAATATGCTCGTTGCTTGCCTTGCAAAACAATAACTGGGTAAACAAGCCCACACAGCTTTGCCAAAGTCAAATACTGTCGCCTGTGTCAACAATGAGAAACATGCATTATTTTTAAATCAGCAAATTCTAACATGGATGGAACACACTTAGGGAGGAAAAGAAATAAAGGCACAAGTCACCATTTTGTCTTGAGACTGTACAATGGATTAAGGGAGGATAGGAAACTAGTTAGTCTGCCTATAAACCTCCAATTGGCTGACAACATTCACCTTCCCTTCCATTTTCGACAGGTTACCGTTTTCAAAATTCTTATCGTAACAGGAAACAACAAAAATCATTTCTAAGCCAGCAACCTTCAAGGTCAAAAAGCAAGATCTAAAGATCCTACAAGAGGGAAGGTTTGCGCTGTTCTTTGGGATATCTTGTGGGTATTTAGTCATTTTAATGCCAGAACTCACGTCCTCGTGCAAATGTTCAACCTAAACAAGTTCCACCCGAACACTATTTTTGCAAAGGCACCATTACTGCATCCTGGTTGTGATTGGTTTAAAGTAATACTAACAAGCCAGCATGACATATGGATGTCGCAAGACCCTTCTTCCACTCTGGTACAGCACGACGGGGATAGGTCTGGCTCTGCAAACTACAAATGGGTTAAAAGGAGTCATGTGGGGAGGTAATATATTCAGCACATTCTCCAACTAGGCTCTTTGTCTATTTTAATACATATTAAAGAGAAGAAATTAAAAAGAGAGAAAATTAAATGTTGCCTGGTTTCTCCTGTTCCATTACTGCGAGCCCATTGCCTTATACACGACTATGAAATGTGAACATAAAAAGCAAGACTATTATGAAAATCACAGATAATGACTGACACATATATGAGACTATTAATATATAATAATCAGTGGGGGGTTAACATACTTTATTGTCATACCGATGTACTATATTTTTCATAGATTATGTTACTGAGATATCCAATCTCATGAATAATTCAATTAAATTCAGTTTTATTTCTAGGTGTAAAATCCCCTTGAGACATGGGCCCCATACATTTCACAATTATAAAGACTACAAGTGAATAAAAACAACCACGATAAAACACAAGTATTATAAACGTATTAAAATGACAAACAATAGCAGCAAAAAAAAATGGAAAAGGAAATCTCAATGCAACATGGGTAGTTCCCAGGCAACCTGGCCTTATAAGAGCACAACTACAGGAACACCTGAGATCAGATCTAACTATGACCGGCAAAATGAGGACGTTTTAAGCGTAGAGATGATTTCTGACAACCGAACCCAAACTAAGATCCGGTTCCATAGAAGAGGCGCCTGAAAGCTGAAGCTTCCACTCTGGAAACTCTGTTTGGATAAAAGGGTACTATGAGGTCTTTAAAATTGGATAGAGCCTGATCATTAAGTGCTTGGTATGTAAGGGGAAGGGTTTTAAAGTTTATTGTTGATTTCATAATACCCTGGCCGATGTGCTAATGCAACTGATGCAAAAATAGTAAGATTGTTGTAATTCATTTCCAGCATATAACCTTGTCCATACAGACGGACAGACCCTACTTGACTTTTCTGCATAAAAGTGCAAACGCAAAACATCAGTGTCCTGAAGTTGACACCATCATTCATTCTGAAATTAGTGAAAAATATGACTTTATTCCACTCTCTGCTTTGCACACAGTATTAACAAACACTGTAAAAGGAGCAGGTTGCACATGAATTAAAGTTGACAGGAAAATGAAAGAACATCAAGGACCTTTGATGAACCCCTATTTATGCCAAATTGCCTGTCTCTCACTAGGACATAAAAAAAAGGACATTCATGAGCAAGTAAACCTGTTGGGACTCATACTAATTGACAGGCTCAAGAGACTGCACTGCACTGGGCTGCTGCTATCTCAGGTAGCTGTGAGCCGTGTGTAGCGACACTGGTGAGTTTACAGTGGAAGTAATTATTGGAGTGGCGACGGTGACAGCAGCACTAATGAGTGTTGACAGCCACACCCCCATGGCTGTTTGTTCTAATAGCCTAAACATCAGGCATAGAATGGATTAGTTTTTGCACTCGACCACACACACACATAAACACACACACACACACATAAACACACACACACACACACACACACACACACACACACACACACACACACACACACACACACACACACAAGCAAGCATTTTGACACACATGTAAGCCCGATTCTTTCCACTAATGTGTGATGTGCATATTTGATCGTCACAAAAACACAGGCATGCATCTTTGCATGCACACAATAATTTAAATTATCCTCATGCGGAGAGAGTTTTTCGAGCATTCAGGCTCCGTTGCCACAAAATTACATTCATGATGCTACTTTCATTTTCGCCCGGTGTAATTGTAACCTGGTGCTGTTGAGCATCTCACTGGAACAGCTGGAGGTTGTGTGCCGTGTTCAAGGACACCTCGAGTGCAACATGGTTCTTCTGGTCTGGGGGTTCAAATCTGCAACGCTCAGGTCATAAGACTCGCACCCATCATGAACATGCTTCCTGGGTGAAAATGTTGTAACTGGACAGAATGAGAATTTCACATATCAAGCTGAAAAGATTTGTCCAATGAGCATTAGTTATCAAATTAGACTAACCATCTGTGAGTGACTTGCTGACATGTTTTTATGCATTACATTTCAAATGATGGTACCGCAACTGCATGAGTTGTGAGCTGTGCTAAGCTACGTACACTGTTCAAACTAGCATTGCCTTAAAAACCTGTTAGTTACTTCAGCTTCCAACTAAAGTAAATGAAATGCATTTTATTGCTAATCTATGGAATAGTTACATGCTTATTTGCCACCTGCAAATCAGTCCTTGAGTCGACAACCTGTGCAAATTCTATCTAGAAAATGAATAGGCATGAGCAGCAGTATGTTTTTTCAGACCAAAAACAAAAGGAGGACTAACAACACAAAACAACTGCTTGCATTTGCCTGATTATTATATTGTGACAACTTATCTGGCTCTAATTTAGAAATAATGAATTATATTAGCCGCAAATCCTGTTCGCTTCTAATTAGTGGCTCTGGGACCAGGTTTGTCGTTTATGAGACGTTCGAGAATGGAGTAATTACATTGTATAAATCAATTAGGGCCCACCAATTGTGTACAATGTGTCTTCCAAAGCAGATTAAATGGCGCTTATGATAAAGACAGAACCTGCCCAGCACACTGTGAAGTGGGAAATTAAAAAGGAGGAAGAGGGAGGAAAGAAGAAGTAAGGGGAACAAGTCGGAGAGGAGGGTGGACAGAGGAATCAAAACAGGGCTACAAGGGCAAGGGCATGCTGAGAGGATAATTTGCACTTCCAACTCAGTCTCTCACATACAGGCAGAGACAGATGTGTGCAGAAGGGCAGAAAGAGTAAAAAAAACATGCTTAGTCTGGTTCGATCAATGTCAGTTTTTGAATGCAGATAATACATTTTAAATCTTTTGATTTGACAGACAAATTTATAAAAAAAATGTGTTGATGATTTAAATATGAGATAAATTACAAATGTAAAAATGTTAAACCATCATGTCAAGGCATTTCTCAATGTATTAGGACGTGTCAGCAAAATGATGGGTCAAATAATTTGGTTAATCTCATCATGTCAGTTTTTCTAGTCATAATTGTTCAGTTAAAGAGTTTATGTTTACTGCTGAAGAAATTACTACATACATTTTTCAATTAACATTAGTTATCTCATTCAGCAAAATTAATATTAGCTTGAGCTGCTCTAGGGCAAAGCTGTCATTTGGTGGTTGTTCATGATTGGACCAGTTTGTATATCATCTATGCAAATACTACTGATAGAACTTTTAAATTCAAAGATTGTAATTGTTTTTGAAATGTAATGCACATTATTGCAATGTCTTCACCTGTAACTGTGACCTAAATTGTTCCACGATTTTAGCAAATTATAACTAAAAGGTGATTTCCGATTTTAACAGAATATTAGAATACTAATACAGAAAGAGTGGAAGCCTTGTTTTGTATGGTTGCTTTTTAGTTGTTGTATTTGTTTTTATTTTTAGTACACCGAAAATAGATTTAAACACTTGTTTCAGTTTTTCTGATATTGTACATATTATGTAATATTTTGTACCTGATGCCTCATTTTAATTTTGTAGGCACTGAAAAAAGTGTACATCTTGGAAAATTGTATTCAAGTCTGTGTGGTGAAGTGAAAAAAAATACAACAACTATAAAACAGAGTAATGAGAAGCGGCTCAGGATGTATTTGTTTGTATTTCAAGAACACACTTGTTTTTTTTAATAATCTGCACTGAACAGAAAGCCTACCTGCACACTCGTACTTCTACGCATAATACTCATGATTTAAAACAAAATTCTTAAAACATTTAATCATATGAAATAAATTAGATCCTTTCCTTTGTGTATTCATGTTCCATCTTTCTGTCTGGTTGGACCCATAGAAATCCCCAATAGAGGCTATCAAAAAAAAATGTGTGGATCTAATGACCATATGACTGAGACTTCCATTTTGCTGCCTAAGTGAATTTTTGATTCCAGCTGGCATTAGGAAGAGAATTAAAGGTCAACTACAATACATTGTATGAGAAATGGACTCTTGATGACATGACATCTGGACACTTAAATTTCATATTGTGGCAAAGAAATGAGACAATGTGTTGTGGTCATATGATTCTATTTCAACACATTTGATTTTCCTTTACAATATATCTTTATTAAATTCAGATTAATTTATTTATTCAGGATCTTATTAAGATAATGTTTGCTTTCACAAACTAACCTGATAACTAATTGGCCTCTGCTCACGGGTTCAAGAGAAGGTAATCCTAATGTGTAAAAAAAACCCAACGTGTCAAAAGATCTACTAACAAAAGCAGAATATCCACAGAATCGTGGCTCAAAATCACAGATTATCAGTGTAACAAACAGAGCGTTTTGAGAGAAGAAGTACAGATGATAGAAGAGGCTGACACCACGACAGACGGTGGTTTCACTGGTGTGTGCAAATCTAACTCCCACTAGACCAGTCTTGTTTCATGGGTATTATGCGTCTATCCAACTACATTTCAAAAGCAAATATTTGCAACTAAACGCCATAAAGAAAGCTGCAAATGATTGTATTTGGAAAGTCGCAAATACTTTGACACTGAATGTGTCAGTACTATTTTCACTGACAACATATTTTTTTTACCAAAATATCAGATCATGCGGCACAATACTCACTTGTAATGACTGCAGTATTATGTTTAGGCACTCACAGCACTTGGTCAAGTTTAGGAAAAGATTATTGTTGAGACAAATAAACATACATATAAAGTTCTCTGTGGCACAATGTCTTTTATTTACATTTAATCAAGACTACAACCTTAGTGCTTTTGTTGCCGAAACCAGATGAAAGGCGGGATCCTGGATGTGTACTTTGACTGCCCAACATCTATCTCAATCCCTTCCTGCCTACGCTGATGCAGTCTATAAATGTGGCACTTCATCAGTAAGAAGTAAAAAATAAAAGCCTGAATGTAATCAAGCCAGCAACTGAACTACATGTACCAAACAAAACATTTATAGGAACGTAATTTCTAGGAGAGCTGGTTGATGAGATATAGCTGTGCAGCATTACTCCATCAAAATAAAAAAAACATTTAATCCATTTAATTAATACAAAGATTATTTATTTCCAGATTGTTCAACTGTAGCACTTTTTGTATTTAGCTTGAAATAATCCCTGGTTGTACAGTAATACACACACGCATGTCGATGGGCACCCTGTCTATTTTAGGTGTACAAAACCCTCCATAGAGGTAGTGATGACAACGACTCACTTTTCAGGACAAAGTCATTAATAAATGAAAAAGAAATGGAGGCTTGCGTGACAAGAAGTGATTTAACAAGCCACTCTTTCCCTCTTCGGGGGAGGGGGTTGCGGGTGGGGGTGGTGGGGGAGAGGGGGTGTAGTGATTTGGCCAGACTCCACCTCAAATGTCACAGTTTTAGATGGTGACATAGTTTGCTGAAGCAAGCCAAACAAATGTTAAATGAATTTGGTGTGAATCCCTCACACACTGGAGAGGAGGAGGGGTGGAAATGGGAGAGAGCTTTTAGCAATACACACCATCACACACACACACACACACACACACACACACACACACACACACACACACACACACACATCACTCTATTAGAAGATCAGGTCGGGTTGTGCTGAAAAAAGATATAGAGCGTCCTCTACTGCTGTCTACAGATCTGTGTCCTCTGTTGGCTATTTTGATGAGATGACAGTATGATTATGGAAATATAGATATTATTTGAGCTCTGCTCTTCAGCTGGAATTATTGCCATAGAAAAACATGAAATGTTTGAATTACTTAACAGCAGTGGAAAATGTAAAAAGTGACAAACCACAGAGAACAGCCATTATTTTATCTGTTACAATAAATCCATCCTGAATACACCTGCCAAAAACATAAAACTGGATTCAATCATTCATCGTAACATTATGAGGCCCAATATACTTCCAAAATCTGTTAAAACAAAGACAGAAAATGACTCTTGATGGCTCAAGATTTAATAGATAAGGAAGAAGACACCCAGGGAGAAAGTTGTAGCACTGGGAAAGAGATAAAGTACTGAATGCATCAAAAGAGGTTCTATAAATTACTCAAGGCATAAAAGAAAACTTTGGATTACTTTAGATTGAGACAGGGTGGCGTTCTCCTGTCTGTGAAGTCGATACAAAGAGAACACACTCATCAATTCTGCTTGACTGTCTCGGCAGAAAAGTGACTTGGGAAAGTGTGGGATGAAGTTTTTAAAGTTGGGCAAAACTATTGAAAACATGACAGAGGAATTAAACTTATTTTTTATTTTTATTTTGCCAATCACAGCTGCTTACCAAATTGTCTCTTAATTGGACATCCTCAAAAAGTTGCAGGCAAAATACTTCACTCTTACAGCAATAATGTCTCTAAAATGTCCTACCGAAGGAAATGATTCTCTTCCCCCTGGTTTTTGAAAGAAGTCAGCAGTATCAGAAGGATTGTATTGCCACATTTCAATGTCTCTACCCTGCTCATAAAACATCTCATTTTGATTTTCTTGTTTCGTTTTCTTCCCCACAAGGTTCTCAGTCAGGTTGTTTATCAGTTGGCCATTACTTTTTCTTTTTCCATAGCATCTTCTACTGCTATATTCACTAAAATCATTTAATTATTGATGTTTTTTCTTTATAAATATTTAGTTGTTTATGCAAATGCAGTGTCTTCTATAAGACAACAATAGCTTTCAGTGAGCAGACGATCGTGTGAAACAATTTATACGTTACATTTCCAACCTCCGATTCCAATGCCTATAACAGCGGGAAACAGTAATTTTGTCTTAGACAATAGCTCAGCCGGGACAAAAATAAATCTTTGCTGAGTTATGTTCCTCAAAGACAAAGTAAAAAGGCGGCAGTATAATGAAAGCACTTCATGTGAGAACTATACAGGCTTTGACTGTATATATGCATTGGTGGGCACTGAAGACACGGGGAGGGAAAGATGTGGATGGATAATGCAGGAAGTAGCTATTTCCTGTTGGAGTGGTGAATCAACACAGCCTTTACATTCTTTGTATTGTTGTTCCATTTCTATTTCTGCAAAAATGATTGCCTGGTGAGCTATAGCTTCCATGGCACCCAAGGGATTGATATTTTGATTTCCACTTGTTAAATTAAAAATAATTAAGCAGGCAACTGCGAAGCCTCTGACGTAAGCACGTGTCAACAGGGTTTTAATCATTCTCCCTGGCAGAAGGCAGGGACAACAGGTTCGCACTGCAGATGTAATTATATATGTTGAAAATCACAGTCTGTTATTAAAAATAGAGCTACAACGGCAAGTTACACTAACTTTAAAGGTAAAGGTTGCCATCGCTCCAGGCAACAGTTTCATGTCTGTCTCGTCCAAGCAGCAACCAACAGTGACCGCACCCATTGGTTTGTGAAGAGTTCAAATATATAGTCATCGCCGTATAGTTTGGAGCAGTTTGAAGCCAGAAGTGACCATATTTGGACAAGTTAGGGAGGAGCAAGCGGTGGATCTCACTCGATCTGATTGGAAACCTGATGATACTACGTCCCACCTGGCGAAATGGGAAACCTGACTGATCTACAGCCTTGCCAATCAAAGAGACACACCCTCAAAACATTGCTTTTTGAGTCTTATTTTCCAATCAACAACGGGACTATTTTTAGATGGACGGCCAGAAAACGAATGCGAATGACTAATGGAAAAACTGTCATGACTTTGTATTTCATGAGACAAGTTGAATGGGAGTCTATGGAGCCAAACTCTGGCCTCACCAGCGGTATTGCAACTTAAGGTACGTCCAAATGAGCCTATTTTTCAGACCCGGAAGCATTGTCTACTTTTACATGCAGTACAGCATATGGTCTTGTCTCATCTTTATTGCATATAGCCTACCTCAGTTGACTTGGCCTTGTTCTTCCAATGTTTTCATACCATGGTCGGCACCCTGCACACTACTACATCAAGCTAACAGTCCTGCTCTACATCATCATCCCATCAGGCCACAGTCTTGTCAGGTAACAGTCAAATCCGGAGAAATGAGGTTTACGCCAACACGGTCCAGTTACTGTGTATACAGCGATCTGGGCTTCCTTTTCACTCTCTTATGACTGTAATTTTTTTCTTCATTATTTATCTGATTTTTCTTCTTGTCAACATATTTTCCTGAAAAGTCAATATCTCAGTATTTTGGCCCCCATTGTCTACTCTAACTCATATTGGTCTTATCAGCCATGTCTTAACTCTAGCATACCCTACTCTCAAAAATCGTATCATCCATGTGTTACTGAATCTGATAATGAAAAAGTATTCACACATTACAGATTCATAGTTTGTCTGAGTCATTTCTCTACTTAGCAAAATCCCAGTGCTTGTGCTTGTTCTGTCTCATAACACAGAGTATATCAAATTCTCTTCCAGAAAAGTACCCTTGAGGTAAAGTAAACACACATCCAAAGCAGCGAGCAGCAGTTCACCGTCCTGTCCACAGTAAGGTGGAGATCAAAGGCAACCATTCCTCCTCAGTGCCTGGGAACACATGCTTTGATCCTCTATTGGCCTGACCTCCATTCGACCTCCTGATTTCAAACAGAGGCCTTTGTTCTCATTCTCAGACCTCAGGAAGGACCCAGACGAGTGCAAACTCCAAAGTTTGAAGAGTAGGAAAA
Source organism: Embiotoca jacksoni (assembly GCF_022577435.1). NCBI lineage: Eukaryota > Metazoa > Chordata > Actinopteri > Embiotocidae > Embiotoca > Embiotoca jacksoni. The sequence continues at coordinate 11,047,394 of NW_027185340.1, forward strand.
ATGGGCAGAATTCCGTTAGGGGTGAAATGAGACATTATGTCGGGGGTGTAACAAGACGATTGAAGGTAAAAATATTCAACAGCTCCTTACAAATGTATTAAAATGAGTATCAGACTAAATAATGCTGAAAGTATGTCTTTTTTTGTATGATGAGGTCTTGCCAGTTTCCCTGATTAACAGTAAACCCTTTAGGCCTGAATCCACAATATTGTGCTAAAATAATTTCTGCACACCACTCATCTACTAATCAAGTGCTGACAGAGGTGAAGTACATGGCATATGTCTATTCTATTTGCTAATTAATATGCATTTTAATCGGTTTCAGTGGTATGTGTCAAACAATAACCTTGATGTGATTAGCTGAGTGAGAAATATCAACATGGATGATATTCAGGCTGAAGCTTAAGGCAATCTGCTTTTCTAAAACCCTGTGTAATGTCCCTGCTGTGCTATGTTTCCTGATTGGTCAAAATTGTTATGCTCAACCACTGGCATTTTGGAAAGAAGGTTCTTAAAGTTCTCGGTTACATCTTATTCTGCATTTGTTGTCTCGGTTCTTGCAAAACTCTCATTGGAGTCCACTGACTCATCTACCCTTTCCCCGGCCACATAACTTTTGTAACACATTTATGTTTCAAAATAAACAGTGGCTCTTGCTGGAATTAACGGCTGCCGCCTGCTGCTAAATGTGAGGCTAAGTGGAGACCAACCGTCACGTCACCCATCGGTTTGTGAACCATCATTCTGAAGCCTCAAGTTTGGCATTTCCTCCGTCACCATCTTGCTATTTTTGAACCAGAAGTGAGCATATTTGGATGAACTAGGGAGGAGCGAGCTGTGAATCTGACTCGATCTGATTGGGACCCGAAGAGCCCTGCGCCCCACCTACCTATGGTGGAAACCTAATGGCAGCACCGGTCCGTAAATCAAATCAGACACGCCCCCAAACATACCGCTTTTTGAGGTTTAATATCTATTTAAGGATGGAATTTTTTCAGATAGAGCACCAGAAAATGAATTAGAAGCAGTGACTTTTGCAAACGATAGCATTATGACTTGTGGAAAAAAAAAATCGATTGAATTTGTACTTCATAAGAGAAGTTCAGTGGGAGTCTATAGACCCAGAGAATTTTTGGAGTTGCCCTCGGTGGTATTGCATTTTATGGCACTTCCGCATTGGCCTTACTTGTCAGACCCGGAGGCCACATCCACTTTTATATACAGTTTGTGTGTAAAACGTATGTCCTTCAAAATAAAAGCACAGTAGCACAACTTCTGCAGATTTAAAAATATCAGTTTGACTTTATTTTCCCTGCAACTTTTTTTTTTTTTTTCAGGCAACCATCTGTGACCAACTCAAGATGAAATCGCTATTCGCTTTTGGGTCGTGACCCACCAGTTGAGAACCCCTGGTAGGGCTTGTTCAACTCTCCACAGACAGCGTGGACATCAGATGCAGAGTGAGCCTCTAAAACACAACGTTCTTCGGAAAATGGCTCAATCAAAAAAAATAAACTGCTGCAGTTTGGTGTTTTATCAACTCTACAACATGCCACAAACACTAACACAATGGTGTCATGACTTTACACACACACACACACACACACACACACACACACACACTGGTCCTTCTTGCAGTCCTCCACAGTGGGACATCATTTCACTAGCCTAATATGAAACCTACTCCAAAACTGCACTTCACCCTGTTTCCCATCACACCGACAATCATCGTCATCTCTCCTATGTCAGGGACTTTTGAGGAAGGACTTTGGCCTTGTGTCACACTGCTCCAGTCAGAATGGAAGAGAAATATTTATACCTGCCAGACAGATAGACTGATGTTTAATTCATCAGTTTAAGACCGTGGACCTGCTGACCCTGGTCTCTGGGAGACGGAGGCTTTCCTGGGATTATGACCCCTCATTAACACCCTGTGGGGACACACTCCTTAAAATGAGCTCGCTTGTGTGCCCGTGTTTGTGTGATTGAGCGTTAGTATGGGCAAGAATGTGAAGGTGTGTTGTTGGTGTGAGTGTGTATGACAAAGTGTGTTTTTTTATGCAAATGTATCCATATAATGTGCTGTTATTTTTATTTGGCCAGCTGCTTCGTGTATCTGTCTATTTACTGTATCTGTCGGGGTGTGACTGCCATAAAAAATAGCCACTGCAGCAGCATTTGTTTGCCCCCCGACCCTGCTGCTGGCTTCCCTGTCAGCTAGTACACACTAAATTACTCCCAAGGCTGTATTCAGTACAACCCTTGCCATATTAAGTCATTGTTATTCCAGTAAAAGAAATGTGGTGAATGCTGGCAATGAAATGATAATTTGTATAATGAGAGCGATGAATTGAGGGTAAAAGATGGTAACGGAGGGGGAAAGTGTCAGAGGTGGGACATACTGCCACTATGACACTTCTGGGAGTGAGAGCTAGCTACTCCCCCCTATCTTTTTCTTTGACTCTGATGTTTTCAATATTTTTGACCTCAGAACTTTTTTTTTTTTTACAAAAAGCTAAATTATGAACAGATATGAGTTTGAAAATCTGTGTTGGCTACATGAAATAAAGTTGTCGAAATATGCTGTGAGGATTTTTTAAAATTTTATTTCATGAACTACTTCTGCAGAAAACCACTGTAAATTTTTTTTTGACATAATAAAGTAATCAGAGAGCATGTTGTAATCACTCTTAACATGCATAAAAGTAACAAAAAGGGATTCGAAGATAAAGGAACACCCTAACACTGTCGAGTGTCTGCTATCGAAAGTAAGCCGGTGAAAACAGATGGGGGAGCTAAATTGGTATTCAGTCAGTCTTGGTGTTGTGTGCCATCTGTTGAGAATAAGATGGCACCTTCAGATTGCAGAGGATAGATGAGAGGGCTACTTGATGGTTGCAATCATCCTGCGGAAGGCACCGCTTCCTGGCTTTGGTAGTAGGAAGAAAGCCTCTGAAAAAAATTAAGTATTTCTATTCATGTTTTTGTAAATAACCATACTAAATAAAAAACTAATTAAAAAAACAAAACAAAGTTAAAACAAAACAAATTCTTGGAGTCTGCATATTGAGAGTTTAATTGTCAAAACCTTGTGTGATTGTGGTTTGATCAGATTTGATTGACAGTGGCCCACCAACATAAGAACTAGCAGCCCCTGACATCATTGCACTTTCATTTAAATGTACCTGTTAGGTGACACTGATAACTGCAGACATGAGCTGGCAGAAAGAACAAATGAGTGTCACTCGTATCCAAACACACTTAAAGACGCGCTACTGTCGACTTATTGACCTATCTTCATTTTGTCTCGTTAAAAATATTCTTCTGTATGTCACCTGTGTGACCTGGCAGCACAAACACACTTTTCTTAAAACATGACATAGATGTTTAACTGTTTACATTTTCAGCTAAATAGACGGGAAAAAAAAAATTCATAGCAATGGAACATACGTCTTCATATTTCAGTAAGCTTACACAGCAGCGTACACGTACACCCACACACAAGGGCTGCTGTGATTGAGACTGTAAGCAGTGCAGATGTGAATTCAGAAAGACAGATGCAGGGGTTCAACTCTGGTACCACTGTCTGATTTGCATGAGCTGCTGCTTGCTTGTCAGTCATTAGGACGTGCTCAAACTCACAGCACACTGGCAGCTGAAGAAGCCTCCCAACAAGGGAGTGCAGTCATGCTCGTGTATCAGAGGAAGAATGTGAGAGCGGCATGTGTGCCAAGGCTTGATTTATACGTAAGGCTGTATTGCACCATGATAAGACTGGAACAACCTTATCATGGTGCAATACAAGAGAAAACAAGACACCACTGCCTGTACAGCCACTAAACTCACTCAAGTGGATATTTTAATTTTCATGTGTTTATGAGAAATAGTCCATGTGCAAGTTCAGTCATGCTCAGGCTGAGGGGCTAATTTGTGCATTTGTAAACGGGCATCCTTAGACTTAATGAAATGACTCATGCACCACTTTACATTCAGCACTGCATGCTAATTTAAAAAAAAAAAAAAATATTTCATTGCCTCTTGCATGGGTAAGCAATGGTGACAAGAGCTGACAACTTTTAATAAAACATTTTTTTTTCTTAATTTAATAAAATCAAATAATTTTATTTATAATATTTTGGCTGTTTATATATATACAGTATATGAGCACCCACATACAGTATAGATACATCTACAGAATGAGCTGCACATTCATCTGGTTTAGTGTCTGGGCTGATTATTGCTCATTTGGGCATTAATGTCATGGCTGGTGAGACTAATAGTTTGTTCATATTATCGCAGTGAAGATAATAGGGCTAAAAGACTCTGGGCTCTCTGTACTAATCACACGCATGGCTACAGCCTCTTAAAGTACCACAAGTGGACACATGCCTGCACACATTTCGAGCAATACACATATAATGCTCAGAAAAACAATTTAACTCAAGAGAGCTCCAGAGGTCCGTTAAGTTCTTTAAGTGCACATTCTAGATAACAATACAGTACAGAGAACGGTAGCGCTGCTGTCATCAAAGCTGTCCTGCATCAAACTAAATGCTGCTCTGAATTAAACCTCTGACCCAGCTGCAGCAGGATTATGTTACCGTGATGATAAGCTAAATAGAGACATTACTGTATTGTGTTTGGGTTAAGGAAACACTGAGAAAGCAACACCGCAATGAAGTAAAACTGGAAATGTTCAACCTCCGCATATTGCGCCTCCACTAACCTTCAATACTTTTTAGGTAAAAGCATTTGAGCTTTTTGAGCTAAAGCTAACAACTGGATATTATTATTTGGTCCTTCAAATGTCAGAGTTTTCCTCGAGAGTTTAAACATTGGTGTTCCTTCTGTAACTTGCTGGTTTGTGAAGGGTGATAGCTGCACATTTTCAGTTTGGTCAACCAATTTGAAAAGGACAAAAGAAAGAAATTTAAAGAAGTTTAAATGTAATATTCAGCATGTTCCTTTCAAAAGTAGTATAATTACATTACTTATTAAAATTATTTTTAGTCACTAAGTGTACTCCATCAGAGGTATCTTCCAACTAATATAATAATACCACACTTTCAGATCATAGGCTCGGCATTTTACAGATGTAGAATGAGAAAACAAGACATGATTCAACAAACATCCAGTTTATGGTTGGAATGTATTCTCATACAACAATAACTGAAACTGTCAATCTGGTTATTCATAATAAAGTGGATTTGACTGAACCGCACAGCTCTCCAGAAGTTCTACCCTCAAATACTGACTTCACACCACAAAAGTTCTGTTTGTAGGGACCGGGTCTGTTCTGGAAACATGGAAGCAGGCTGCAACCGAGAAACCATCTCAAATTCCTTATAATCTGTAGTGGAACAGAAGTTTCACCATAAAAAGGGACTCACATATAGATCTGTAAACCAGAACGGAAACAGTTCAACGTTTCTGGAAATCCCTGTTCAGTTGAACTTTTGGGTTTACACATTTCATCAGTGCATAGAAAGTCAGATAGGACTAAATAACACCTTATATGTTCTCATTTTCTTTCTGCATCTCCACTGAAACAATCATTAAAGGTGTAAAATGCCAAAGAAATTATTAAATGAATAATTCAAAAAGATAACATTGGAGTTACCAGAAGGCTGACTACCCGTTCTTTGATGGAGGCAAGCCACTTTTTCCCTTTTGCAAGCTTGTCCCAGTTCAACCTCTTCACTGAGTAAACAATGACTTTGATTATCATTATTATTATTATTATCATGCTTTGGGTATATACAGTAAGCTTATCTCGGTTTTATTGGCATTCTGGGGCTTAAAACTTTCAAGACAGCTTCTGTGAGACTGTCTATTACCTCCTCTCCATCTATAAAGGTGACCCTCCGTCAAACAATGAACAGGACCCACCACAGCTCAACACTCTGTCTACCCTTCTCTCTGTCTCCTACAAACAGTGAAAATACAGGAAACTGCAGAAAAACCAATGTGCAAAGGAACGGTGGGTGTTTGAGATCGGTGATGCCAGGGATGATGGGATGCAAATTGATGCGTAAAATGTTTACACATGGCTAATTCCCACCTGTCAATCAACCAGGAGTCTCAAGAGATGTCAAAACATGATGGGAGGGAGCAAAAGAGGAGCGAGATGAGAGGAAACGAGGATGGTACAGGGTAGACTAAACAAAAGTTTGTCAAGGAGAAAAGGGACGAAATAAAGACATTCAGGAACTGGCTTGTCCCACTGGTTCACTTAGTGACTATTATTGTAACATATTGTACATTAAAATGAGGTATGTACTGCTAAACGGTGTGTCCATGCATATTGACTTCCATTCAACTTTTAATTTTTTTTTTTAATTATTTGTAAGGTCCTACTCTACACATAGTCACATGCATTGGAGCTGCCCAGTACAACCAAAGGCTGATGTATTAGCGGCAGAGCAGCCTTTCACTTCAGAGAGCATCTGGAGATCGATCTCGCTATCACCAGTCTACACAAGCCTCCCCCTCTAACCTTTATGTTACTGCTGCATCGCTCGTTTTTAACCTTTATTTATCCTGGTTAGGTCTGCTGACCAGGAATGCCTATTTGCAGGATATATATATCTTTTTTTTCCTATAAACACATTTTCAGCAGCGAGGAAGTATACTGGTGTAGATCAAATTTCATGAAATTTAAGAAACAACAAAATTTCAACATTTATGATTCAAGACAACATACAGTACACGCAATAGTACAGAGTTCAGACAATCACAAAAACTTTGCATATTGTACTCTTTTGTGGGGCTATGGTAATTACAAATTTTAAGAGTGAAGTCAGGACATAGCCTGTAAAAACAGCTGCATGTTTTGAACTGGAGGTGCAGCTGTTTTGTCAGATGGACTTTGGAGAAATAGCTGACTAAAAATGAAAACACATCTGGTCAGACAAGGTGTTATGCACCTCTATTTTTAACGTCTAAATTTGTTATAAAATGGTCCTCGTGGTTTGGAAACAAAGATGAACTTTCAGAAACACTAGAAGCCGAGTGTTTATCTGCAGCCATGGAGGTGAGACATCATCATTATTGTTGCATTAGTTTTAATGCCACAGTCATTGTGGATTCTTTAAAAGCAGTTTATGATTTCAGAGAATCCCTGTAAATCATTTACTTTACAGTTTACGGGTTGGGATCAGATGTCAAAGTGACCAGAAGAGCTAAACAACCACACAAAATTATTTCAAAATATGCCACAACTTTTTAATTTATTGCTGACCTCTGAAAAAATGACTACGATCTTAGTCCGAAGACCTCAGTTTACAGGGTTCTCATTTCTGCCAGTGAGCTACTTTACTGAGTCTGAGGGAGAACGCGGTGTGGGTACAGCGAGCAGGACTGGTTGTGTGCGGGCGGGAAAGAGGGAGCCTGTGAACCCAGTGTGCTGATGAGCTGTCATTTTGGTATTATGCAAATGCAAAGCAGGTGGTTCACATGAGGGTCAACCTGACAGGGAGTCAGTACAACAACAGCCAATCACGACGGATGCTGGCTGTCAGCAGGGAGACAGCCAGTCCACCAGAGACAAGGTTTTTAGAAAGACGAGCTATAATCCAAAAAGTGTGGTTACTTCTTGCCTTTTCAATGACACGGTGGGTTTCGAAAACATCCATTTTATCTTTTAGTTTACAATTTATTTAAATAAAGAGGCCTATTAAATGGAATTGCTATCACTGCTTTAAAACACTGGGGATAGAAGAAATTGTACTTTCAAACTGTTGTGCTATATATAAAAGCCGACAGCAGCAATGGTTGCATTATTCGAAAAAATAAAACTATGTGCCAGGTCAGGAATGAGCCGGAGAGTTTAACCTTTAAATCAACATTATTAAGTCCTAAAGGTGCTCAGAATTGTGGACATTATGTGGCCACATTTCCATGACAACTGAGCAAACTAGAATGGTTAAAAGTTCCAGAACAATTTAGGGATAGTCTTTGTGTAAAGATTGTTTTGTCACATATACCAAATACATATTGTGCTTATTCTATCCCCCACACACAAAGATTTCACAATTTCCACAACGGGGACATTTTCAGCTCCCTTTCAACCTTCTTTAAGGGTTAAAAAAGATTTAAATGAGACACATCTCAGAGGAGTCTCCTCGATTCACCTCTGATTCCAAACATCCTTCCTCCTGGAGCCTTTGGATTGCCCCAGTCAATCCTTCCACCTCTACTCTCGGGTCTCTCCCCAAGGCCCCACCACAGTTCTTCAGAGCGATGAAGGCATCTTTGATGTTACTAATTGATGGACGCCCAGGAATAGACATGAATTCAGACAGCCAATTTACTACCATTTTGCAGTCTAACTCCTTTTAAAGTGGTGGTGTTTTTTTTTTCTTGTGGAGTGTGGACTGGTATATATGTGTGGTTGTGTGTATGTGTCAATATGTACTGACATTTTACATGCATGTAGTAGATAAGAAGCTCTGCTGAGCATAATTTCACAGCACTAGAGCATGCGTGGAGTGCCGTGAATTTACCCCCCCTAATCATAGCATCCCACTATTATGACAACAACATTTGTTTTTCATGTTAATCTAAATTTACAGTTTTAGCTCAGTGTTTGGATACAGAACTTGTTAGTATCAGCTCCTGTTTGGTTTTGACCTGACTATGGGATTTGTTGACAAAAATCAGGATTCTGATCAGAAGGAGTGAAATTCGCCAATGACGCTTTAATGACTTCAAGAAAGATTTGTATTGTCACTCATACTTTCAGACAGACTACGCCAATTATTATATACGTCTATGGAACTACTCTGTTCTCTGCTTATTTGGTTCCTCTCCAGTAATGATTATCTGTTTGTAAACACATAGCTGCCAACCGACTATTAGACTCTCAAGATAATTAGAAATGATTGTGGTAATGAGATATGTATCTGTTAAATTAAGCTGCCTTAGCATGGGATAAATAGACCAGTCACCATGTAATCATTATTGATGATCATCTCTTTCACCAAAACACTACACAGTAATCCTCAGTATTCCTAATGTGTCGCCACTACAAGAGCGCTCTCTTTGCTGCTACATCCTACTGTTCCTATTTGTAAACAGAGACAAAAAAGACAAAAATGAATTTAAATTCTTGTTAATATCTCACAAAAAAATAAAATAATAAAAAAGCAATCCAGAAACAGCTCATCTAAAGGACATTACTCTTGACGAATACCCCAAGGCTTCCATTCTGAATCCAACTCTTGATCGGAGACCCAGATCTTTAGGGTCATCCATAAATCCACCACCTGTCAGCTTTATACTTTCCCCATCACATTTGTAATCTCCTGCCTGGCATGTGCCTCCTCATATAATTAACACCTTAACACCGAGTTCCTCCCTTTTGTCATCTGAAGAAGCAAAGGCTGAAAAATAATTTCATTCCACAGGTTCTGACAGCACAAGAGTCCCGTTGTGTATCAACGTGTCTCAGCTTGTTATTGAAACTGAAAAGTGGGCACTTGCATCTTTCTTGGCATACTTGAATAACTTGGGGCATTACAATATTTTTATTTGCGTAAAAGCCTCTACAACAACACCAATATTAATAATAAAAAGAGAACGTTTTTGGCTAACCTAATGGCTAACCATTTCAGATTGACTTTCATCATCACGCTGTTCCAAAACTTTATCCAAAAATCCCATCTAGAGAGTGATCTGTGTGTACTTGTCATGTAAAGTCCAGTTCAGACTACATGCAGTTTGTCTGGTCTGAAACTTTCTAAGACAAGCCAGTTTACACCAAAGCGGCTCGACGAGACGATGTAACCTCTTCACAGGAGCGACTCTCTGTCCTTCGGTTTTACCTGCCAGCTTTTCTGTATTTGGATATAATTTCTAGCGTCTTAAAATGCAAATGAGGATAGTGATAGTGTGTTACTTTTAACAGTTGCATTTTTAGTAGTGATATAGTCATGACTGTGAAAACATTAAAAAAAACGAGAGGGTCGAGACCCTCTGTTGGGTGCTTCAAAGGAATACCCAGGAGGCTTATGCAAATGTATGCCATGACTTTAAGATAGGAAATCTCGCCTATTCTGTCAATTTCTCTTGTCTTTATCTGGAGCAGTTCTGCTGTTTAGAAGAGTCGGTGTCTTGTTTGAGTAACTCCTAAAGCTTGTCTTTTACAGGCACGCCTGTTCCTCCAAAAAGTTGATGAGATGATCCTATTTTTTTTCTTGTCAAAAACGTATTTCAATAAGCTGACAGTTTGTAACTAATGTGACCAACTGACTCAGCTTGACTTTGCTATGAACTGATTGGCTATCGAAACTTGACATGCTTCTAACACTAGTGACTTGACAAGGCAGCTGTTTATGTCATCGTGATGACACCATCCATTTCTTGCAACATTTTTAAAACAGTTTTGTCTCAGTGCAAATCTTTGGTCTGAACTGGGCTTAATGCTTGAGTAGTCCCTCGCACTCTTTATGCGTTTTTGCGGTGGTACTGTGTTTAAAGATGTCACGCTGACACGCTCCTGCCCACTGCATGCAGCCCAGCAGATGGCATCCCCAGTTAGCCTTAGGAGATTTCTAACACTTAAACCTACATAAAATAAAGTAAAATAAAAATGAAACTGACTTCATTGCCATTTGAGTACTTTCATTCACATTCACATAGAAGTCCTCAGACACTAAATAATACAGACTAACTTAAGACTTTTAGATAAAGGTAATCACATAAGCTGTTGACTAAAAACTGATACTGTAAACTTGGGAAGTAAAACTGCCAATAAGCTATAAAACACCGTTGCTAACTTACTAAATAAACACCTTTCTTGTCCCCTTATTACAGAAAACAACATCTTGTGTTAGCTATGAGGTCTTAAAACACATCAGTGTTTCTATTTCACAGTTTGAACACAAAATCATTACCCCTGAAAATATGTACGTGTATGACGCAATGATTATTTTTAAACCTGTCAAAAATTATCTTATGTGCACACATAAATATAGGGACATGCATGCAGGCACACTGACCATACAGCACACACATTACACATAAACACAGACACGGGGCTCCGCAACACGGCGAAAGAAAATCCGTTCAGTTCTTTAGTCCAATTAATTCAGATGACTGCAAAGCTTTATAATTTAATGGGTGGTAAGGGGAAAAAAAAACAAATGCTGTGTAAGGTGATACATATGTGGGCGGATGAGAGGCATAACAGACACAGAGAATGAGTACGAGACAGATTGTGGGTGGTGAACCACGGAAAGGTGTTGGATGAAAATGAAGCAAAGTTAAAAAGGGAAAATGAGGGTGAAACCTGATGAAAAATTCAGCAAAATCTATTTTTGAAATATGCTACAGTATGTGGAAAAAGAGGATATGCTGATAGACATGAAAGGCGGCAACTATTGTATAGACATGTTTAAAATTGCATGACGGGGCTGTAGAGGATTTCAAAAGAATTCAAATTCAGGGTTCAGCCAGAGTTTAAATTAGAATACTGCGCCACTGCTCATCTCACTCTGTCTCTGCTCAGTAGAAGCCAGGAAGGAATGTAAGGGAATGAGAAACTTGTTATTCATCCCCTAAAGACAGACTATTTTTTGTTGTTCTTGCGTTTGAGTTTTTTTTTTTTTTAGATGTAGTATATGTGTCATGCTTTTATAAAGCCTATTAACTGGTGAATTATTAATATACCAGCTGTAATACTGTGCTGATCTAAAACCATGTTTCTAATTTACCCACAAAAAAATTAACAGGAAGGGGGCTCAGGACTTTGCTCAAGGACACTGTAACTAGAATTCAGCTCATGTGCAACCAGTGGTTAGTTTCACTTAAACAGTCTTCTGCTGGTAGTGACCGCAAGGGACATAGTTCTCCATCAGATGTAGATTAAGTGACAACATTGCACCCACTGTTCATCTATTTACCGTCAAATGTCCCCATTAAAGGTTTACCTGTCTATGGGTGTTGATAATTTGAGGTGACCAAGCCGAAACAGCCCACCTGACTCTTCACGTGCTGCTCAGCCAAACCGTGGATTCAACACTCCGGTTTTCAGTGAAATCAACCAAGCCGTTGACAAATCTAAGTCCACGTCCACCCTAGGCGTGATTGACATGCCAAGGAAAGTGTATAAAGAGTGCTTTAAGGTCATGACGCTGCTGTAGGATCTAATGAGAGCCGCTAAATATCAAGTACTTTGAAGACTCGAAAGTTCACCATACCACCATGAGGTGACAACCTGGGACAAATCGATAAAATGTGATTTATTATTATGCAGCGCAGTTAGGCTACGGATATTGCAGAGCCATTGTCGTGGCCACAGATTCTAACTTGTGTAAACCTCAGTCAGATAGATGATCTTGAAGGGCACCAGAGACAGAGTTGTCAGTTGGGCAGGATTGTTACCACAGGCTATGAAATGTTTCCACATCAGACCCAGTTATGACACCCTCCGTAGCCCCTGGACCATGACCCCAAGGGAAAAAAACAAAAAAACACCTCTGTTTACGGTCTGGAAGCTGCTTTGGGAGCTAACAAAAGCCTCTAAATATCAAGTACTTTGAAGACTTCAAAGTTGGCTATACCACCCAGGAAGTGACACCCTGGCAGTTGTTAAATGAAGGCATATCAAGAGGCAGTTCGATATCTCCCATCCTTTTTACAGCAGCTTTTGAAGTTGTCATAATTCATATGAGGCAGATAAATCCATGGAGACCATAGTCTGGACAGAGTTTTCCACTCCTGCAAAGCCACATGGAGGATATCACAAGTGTCCCCCAAACAGCTGCCTGCACATCATGAGCCCCGAAAAGCATTAAAGAGCTACTGACATGGGCCGGGTCGAAAATCAATCCATCCAAGTCACTCCGCCGGCCACTTCATTAAGGAATCAGAAAGCACCACATCTCCCTCTCAGTCAGTCCAGAGAGAATCCCACCGGCTGAACAAACCCCACTCAAAGCCTGGGGTGTTTGTATACGGCCGACCTGTCTGACAAGCACATTGGATCTACAAACCACAAGACAGCTTTTGGACGGCCTAGACGCGGGACAACGCAAGAATAGCTTTAGAGCTGAATTGACAGATAAGCATGTGAAAAACACTGACCTGCACGTCTGAACAGGAAAGCAGTGGAACACTGAAGAAGCGGTCAACCAAGCGATCAGCAGACTGAGACATCAGGAGATTGTCGGCGAGACCCACTCAGGCAGGGCTGGCCTCATTGTGGAACCTGCCAGGTAAACTGTGTCCTCAGCCACTAGAAAGTAAAGGAGAGAGTTGGTGATCACCGAAATGAACAAGGTTAAGGAAGACCGTATCAAAATCAAGGAACGCAACGGCACCAAGACTGGACATCCTCGGAGGGCATCATAGAGAGAGCTGCAAGTTGGGCTGTTGAAGATACCTCAGGCTACGTAATGTTTCCTCATCAGATGCATTTAGGACACCCTCCCTTGCTGCAGGAATCTGACCCTTTGGGAAACTTGGAAAGTCTGATCTCTTTGATACACCAAATGCAAGCCTACGGCTCAACCTCTCCGGCTTCCCAAGAAGCCACTTGTTCAAGGTCGATACAGGCAGAGACCAAGTTCTCTGCAAAGATCCTGGAGGCAAGCTCACTAGACAAAAACAGCTGATTTTCTTTGCGAGACAAAGGCTGATCATCTATGGTACCAGACCCGAAGATGTAATTCTGACACGTGTATGCATGCGGGAACGAAAGCTTGATCTCAACCACCAGAAACCGCGCTGGTGTTCGGCAGCCACCAGAACAATCGGTACTGAGCTTGTGTATCCCTCTGAGGTACAATAGGCTACTGCAGCAGGTGGTATGCTTACCTGTTCATCCTTTCTTTGCTCTTGTCAACCTAAGTGTGTGTGATTATTGAAATAATTACTGTGTTGGCCCTCCTATGGGGATGTTATGTTTTACTTCTTCCTGTGATGTGCAATCCGTGTTACGTGTTAATACAATGTCATGCCTACCAACACAGTGTGCTTCTGGTAAACAAACATCAGATTTCTGTTGGGTAACTCCCTACTGCTATGTACAAGCCAAATAAGTCACTGAAACTGATGGAACTCTCTGTCCTTAGCAGTGTATGAATTACTGTAGATCCAACATGAGAATGAAAGGACTTTTTTGCAACATGTGACATGGTAAGACTTGCCCTTTCCAATTATATTACCTTTAAATAAAAATTAAAAAAAGAAGTAAAATGTTACCTGTACAAAAAAAGAGAATATGACCACAGAACAAACAACAATGATAAATCACAAACCCAAAACAAAACCATGTGGCCCCTTAAAAACCTTTATAACACATGAGTGAGAGAAATTAGTTTCCTTCTGGTGTGTATAATGTGTTGTAAAGACTAATTCATAGATTCGAGTATTTTGTAAAGAGAATAAAGCCACAGGCAGGAAAAAAAAAACAGGGCAAAATGAGGACTACTTGAGAAAAAGAGCATGGAAAAACAGAAGAAAAAGAAGTGCAGGGAAAACAGAGAAGAGAAACAGTCAGAGGGAAACAGCACACCTTAATTTCCTCATTGATTAACCCAGCTAATGTGCTAATCTAGCCTGGTACGTTTTCTCTCTGCAACACCGGCCTCATCAAGAGCCAATTAGCGCCTCTGCAGCCCACGGCCATCCATCATAACAGGACAGACACACTCATCTTTTCTCCTTAATGTTGCAACACGCAGCAGCCCTCTGCAGTCAATACACTTCCCCATGTGGAACTACTGTGGAATAGTGGCCTTCCTTTGATCGATAGGCTCTGGGAATTGATACGAGGCAAATGAAGCTCACATACGTATTTATAAGTTGGCAAAAACAAATATGTATGGGTCTTGTTTTCAAAAAGAAAAACAAGTTGTTGGTGAAATGTCCCCTTGTCTAGAGTTTGAAAAAAAATGCCATCAGCTGAGTATCTGACATTCAGGACCATTTTTAATCCGGCTCAATGGCAGCTGTTGCTCAATAACCCTTCCAGTGCAGTTTTTCTTGGTGTCTGTCTCATGTTGTATCAATATCCTGACTTAAAAAACATCCATCTGTGATGAGGTGGATTATGTAGCACAGCTGAGGTGGGAAATCAGGTGGCACAGAGAAATTTTGGTTGAGCTAATAGCAAAATTTGTTGTCCACACCACGCATACACCCGCATGCATGCGGAGATCACAGATCATTCATTCATTTTATTTCCATGATTTTAGCTTTAAAATATTTACTTCATCCGTCAAGGTTTTATTATTTGGTAACATTGCAGATAAAGATGCTAAGGAACTACATCTTACATCTGTCTGCTATTTATTAAGAAACATTTATTTTACAGCCCAAAGTTACGACAAGGAAAACTAACAATTGTGCTGGTGGACACTCACAACCAAGCCACTGGTACCACTGCCTACCAGAAATTGAAGCCAAGGTCTTATCCTTGGTGGGCCAAGATAAACCAGAAGCAGAAATAGAGCAAAAGGTTAGTGGCAAAATAAAACTCAGAATTGTATAGGCCATATTGCAAGATAAAAAACAAAACAAAAAAACAATAACAACTGAAAGCTTTTGACCAAAAATGTCACTTAAATTACTCTTTTTAGGATGATTTTAAAACTGAAAGATGGACATTTATCCTCGTCAGACATTAGAGATCCTGACAAGACTGTAAAGTCTAAATTCTGCTGATCGTAATGAGGTGTGTACATTATTATGTTCTGTGTGTTAATAAGAGACGTATTACTCACAGAAAAAGCACCGACATATTGAAGTAAATTGTGTCAATCAGGACACAGGTCGTGAGTTATAGCAAACCACACTTGGGAAATGGTCCCAAATTCATGAGAATAAATTTTGTGTGTGAGGTATATGAACCCTTTCAATTTTATTTTCCTTTAGGAATATAAAAGGGACAATTTTCTCCATAAATGTGAAAAAACAAGTTGTTTTTTGTACAACATTTAACCTGAGGCCTTTATTCTTAAAAGAAAACCATGGTTTATTATGTCTCTCCATAAGAGTTGATTAGCTCATTGCACTTTTATTCATGCATGCTTTCCATTTTCGCAGTTACACCTTCATAAAATCAGAACAGATTTTTACCGGGTAATAAATGCATTAGGGCAATGATATAAAAAAAATATATATTCCAAGTAAAGCTTTAATGTTATGGGGCTGTGTATATGTCCTGGCCTGTCAAGGTATTGCTCTAATCTGCATATTTTACTTATATCAATGTACTGCACCAACACAAACCTTCACACACACAGCCACATGCCATCTGTCACTTCAACGGCTGCCTCACAGTGTATACAACCTTTTCACAGTAAGATGACTTGCGTTTCCCTCCTCCTTCCACTCAAAGCACAGACTGTAATAAGCTACATTGCAGACTAGTTAAACTGTATTATTTTCATATCATTTTCATAACAGAAAACATACAGTTCTGAGAAGCAAACCATTTATTACACCTTATTACTCTTGCATGGGGTAATGACAGATGCAAAGGCGGGGTAGAACCCAGACAGGTTACCAGGCTAATATCTCGGCTAAGACATCAAATGCAAAATGTCATTCACACTGAAGACTCTACCCAGTCCACCTGGTATGCAGGACATTGCACAGAAAGGTATTCGGGATTCAAACAGCTTCAGAGTAAAGCCATCAACTTCTTGCTGTGAGGGAACTGTGCCAACCACTGTCACCCTTTTTGAGTGTAAATCTTTCTAAAATGAATCATCAATATACGGCATATGCCCCCAGTGAAATAATTCCCCAGGAGAGGAGCATTTAAGTACATGCAAACCGGTTGAAGAATTCCTTCGATTTTTTTTTTTAAATGACGTTCTCCTGGGTGGATCATGACATGCTGTGGACTAAAACTTGAGAGGTAATTGGAAAGCACAGGGTTATTGGAAGAGCTTGGGCAAAATTTCTAATCAGCAGCAGATTCTCAGATGAGGGTCTCAAGGGAGTCCAGGTGGACTCTTGAAAGTACATATTCATGAGGCCGATAAAACATTATATGAGGAGCTTTTGCACTGAATCATGAATGTAACATTTTCAAATAATTTTGCTGTGGGGAAGTGTTGTCCGTTTATATCTACAAATTTATCAATCATCTTCGGAAAAGCTTCTGATTGGAAAGTAGCTGTCAGGGGCGTTCCTGAACATTTTGGGTCCCAAGGTGAGATGTCTACCTGGAGTGGACCTCTCTTTTTATCATAGCATTTTATTACTATTACTTATATATATATATATATACAAAAAAATACATATAAATACATATAAATATATAAATACATAAAATATAAATAGTATTTATTAAATGTAATATTTTTTTCAGCTTAAGTTCTGTCATATCATTGAAACCGTCCGTAAAAGAAAAACTTTACATGAAAACTAGTCTTCATTATTTATTCTGATTTTAACCTGTTGCTAAGGAACATTAGGTTATTAATACTCTGACTTTATCAGGTTTCTAATCATCTCTGCAGGATTGTTTCTGACTGTTTCAACCCACACAATGTCATTTTTATACAGTGCAGGTATTACCTGAGAATACTTTCATTTGGCTGTTGTCCTTCACCCTAGAACGTACAATTCACAACTTTGGCCTGAGTTAACATTAATGAAGCTGTTTAGATGTTTTTATGCTGAATAGCTCGACATTAAGAAATACGTCCTAAACTGTTGTAAAGTCTTTTGGTGAAGCTCAGCTATGTGAATATATGTTACAGTGTCTAAGAGCTACTCATGTTGTACTTTCATTTCGTAAAAGTAGCTCTAAGAGGAAAAAGGTTGGAGACCCCTGGCCTAAACATTATTGCTTGCTGTCATATCACTAACGGACCACTGCTTATATACTTTGTTGCTCAATGGGTGCCTCACTCACAACACTGCATTGTAACGTGTGACTGTACTGACATGGATGAATTTGTTGGCATCCTTTCAGGAAGAAAAAGCCCACAAGTTTCACAAGTAATTGGCCTCTCATTGTTTAGTCCATATCTAATGACATTTTTTTTTATTCGACAGAATATTTTCAGTAATATAAGTAATGGCATGGGCAAAATTGATGGGTCCTAATATTTTTTTGCACAACATTTCGAGCCAACCACTGCAAACAGGTGAGACTTGTAAGCACAAACAGAAAGTTTGGTCAACTCTTCCCGAACAAACTGCTCCAGTTGTCTCAGGTTTGATGGGTGCTTTCTTCAGACTGCATGTTTCAGCTCTTTCGATCGATATTTGACTGGATTCAGATCAGAACTGAAGGCCACTTCAGAACGGTTCAATATTTTGTACTGGTAAATTTAGTTGTGTGTTTTTGGTCATTATCCTTTTGGAGGACCTGTGAGCCTGCGACTAAGACAGAGCTTTTTGACACGGGGCAGTGCGTTTTGCTACAGAATGCCTTGATAGTCTTTGAGATTTCATTGCTCCCTGCGCAGATTCCAGGCACCCTGTGTGAGACTCAGCAAAACAGCCCTGAAACATAACAGAGCCTCCTTTATGTTTTACAGCAGATATGTTGTTCTTTTCTTGGAAAACTTCATCTTTTTGTCTGCGAACATAGAGCTGATATGACGTGCCAAAAAGCTCCACTTTTATCTCATCGAGCCAAAGGACATTCTCCTAGAAGCATTGTGATTTATCAATATGCATTTAAGCTAATTTTAGTCTGTTTTTTGGTTTTTCTTTCAACGGTGGAGTCTTTGACTACGGAGCCCGCTGTCACTCAGAAAATGATGCATGGTGTGATCAGATACTGATGTCCCTGAACCTTGGAGTTCAGCTTGTAGCTCTTTGGAAAATTTCCTTGGATCTTGGTCTACCGTTTACACCATCCCTCTGCTCAATCTGATGACTATTTTCCTCTTAAACATCTTGACAATATTTGCACCAGTTGTAAACAGAACATTAAAACTGCTTGGAAATGGTCTTCTTGGCTTCACTTTTAGCATACGTGTCTGTAATTTCCTATCAGATATCCTCTGACGAGCCTCTCCTCTGCTTTCTCTGGTCCATGTTTAGCGTGGTGCATATGATGATACGGAACAGCAAAGAGATCACATTTCTCCATTTAAATAGGCTGAATGAGTCACTACAAGATTGTGTCAGACTCCAATTACCATCAGTCTTTCTTGCATCAGACTCCTTGCTGTATAAAAGACTGACTGAACTCGCTCAAAGTTTATGCTTGGTTGTCAATCATGTCCGTGCAGTATAAGTTGTCTCAGTAAAGAGTTCTACTGAATACAGAAACTAAATGGAAAAAAGAAAATTATAATTTTAATCGAGGCCATAAGAAATTACTTATTAGCTATCCTGAAATCCACAAGAAACATTGAGGTGGCAAATTATGGTAAACTTCCTGGTGATCAATATGAGTGCTGCAGCACAGGACCAGCTGTGTTATCTATGCTTTTGCCTCTCCATCTGCTGACACTACAGCTGAGCTGACACACTCCCACTTCAGTGACTGTTACTTCCCGAGACACACACACACACACACACACACACACACAAACACACGCGCACACGCATACACACACACACACACACACACACACACACACACACACACACACACACACACACACACTTTTACACAAACATCACAGCTGTGTTTGAGCTGTTTATTTTTAGGACTTCATTTCTGATTGATGTGGCCTCAACACATTTCACACTGTGACAGTTTATCTGAGTAAAAAGTTGAAATGCTGTATATTATCTTTCACTGTGAAATCCCCTTTGGATACAGTTCAGTACAAACTTCTTGATATGTAGCTCAAAGCATTTTTGTCATAGTTGTTACTGTTACATGGAATTCCGGCGGACCGCATTTGTCACCAATCACTGATTGGTGATAGTCGGACTTTTATTCAGCTTTTTGGGAAGTCTCTGTGAGGTTGTTTTTGATTGCTAATTGACAGTTTTACCACTTGCCAAGCTGCATTATAAAGCCCCACGTGTGTACATTATCAACTGATATAAACCAAACAAATTAAGCTATTTAAACACGTTTAAAGGCAGAACAGCTCTTATTTCAGGGAATATACTCTGCTTTGTATAGTATTTAGCCTCAGTGGAGATGGATGCCATAGTAGAATTGTTGACAGCAAATATTTGGCAGAATTTCAGGCTCTTTACAGTTTCATCATACATAAAATCACTGGTTAGGAGATGCCTTATATGCGGCTGTGCCCAAAACCTTGCCAAAAAAGGGCCTCTTGGAACAGAAGAGAAACAACTTTTGCTGTAAAATAAGAGTCAGTTATCACTTCAGCCCCATCTGGTGCAGCTGAAATCATAATTATCCAGTAAAAATCTCTAATGTACCTTAGCTATTGTAAACAAATTAAGAAACAAAACAAGAGAGAATTAAAACAGTGGAAGTTTGAGTTTGTGGACTTTTGTATGAAAGAAACATTTGACTGAAATTTGCAATTAGCATCCTCAATATGCGAAAAGAATATGCATACTAATTTTTTTTTAAAACATATTGCACTTGTTTTTCAAAAAATACTTTACAGTACAACCTCAGCTTATGCAAAGCCCGAGCTTCTTTTCAGCTCTTACTGGTTACCCCTGCTGGTCTATCTCAGGGATCCTTGTGGGTCCTATTTGTTCCTGGACTGCTTTGGTTTTGCAGTGCTAGGGCAAAAACTGAAAATAACAAAAGGCATTCCTTGAATGAGAATGCTGAATTAGCAGATTCATTGCCTCTACCTATGGCAAAGAGCTGTAAATGACTGTGTAAACTCCTGTGAAGTTCCTGTTTACCTGACATTTTCTCAGGGGCACTGTCAAATCTAATCCCGCTTGAGCCTCACTTCCCGTATTCCTGCTTGAAGTTGACCATGCAAATGAGCTCTGCTTCAAAGCAGAATGAAACGGTGAATGTGGATGTATGTTGAATCAAAAATGGACAAATGCACCAGCAAGCCAACAATAAATATACATAAACAAAATTGCTGGTTTTATCCAGGTGGTGCTAATCTGCTAATTTTTGATCAATTTTAAATCAACAGGCTCCGATGTATCTCTTGATTTCTTGTCAGGGAATGAAACGTGCTACAAGACTTATATATGTCATATTAAATCTACAATTTATTTACAGTGTAAACTCGATGGATTCATCTGAGACTTAATTCAGAGCAAGGACTGTAACTTGCTAGATTATTTCTAGCAACAGTCATAACTAAACATGTTTTTCGCTTGGGAAACTGTGTGAAATTGGATGTTGCAAGTGGGAGAGAAGACTAATCTAGAAGTGGATGATTATCGACGGGCCCACAGCGTTGTAGAAGAGCAGCTGCAGCCAACCAGAGAATACAATAATCATTGCCGGCCTTCCTTGCACACGTACACGAAAATACATACACATCTAAGGCGGGTGACCAGCTGTCTCACACTCAAACATGCACCAATAAATCATCAAGATAAATGTGAGTTTTCCTCAACCATTGTCTACCCGTCACCCCAACATGACAGAAACCCATAGCCGTGATATCATTATTGAATATCAGCTTGACTCACAGCCGAAGTGTTCGCTGTTGGGGGGCTGGAGCCTTGAGACGACATAGTCTTGCCAGTGGAAGAGTGGAGATCAGAGAGAAAACAAAAGTTTGATGGACAGTCTGATGAAGTAGTCCAGCCAGGGGGCTCCTAATGGAGATGTCCATCTGCTGCTTTATGCAAAGTCCTTTCTCAAAGAGCAGCCGGAGAGGGTATGAATTATCGGACAAAGGACTGTTCAGGGGAAAAAAATTGGAGGACGTTTGGTTGGAATCTTGTTTATCAGCTGGTTATGCCATTGTCACTTTTGTTTCAAAGAGATGGTCACAGTCATTTGATTTAACAGTCTGTTCAAATGAACTACTTGTGATCTGCCTTTTGTTATCTTCATGAAGACTTTCAATTCATCTTTACATTGAATCAGTAGTAGGCTTAAACCTGTAGGAAATGGATCCTTCCTGTCCACGGACAAATTGAAGTGATATATGGCACATAGTTATGTATGAAAGATGAAAATGACTTCAAGTGTAAAAATGGCAGGCTCACTATAGACACATACCATGACTGAATATAAATAAAGACAGTCAGGTCCATGAATCACTTTAGTATAGAACCTCAGCTATGTCCCTTTTATTCCCTGCAGCCTTGACGAACAGCAATAACAGCTGCAAGACTGTGATGACAGTGATCAATCTGCATTACATTTACAAACTACTAAAACAACGCTCACCTTTTCTCCTTGCTGCACAGCTATTGCGCTGTGGCTGGGCCTGAAGCCGAGCAGAAAAAACATTAAACTAAAAGGTCAGCCCTCAGTTATTAGGCATGGCACTGTTTGCTAATAGCTCTGCCTGGAGAGGCAGCTATTGATCAGGACCCATCCCTGCTCCAACAGTGAGGAATACACACATTTTGTTTGTACTTCCTAATTGAGCAGGGTTCACCTTGGGGGGAGTCCTCCAGCATGCACACATGCAGCCGCATGCCAGATTAAATTCTTTACACGTGCACAAACAAACAATGAGGCCTATAGTGCAAGGCCACAAAAGCATTGATACATCACATCAGATGTAACAGATGCAATGATTAACTTAAGTCATTAACTCCCCCAAGGAGGTTATTTTCTCAGTGTGGTTTGTTTTTTGGTTTGTCATGTTGTCAGCAGGATTATGAAAAAAAAACCACTACCAGACCGGTTTTCATGAAACTTGGTGAAAGGATGTTGCATCAGTCAATAAAGTGCCCATTTAATATTGGAGCAGATTGGAAACACTGGGTAGATAAATAAATGATATATAACGCTCATTCTCACTTTCACTAAATGCCATAAATCTGCATGTCCAGTGGATGGTAGTAAAGTTCAATAGTTGTAAAACATTGGCAATATGCAGTATAGTTATTACGAAAGCAAAATTGCATTTCATAGAAGAGTGAACTCTTGGCCTTGGTGGAAAGCTGCGATTTTGAGGGAATCAGAGAAGATAATAAAAAAATCTGCCTTCTTGTTGTGATTACATTTCAGTTAACATTTGGAGTGAAAAACTGCAGTTCCAAAAAAGACTCCACAGATAATTTTGGGTGGAAAATGTTGAGGGTGTTGCGCTTCGGGCCACACCTCATCACAGACGGTGTCTTCTAATGAATATTTATTAATGTCACCTCTATTTTCAGGTACAATTTCACCTTCACAGTTGATAAGATAAAAGCAGTTAGTTGTGTCACGGGAAACTCAAACGTGACGTGTTGTTACAGGAAAAATATACAAAAATTCTCCAGGTGCAAAACTGCCTCTGAACTTAGAAAACAGACAGAGTCAGATCGTGTTTGTCGCAGCACGGACAAAGATGTATCCAGGCAACAAACCTGCAAGCATGATCTGTCACAATTTACCTTTAGCATTCAATGTGTTCTGCAAGGCTCACATTTTTCTTCAACAATGTTGTCCATTTGCACCAAAAAAAGTTATGTGAGGGAGAGCAGATTTATTATTGGACTTACAAAAACTAAATGTCAAGCAAGGCCAGCTGGATTGTGTCAAATAGAAATATGTCCTCATACTAAAATGACGGAATAGGTATTTTTTTCATTGAGTCTGAAAGAACATGAGCATTTTCAGCATATGGGACCAACAGATCCTCATGCCTAAGTGAGAATAGGTCATTCGCCAAACATATTTGAGTATTAGCAACAGGAGTAATGAACCTTCGTCATCATGGTAACAATATAAAACGTGTTAAGTGCAGTAAAAGTGTTTGGTTATGTTGAAGCACTAAAACTAAATGTTTAGGTTGAGGAAAGGGTTTTAGGTTCAAATAAATAGGCCACATTTAATATGTTAGGCGAGTAAGGTCAGTTCAATACGTTGCGTGAGTTCAAATAAGACGACACTGACTTGTTATCACGTGGGACAGGAACAGTAGTCACCTGCATGA
Organism: Embiotoca jacksoni; assembly: GCF_022577435.1. NCBI lineage: Eukaryota > Metazoa > Chordata > Actinopteri > Embiotocidae > Embiotoca > Embiotoca jacksoni. The sequence goes on from NW_027185340.1 coordinate 11,071,330, forward strand.
ACTTCCTGTGTTTGAGCCGTCTATCCACCTTCAGTCGGCTCCCTACGCAGACTTTGTCATTTCTTATCCTACATCACCTGACTTCCTTCTTTTTCTTCTGTTTAAATCACTACAGATAATAAAAGAAATGTAAATAAGTCAAATTAAGTTGCCTGCACAGACAACCTAGGAGGAGAAGGACAATCTGAAAATGGTCTTTAGCTGAGCTGCAGTTTGCTCAAGTATTACAAGTGGAAATGAAGACTCCATTTCAAATGGACGATAAATAGAGGCCTACGTTTACTTCCCGCCTAATTCATGAATTCCTGTCTTTTGAGAAGCCTTTCATCCCCAGCCATGAGGCATGTGATGAATTGCTGCAGTTCCACTAAAGCTTCTGTTCTGTGGGAGGTCAATAACTCATCTGTGATCACTAAGTGTGACCATCGTGATGCACTCTGATCAAGAGAGTGTATGACTCTCTGTGATGAACTGCAAATCTGTCAATGTGATACCGAGTGACACAACCTTAAACAAATCTTCAACAGCTCCATGCCTTTCACAGTTTCATCGCTGATACTGTGCCTCAGTGGGGAAAGTTCCATAGGGTAGTTGCTCCACACATAAATCATTTCGTAATTATGCATCGTATGCAAGGGCCTGGCATGTTGACAAATTAAGCAATCTGGAGAGGCAACAGTATGCAGAGGCTTTAAACGAACCATTAACAGATAACATGGACCACAGCATGCTGTATGGGACTCCCAAAAAACATTTGAGTACATCAAGTTCAAAATGAAATGATGGTACATTGTGATAATCCAAATTTTAAGAGAAAAAATACGTTAGACTGGGCAGGAGAGTAGAAAATAAAACCACATAGCCTTTCTCCTTTGTGACGGAAAAAAAGACACATAAAGTATTCTTTTCATATTTTTGTGCTTACCACAAGTGGTTGCAGTAAGTGTGCAGTAACCTCTCTGTACCAACCAAATAAAATCCAACAGACATATTTTGTATCATTCAGGGGCTGCGCCGGATAAATAATCATAATCTCTTAAACAGAATAAACAACAAATTCTACAACCCGAATTAAGCTGCGTTTATAGGTTATCACACAGAGCAGGAGGGGATTTAATGAACAACTGTGTACCAGCGCAGTGCTTCAGCTTGGAATTTGACATTTGACTTGCGATTAATTCCTCCTTCAGTTGTCTGACAACACAAACAAAAACAATATGTAAATGAGACCAACTACTAGCGGTATATTGTGAATTGTGCTGCATTCAAGCACTGTACAGGTGATCACAGATAGCACGAGGGGGGGCTGATGGAGGGCTGTGTACCTCCGGTGTATCCTCCTGGGAATGTGACATTTAAGCAGTTAAATCACCGAGCTTTGTCCTTTTTCAGCACAAACAGAAAAATATGTGAATTCTTAGATATATGTCAATTCGGCTGCAACATGTACAGCGAAGAGTAAAATATCATTTAGCCTATAATAGTCAATAATTCAAGTTGAGCATCCTATTAGGCCAAGATGTGACCTAAAGGAAGCAAGCTGACGGTGGCTGTTTACAGTTTGAAATGTTAAAAAGATTTGTTTATTGAAGCAGCACGGGATCCACGAGCGATCCGAATCAGTGATGGAATAATGGAGCAGAGGGAGGGCTGGATTTATGGTCTGTCCAACTGCATGTGAAATGGCCAAAAAGTGCTAAAACCTCTCACCCCAAACCCACCTCTCCAATGTTTTTCTTACCCATTCTCACTTTCCATAACCAACAATCCAACATTCCCACCTACTTCACACATTGATTGTCTCACTGTGTGGAGGTGAGGAGCCAGCTATTTTACTTTCATTCTTCTATGTAGTGTACAGCCAAAATACATCACCGTCAATGTCTGCCTGGAGTTATGACATGTGCCTCTTTAACCCCATCTTAAACCAAATTGTTCACCCCACCTCTTCTTTTTGACCCTCCATTACAATAACCACATTTTAATTCAGACATGATTGGAAGCATGTCTTACAAACCTGGCTGACAACAAAGAGAGACCTGGGCTCCGTAGAAGAAGTACAATCTTGAGTTCATGAAGATTTCAAAAACTGATAAATAGCCATCAACTTCCCCAAAGTTGCAGTGAAGAAAAAGTTCAAATCCAATTCACATTTGGTGTCTAGTCATTCTGTGTGTGGAGATTTCTGCCTGGTCAGTGGGTCTGACTTCACTTTCTGTCAATAATAGGAGTAAAATTATTGATCTGCACATGTCCGAGGTGTTTTTTTTTTTTTTTATGTTTCAAAGCTCTTGAGCTGCTTTCATGTTTTTTTTTTTTGTTTTTTTTTTTTGTTTTTTTTTTTGTTTTTTTTATGTCTACGTCTAATTATTATGGATTTAGCGATCGTTGATTCTGTAGTGCACCTCCTGACAGCGCTTTCAGTTCACCAGCCTTTCTTATAATTTCTGCCTGTATTAAACCTGATGTATCCCTTCTGACATATTTGTGAAGCTGGCTCCTCCTTTATGTTAGCCACAAAAACAAAATCTGAGAAGAAGAATGGATGCAGGAAACACCCTCCAATGACTTCCACACAGTGACAAATTAGCTGCAAAACAACTTAGTTATGAAACTCGTAACAGGTCTGAATTTCTCACTGCGACAAAGTCAGGATTCTTTTAAAAAAAAAAATGTTGTGTAATATTTTGTATTGGAGACAACCACAGCTCAAGTCCTCTCTTGTTCTCGCTCCCCTCCTGACACTGTCCAGGGTGCTGACAGTTTCCTTTGATAAATGTATGTATGGCTTCCAAAATACTGACCTGACTGTGGAATAACCTTGCTTAGCTTGAATAAACTGCTGTAAATGCCATATTTCATGTATATAGGCTGATCAGTTACATGTTGTACATATATACTGCAGTTTAGGAAGTGTGGCTGCCTGTTTTGCATGAGCTCTGTGTTGCGACTGCCTCTGAGGGCCACTCCAATAGGCTATCACGGAAAAACAGGATACAGATTGCATTTTAATTAGTCAGACAATACCAGTTCAATTTATATAATGTTAAGGTGTGCAAAAATTTGGCTTTTTGTCGAGTATTTAATTTGTTTTTATAAAGCCCTAAACTATTGCACTGCAGACTGAGACCTCCATCAAATCTATATTTCAGTGACACAATAAACACATAAACAAAGGTGAAAGGTAAACAGCCACACTCTGTGTGGTCACAGAAAAATTCCCACATAAGCTATGAGTGTGTATCATAAGCTCCTATCAGAAGAAAACTGGATCTCTAATGTGAAAATAAAAAAGGGGTTACCCTTTTGATGAAGTGAAGTCAGTCCTTGTAAACCATCCTCAGACCTTCCCCATTGGAACCAGTTTACATTTCCACAACAAAAGAGCCTACAGGTGTGAAGGCACCGCTCTTTTTTTGTGATTGTAACAATGCGCATTGGTAGCTTTCTGTCACAGACAGTTTAATTGTGGGACACTGAGCTTCATCCTTTTCCTCAAAAGAAAAAAAAAAAAGAAAAGCAAATCAACATGAGAAATAAACACTGATCAGAACCACATATGTTTCTGGCACAAAGTTGCTTTGCTTGAATCTTTGTAATTTTATCAACAAGAGAAATAAAGCATTTGGGGAAAATGTGCAGCAATTTAATCGTGTATACAATGTATATTTGAGGTAGGAATATTCTATTATGTCGACAGTAAATTATATATTTAGAATTCAGCCCCAAAAAGTTCCATAACAGTCACAATGAAGGTTTTATTATCACATGTACTGGTACTAAAATGGAAACCATAAAAAGAAAAGAGATGCTGGAAAAAAAAAAAAAAAAAAAGCATTTGGTGAAGCCACAAATTAGTCCTTATGTTTCACTGAACTAAATTTGGATAGTGTAATTTATTTCAAAAACAGTGAGTCACTTAAATAGTCGGGATGAATGATGAGAAAAATATGTCAAAAAGCATCTGATTGATTCACATGGTTTCTGGAATAATGTATAAATCAACAGGATTTTAAAATTCATATATGTCTCATTATATGTGGTTAAAATCAAACCCAGCATGTCTTATTGAAACGTCAGATATATTTTGCTGCAGTAGAGACTGAAAGACCCCGAAAATAAACAGAAGAGCTACAATCCCACTGTAACCAAGAGTTATTCATCTTTACATTCTCACGAATCTAGAGTCAAGGAATTTTCATTTACATTTTTTTTTTTTTTTAATCTTACATTTTGTACATACAAGCAGTCTGTGTTTATTATGTGGATCAATGAGATACTGAATGAAGAGAATGTATAATAAGGTTGAATGTTTAGTTCTGACATAGGGCTACATACTGTACGCTAACTGTCCAGGGTAAAGTTGATTTGGTATTCAGTGTTACCAAAGAACATCACACCTGAGACAAATATAGCTTTTCACAGCACTCTTGTGGCACTTACACAGGGAAAGACAGAAATAAGAAAGAGAGTGTGTGAGAGGGAAAAAAACAAAGAGTCCTAGAATGAGAAGGAAATGAGCGAGAGTACACAGGGAGGGAGGGAGAGGAGAGGAGAGGCAGCACTGTGGAGCTTATTAGGATTGACTCCCCCATGCTGCAGACACTTTAATAACTGTTCTTTATGTTATAATAACACGGGGCTGTCCTGCCGTAGACGGTTTCAATTTCTCCTCCACTGTCCATCATGTGCTCGGCAGATTAAGGGCCTTGTGTGGCCTAATCGCAGACAGAGTCAGATTGCCCTCAGCGTGGCTTCGTTGGCTGTTAATGAGGCCATTTTCCTGGAGTGAGCTCCACTCAGGGAGAACTAATCTCTGAGTGGTGTGAAGTACAGGGTACAGAGGGGGCAGAGGAAGACATGGAGCATGAAAATAGCTGGAAGGCCACTTGTTTTTTTAAGCTTTATATTTGCTGTCTTTAAGGGGATCTGAGGATACCAGATGACACCAAATATTGAATGTTGAACACCTGCCGTCTTTAGCTAAACGCAGATGTCGTGACTAATTTATCAAAGTTGTTGTACACAAAAATTCAGAGAAACTCTTAGCTTAACTACAGTTGAACATGCAAAATGGCTTGCGAAGGATGTTAATAAAGTATGTGTATATATGCAAAGAGTAGACATAGACTGAATATAGGCTGTTAAAATCAATTGCAATCTTTAAGAAGCTTGATATTATGTGGTCACTGATTATGGTAAGGCAAAAGTTTTAAATAACAGCAGTCGGCTACTCTCACAAGATCATCAACAACAACCTCAACGGGAAATGGTCTGTACTTAAATAGCACTTTATAATCTTCACAGTTTGCCTACAATTCATCCACTCACACACACACACACACATAACACCCACGTGGCAGCAGAGTTGCTATGCATGGTCCTTGCCTGCCATCAAGAGCAACTTGGGGGTTCAGTGTCTTGCCCAAGGACACTTCAGCATGTGGACAGGAGGACCTGGGTCTGAGCTGCCAACCTTATGTTTAATGTGTGTGTGTGTGTGTGTGTGTGTGTGTGTCTGTTGTTTACAGCTTGGTGGACAATGCCGATTGGTTAAAGGCTGCAAAAAAAGTTTCAAAATGAACCTGAGGTCCATGTTAATTAGGCTGCAACGATCGCATACAATCCCCAAAAGAGTGTACCCAGACCCATATATCCACGCAGTAAATCTAGGTCTGGAGTACCAATCCAATTCCAGCCAAGTATTATTTGAGAATATTGAACAATTCTGCACTTCATAACTTATATCTAATGCTATCATTACACAGCAAGGTGAAGAGGTAGAGCGTTCAAAGGGGGAGGGATTGTGACCTTTGTGAAGAAGATTGCAGTCTACACCCTATAACCACCCCGCAATGACCTTTCGTGGTTTTAAATAACCATGACCAACTTTTGCTGAAGTTAGACCTTAACCATAAAGACACAATCTTTCCCCAATCTTAGCCATTCTGTCGTGGGCATGTGCAGAACATTTTAAAATGTATAGAAATGTCCCGTTACCATTATTTTATTTTATCACAGAAGTTTTCAAAGATGTTCCCTGAAGTGTTCTGAAAATTCACTGTCAAGAAATGTATGTAATGCGTATATCCATAACCTTTACCATCACAAATACCTCCCTAACTCAGTGGATGACCATTACTATGATCCAAATCTAATTTTAACTTTAACCATCCCATCAAGCAGCTCTTTAATAACCTGATGGCGAGCAAGAATGCCCCTGGTCTACAAAAATATCATCACTCTAAGGTTTGAACTGGTTAAAGTACAAAGATCAAAGTACCAAAGCAGACACATCCACTGATTCCCGTTATACCCTGATAGCCGAAAACATTAAAAGCTTATTTCCCTCTGCTCCCTGTCAATAGACATATTGGCAAATGGCTCTAATTTATTGGATTCACTAATGCACTGAAATAATTCAGTTGTCTGCTGATGATTAATATGAGCTTTTAAGCATCTAGATTTCCTCTATTAAAATTACACCAAATTCACCTTCAGCAGTCAAAGCAAAATGTGCATTTGTCAAATAATGTATTGAACGCAATATATAATGCAATACACAAGTCTAAATATTAAAGACCAATTACTTGAAAAAGAAAAAGATAAAATGGAAATTGGTTGAGTGGGAGGGAGTGTTAGAAAGAGTTCCTGGAATGAGGATATTAATTTTAAGTTCACACATACAGATAAACTGTACTGCAAAATAAGGGGGCAGTGTCACTGCCACACCAAACAGAGCATGATTTTATTATCATGACTGTTCATATTGTAAATTAATTTCCTGTAAAACAAAATTTGAGGGACATTTCCGGTATCCAATTGAAGAGCCTCAGGATTGGGGGTTTTATAAGCTGTACATATTTTAAAGCTCCTTGAGGCAAATTAGCGATTTGCGATACTGGGCTACATAAATAAAACCGATTTGACATGCTGTGACCCTAACATTATCTTTGTGACCTCTAACCTCAGAGGGCACTGTAAAGCCTCATTGCAGCCTAAAAATGCATTGGCACTGAGGGAAAAGAAGACAGAGAAGAAAGGAAAACAAGTCTAAAAAGGGGGAAGCAGCAGCAGCTGAGGCTGAGAAGTGGTCTAACAGTGAGAGCGTGATTGTTTCCGTGCAACTTCCAGCACTTAATTTGTTCAAACTGGAAGAGTCGGAAGCTACATTTACCTGTAGATTGAAAGGTTTTCCGTATAAAAAAAAAAAAAAAAAAAAGTCTATCTGGGGGGAAGGACATACAGCAGCTACAGACAGCATAGAGAAAGAGAGACCATTAGCCGTGAGACAGGATGATGTACTTGTGACATAGACCTTGGCAGGACAGGATACGTCTTTGTGTGACGGATGGCAGTTTGGACACTTAACAACTAGCCACTTACTTTCACTGACCTGGTTCTGTGGGGTATTTTGGGCAATCTCATTTCCTGCTGCTTTTAAAAGGTTACCATCTACATTTAGGAAATGTGATTTTGATGAGGCATTTATTAGTGATGGTAAAGACAGGCCAAAGGGAGGATAAAGAGCAGAGGGAGACTTGATGGGTTTATCTCATTCTTAAATTGAGGGCACAATTAGAGACAGATACATACTGCAATCTACCTGGTGCTCGTAGCTATGCTGTTTTTTTTTGTCTAGTTTATGACTTTATAATTTCTTCTTATGGACTTTTGTTTTATTTTAGCTGCTCAGCTGTCTTTAAAAGTTGATGATGAAACGTATTATTTCCATTATAAATATGTATCTTCTTTTTTTTGGTTACCATTTAACTCTCGTTACATGAAATAAATACACATTGCTATATATATATATTTTTTTAAACATCTTTTAACATTTTTTACTTTGTTCATTTTTTAACCACTTCTTATTGGTTATGATAACATTTCCCTCAACAATTCATCGCTAACTAGATCACTTCAGAGTACATAGGCCAGCAGACAAGTTTACAACTGGTGCATTTTAGGGATCACTGTGAATCTTTCTGTAGAAATTGACGTTTCTCAGTGGATAAAGTCAACTGATTCTGGTAATCCTCTGACTTTTCCTCGATTGCAACCATGAGGCTGATATTTTTGGTTTTGAGTGAAATATCTTCCAACTACTGGATGGATTGCCATGAAATTTAGTTCAAATATCCATGGAGGCCAGTGCATGAAACCAACTGACTTTGGTGACCTTCTGGCTTTTCCTTTAGCACTCAGTTTGGACTTTATTATAAACAAATCAACCATGTACATACAGAATATGCATGCTATATTGGACGTTGGGTGGCTTTGGGTGCCATGACTAAAAGATTCCTCATAGGGGCAAAGAGGTCTAAAAAGTTTGGTAACCACAGTTGTGGGAGACCAGAAGGCTGCTTGGTTCCACACAGCTCTAACATACTTACCACAACTTTGTGAACTCAGTTTACATTAGAATAAATTGACTTTTTCACCTCAGTTTCACCTTCCAACTCACTGTTTTGTAACTGCTTTTTTTTTTATATAACTACTACTAATAATATTATAGTGTAAAAAAAATACGCAGCATCTGCCAAAGCATGTTTTAGAACCTTGCTCCTGACGTTTATATGTGTGGACTCGCACATTAGCAGCCTTAAACACACTTGTTTTCTCTCTCTCACACACACACACACACACACACACACACACACACACACACACACAGTGTCAGATCATTGTTTTGCCCTGTAGGTGAGTGAAGGACAGTGTGCACCGGAGTGAACTCGTAGTTGATGAGAAAATCTGCTCTGGTGGTGGAGGCTTGTCCCAAATGAGCCAGTGCATGAGCAGGTGTGAATGAGTCAATTAAGAGTTTTAATGAGGGGGAGGCTAAGATGAAGGAAGGCGAGAAGAAGATGGAGGGAGGGGGGGCTGTGTAGGAGGAGGTGGGAGTGGATCTGCATACCTAAGTGAAGGCAGGATTCTGATCTGAGGAAGGCTCTCATGTGGATCGGATCTCTGCCAAGCTCCAGCTCTCAGTAGTCTGAGTGCTTGTCTGTCTGCTTCTGCCAGTTTGTACTGTCCCTGTTTGTGGCATCTCTATTATAATTGAGGTGAAGACAGGATGAAGATACAGACAGACTTCTTTGGTGCAGAACTTTGCTACAGCATGAAGCTTCTAATGTTCTTTTAATCATCATCTGAGCAAAAGTTCATCTTATGTGTAGCCTGCTCTTCCTGTACAGTGCAGTGCTTACGCATTTCCGAAAGCAATTTTTTTTCTGACAACTTCCTCTGATTAAAAAAAACTCTCAACTTTCTAGGAACAGCAGTTGAGACTGGAATGCTGAGCATTCCCTTTCTCACAATGCATTGTCGTCTAGTCCGTTGATAAAAGTACTGGGAAATGCTAAAGACAAAAAATTGGGAATCCTATATACTTTTACCAAAACAAAAATATTCAACAAAATACTTTCTTTTTTCCCCCCAATTTCACATCCATAGTTTTGCAACATTAAGTTAACTCATTACACATGATGAACTTGCAAGTTATTACAATCAGCTTGTCTTTTACAATCAACAGGTCAACTTACATTTTAGTCTGAGGACATTTTCACAACTGAAACTCCAGTCCAAGGATCATGTTATTGCTGCACTACACTTGAAGTTTTGAGAGCGCGCAAAAGAACTTTGCAGACATACATACATCCTGTTGCAACCACCACCATCAACTCCATCTCCATAAATTTTATATTGATTGGTTTGTAGATGGGAGTGCGTTGATGTGTTCTCAATTTGGCCGACAGCCTTTTTCTATTTGAATGGAGAAAAGTGAATTCATTTCATTGCCCCTATACTATTATGTCATTACTACCAGCACTTATTTTCCTCTCAGAAAATAATTTTAAGTTTTGGCCTTTTAAAGCATTTTTTTCAAGTTGTGTTTTGATTTCTTAATTTCACCAAATGATGTTTAAATACTTTGTCTCCTTCTTCCCCCTTGTGCTACTGCAGCTCATTTGTGAAATACTTTTGAAAGTCTGAAACAAAAAGTCTTTTAACACTGCAAATGAACCAAAGCTTGATTCAGTTTGACCAGACCAAGGCCACCTCTGATAGCTGGACTACATTTTGGTCCTGTTGTTTGGACTGTGGTCAGAGACACCCTACACACCAGCTATTTTGGTTTGGACCAACATTGTCTGAAGGTCCAGGCCAAGCAAGGTAGGTCAGAAAGCAGCCCTGAGGTCCAAGTCCTAAAGCTTAAAATGAATGAAGTACTGATTGTTCACTAAACTTGCAACAAGTTCAGTTAATCGAGTTCTGCCAGAAAACATGGGTCTTTCTATTCTCCTGAAATTGCAAGGTAATATGCAGTTGTGGTTTCATAATTGTCTAGATCCTAAAGCTTTGGCCATATTTTTTGTCATTCGCCCAAAAAAACGGATGGAGCTATAGAAAACACTGACCCAGTTCTGAAGTAAGTTCTTTATATTTGGTTATATTTACTCGATGTCTTTCTCTGCAGAGCCGCTTGTTTTTGTCTGTTCCATTTTCATGTGTGACCAGCTTCTTTCTCTTGCTCAATGAGTGGGCCCTGTTCCCGGGCCAGTTGGGATAATTAGATTTGGGAATGCAGAGACTATATCAGTGCTTATTCCAGTACACATTCTCTCTCTCACACACACACACACACACTCAGTACATTTTGGATTATGCAAATCAGTGGCTCACGCTTCCTTTGAAATGTACAGAATGAGGATGGAGGATGGTTTGCTGCCGAGATAAACACAGGGTTCAGATGGAGGACGCAGAGAATGAGTTGAACTTCACATGATGTGAATGTATCTTCCAAAAATAGGCTATGCTTGAACAGAGGTACAACTTGTCATCAAGTTACTTTTTTTTCCATCCCACTTTAGAGGAGTAGTTTTAGTGCAATAAGAAGTGAACAAATGAATTGTTGAATTGACCAAAAGAACCTTATATGTATTTAGACGAATTAAGTAAGATGGACATGTTGCTAAAATGTTACTGCTCTGCCTCTCTTTACACTAAACAATAATACACACACCACTTATTTCTCTTTCTTTTTCTTTTTTTCTTTTTCCCAAAAATGTGTTAAAATCCGTGTTTGTGAGCACTTCACCTTTGCTAGGATAATCCATCCACCTAACAGGTGTGCTACATCAAGGTGCTGATTAAACAGCACACTTATTGCAAAAGTGTACCTTGGACTGGTCACAAGCAGCCACTCTAAAATATAGTGTTAATCACGCAACACAATGCAACAGATGTGACAAGCTTTGAGAGAGTGTGCAATTGGCCTGCTGACTGCAGGAATGTCCACCACAGTGTTGTCTGTGAATTGAATGTTTCACCACCATAAGCCAATGTCGCTTTGAGAATTCTATAGTACATCCAACATGCTTCACAACCGCAGACCAGGCAACCACGTAACCACGCAGGCCCAGAATCGACACATCCGGTGTTACTGAAACAGTTGATTTGTGCAAACAGTTGATTTGCAGAGCCGTAGATTTTCTGCACAAACTCAGAAATCGTCATCTGAGCGCACATCGTCCTCACCGATGTCTTTAACTTGAGGGGAAGTCATTGTCATAAGCGAGTTCAGTGAGTAATTGCTCGCCCAGCATGGTGTCTCACACTTAAGAGAAGCATTCCCTTTACGGATGGAAACCAGGTTTATCCTGTACCGGGCAGAAGGCAGACAGCAAGTATGGCATCAAGTATGATTTATTGATGTAAACCTTGTTGAAAGAGTGGCCTCCTCTTGCTCACTATCTCTGCAGGCTATCCCTTTCAGTGCCTCACAACACCTCCCTGTTTTTTCCCCTATGCCAAATGCTGTTTATTGTACTGTAAATGCAAACGATAATGTGAGGTCCAGTCTTAAAAGCCAATTATCCAATGGATGAAAATTGCCGCAATTAAAGTTAAATTACCAGTAGCAATATACGAGCAAGAAATAGTCCAATCCTCTGCAGGGTTTTCTGTGTCAACATGGAAGAACAGTTGGTGAGGCGTAATACAATTATCTATATGTGATTGTATTTTGAGATTTTTCTTCACACCTTGGGAATCACAACATCTGAGAACAGTTATTGGTGCTAACTGACCTTCTTTGTGACGTGTACGTGAAGATTGGTGTTAAATATACTATCAAAATCTATTTGTTCACAATTTATAGCAACATCGTTTAAAATTGAAACTCATTTCAGTCGTTTAGCTCAACTTGATAGTGGTTTGGTAGTTTTAGCAATAATGGGGTTATATGAAAAAAATGTATACTGTTGAAAACCTGTGTGCTGGTGCTGTAAACTGAAAAGGATCCATGGTTCATGCAGGAAATGAAACATCCAGAGACCAAAAGCAAAACCACAGACCTGGCAGTGAAGGGCCTATTGTTGCCATGAAATGACCCATATCAGAATAATAGCAGTTTAAGTATGCATGAATTCTGAAGAATAGAGGTAGAAAGAAACAATGAATTAGCATGGTGTGTAATTATTATTCATATGTTTGACAAATGGAATGGAAGCTGCTGATATGCATCCAGCCAAAACAGTGAAAGAGCCAGACAGAGGAAAGAAAAAGAGAGAGAGAGAGAGCGTTATTAATCTACGTGTCAGCACCTCTCTTCAAGGTGAAAATCCACAGCTATCTAAACTCTAATTTCTCAGCCTAAAACAACTACACCTGTCTGCAGTGAGGGATGACAGAATTACAGGCACGCATACATAGAGATGGACAGAAATAAGAGAAAGAGTAGAGAATGAGGTGAAAACATTTATCCTGTCAGTCTTAAGTACACCTCCAATGAAAATGAAGTTGTTAGCCTTGTTAACATGTCAATTTGGTGTTGTTTTTTTTTTTACATGCAGCAAGATATATAAGTAAGCAATGCCATGGCTGTGAATTTCACCTTTAGAACAGCAGTGACAGTCTGACAGCCAGGGTTTCATACGTCACATAAATATGGAAGCAGTCCTATCAACAATCCACATCATTGAGCTGCAGCCAAGCACATTTATAAAGAAGCGTATACTGAACAAAGGTAAAGGGGCAGAGTTACAGCTAAACTACATAAAGGCATGGCTGGAATTTTTTCCTCGAAAAATGTGACATTTTGATAGCTGGAAATGAGTTTCTAGAGGTTTAATTAATGCCAGGAGAGGCAATGATTAAAAATGATTTCTAGTTTTTCTAATTTCATTAGATGGCTGCACATAATTCTTGCCAATTAAAAAGGTTCCATATTGTATAAATTCTGATTTACATTTCTTTTTTGGTCATAAAGGTAAAGAACAAGGTCTGGGTCCTAAATAAATACTGTGAAAGTCTCAAAACACTCATTCAACAGAGACATTTTTGCACAGCCCTTATTCAGCAACCACGCCAGTAAATGAGACATTTGGAAGTTTCTGATGTCACAACCTCGCGCTCATGTCATGTGTCCGCCCTCAGCACAGCCAACTGTTCAACTGTTTATGTGGAAGAAGACAAAGAACCCTGTGTTTTAGCCAAAAAAAGATTGTGTCGTTGATATCGAAGCGCCTCAAGGACACAGATACTAAACAGCTTGTTATTGGAAGAAAGTTGATGTAAAACTATATTGAGATGGTTTTTGATACTTACAACCACAATCATATATTCTTATGAATATCAAAACTCTGCAAAAGTGTAAAACATGGGCCCTTTAAGAAGATAATATAACTTATAATATATCTGTCCAACCCTTTTGTGTGCAAAATCTGGTTATGATACTTTCCAGCAGCTCAGTTACTGGAGATCTTGTTTGCTGCAATTTGTTTCCCAGTCCGAGGAAACGTGTCTGGTCAGGCACAGGTTTCTCTCCCGAATCACAACCTGACAAACTTTCCTTGAGCTGAGCCCAGAAGTGTTTCAAAGAGGATGATCGGGGGTTGAGAATTTGGCTGTGGTTGTATTTTAGAAATATAATGCTCAGTATTTTTGGAAAGGAACATGGCGATCTGTCGGCTGTCTATAGAACAACACAGTTTTACACAATAGTTTTTGAATCTTCAAGGGAATGATGAATTTCAAGTATGTTTGCGATGAACAGTACGTCTTCCAGCTGGTCCTGCAGGGCAGCAGGAGAGAGGACAGGATTCTTGGCAAAATGTTTTTGCCTGGTGTGTGTTGTGCTCCTTAGTAGCTGATAGCCTGGTCTCTGTCATCTATTAAGCAATCCTATTAACCGAAACTCAAACATCATGCTTCATCATTAGGCCATTACAACTCCGATGTAATCTTGGCTTATGAATTAAATTACCTGTGTCCTACATGACATTAATAGACTCTGAGCGAGAGTTTATGCCAGCAGTGGGGCTAACGTTAATAGGAAATGAGTAATTCCTCTGGGATTGCAAATGAAACAGCCTTAACGTTTAAAGTCATAGAGCAGGCATGGCAGAACATTTGATCCTTTAATGAAAAGAAGACTAAGCAGACTTGATAGTGAGGTGTATACCTTTCCCCAAAAATCAAAATTGCCTTGTTACTCAAGGTCATCGTGGACATTGTTACACCAAAGTAAAGTGTATTTGAAAATGAGTAAGAGAATAAACAGGGACTTGTCATGTTTTTAGTTTTTAGACTTGGATTTTTTTATTCTACCTCTGTATACATCGAAATCTCAGGTTTACCACTGCAGACAGACTCAGCAAACAAAACTGCTACAAAAAGAATCCCTCAACAAACTGTCTTCCCAAACTGACACTACCCAGAGTTCATGTAGAGGGCATAACAACTTACCCCGACAACATCAGCAACAACAACACATCAAACTATCAGAGGGCTGCAGCAACACAGACGACACTTTGCTGCCAAATGTAGAGGCGGTATAAACAGCCTTAAGGCGTCAGTTGATGAGCCTTTTTACCTGGGTTAAACGAGACCTGGTACACAACATTTGTTTCTCACCTGCCGCTCTGTTTGAGAACCTGCAGATGTCTGTCTTGGCAAGAAGACAGATGTCTATAGGGTTTGTAAGATACTAAGTGCTGTGAAGTGCTATGGAGTTGCTGTTCTGATAGTTGGGGAGATTCTGATCATTCGCCAAAAGCGTTAATACAAGTGTTATAAAATATTCAAGGCAGGAGCTCGAAGCACAGAAAAAAATAAACTTTGATAAAGTACATTACAGAGATTAGTGGAGATACTGTCTGCATAAACAGCCAAATTTATAGTAAGAAGAAGTGGATGTGGGGGTGGATGAGCTCCCTGGCAGTAGTCCAATGGGACTTATATTCAGGTATTTATAAGCAGTTACAAAAAGGTTATTTCATCTTTTCTTATCCCAATGTGTTTAACTTTTGAAATTATGCCTCTGTGAAGATACACCTGAATATTTCTGTGGACCTGCGCAGAAATTACTGACTGTAGACTACAGAGGCTAGCAGAGGACCAGCCTGCATCTTTCTCAAATCTCAAAGAGGGAATAGTGTGCAGCTGCATGTCAAGCAAGCTGATTGGTTGATACGACTTCCTTTTGAAAACAAGGGCACAAGCGCCTGACCCACTGTTGGTACTTTACAAAGGTTGGAACACAGGGACCAAATATTTACCAAAAAATACAGCAGCTGGGTAGAGTGCTCATCTACCTATCTAGTGTGCTTATTTTTGAGATCGCAGCACTTACCTGAGCGTGATGAAGAGACGTGGAGGGAATCTGTTCTCTTCACTGGCGAGGCACTCCTCTACACTGCCGTTGGGCATCCTGTGTTTATTTGTTGCACCTCCATCTGTGATTTGACTAAAACACAGTCTGTTTCTCTCAAAAGTCATCAGATCCATAAAAGCAACATCTGATCGGTTTAGGCACTACAGGTGAACAGGGTAAATAATTACAACTAATACATATTAGCATAAAATTACCCAGTTGATTACTTATATTATAATTTACATGTATATGCATTTGAAAATGAAATAGCCAAATTATGCATTACCTTAGATATGTGTTAATTTGCATACATTTCCAGAACAAATCTAAATAGGTTTAAAATCCTTGTTTTTTTTTTGTGACAAACATGAGTAGAGAGGGGGGTTCTAAATATTTATTTTTATCACTGCATAAAATCTGAAAATGCTGGGGGGGGTCTAAATTACACTAAGTTTTTTTTTTATAGGAATCAAATTGTAAATGAATCAGGCATTAATGATAGATGAACAAACCTCTCTGTGGGAAACTTCCAGATTGGAATAAAACTGGAAAGTCTTAAGAAAGTTTCTTCTCATACTTTAGAATAAATATCCACCTTAGCAACCCCATATACACAAACCTTCCAATGTTATTAATGTCTATACTATAAAGGTGTTTACAGAGGGTTTATAATGCATTTAATATATGCCAACTTTTTTCATATGGGAGAATAGGGGACCAAATTCTCAAAACTGATCTGTGCATGAAAACAAGTCTCACCATAAATGAAAATATAACCAGATCTGAAACTGAGTAAAAAAAACAACAACAACTTTACAGCATTTTATAGATTACTGTAGATTCAATCCTTTAGTCTGCTGCACATTTAAAACATACCAGAATACCAAGCAGCAACATGAGCAGTGTTTTCCTCAATTCTCTCTAATGCAGCTTTAGTTGATTAAGTTCTACCCTAATTCTTTTTTGGAAAAATTCAAGTTTAAGGACATGAATTTTCATGCGTTGTAACATAATACACTAACTCTGCTATGTTAGCGAACAACAGCATGGCAGAAACACACTCGCCAGAAAACGGAATAGTCTTAAATCGTTGCAGAACAAACAAAAAGTTATTATTGTAATTCATTTAGGTGTAATTTTGTTAAGAAGAAGTATCAAAGCAACTTCTAAAGCATTTTCTGGAAACGCACATATTCTAATTATTTTAAGTGACTTACGATAAAAAACACAAACATATCTCCATGCAAGAATCCTTCATGCAACCATTGTGCACAATACCTACATACCTACAGAAAAACATGTTCGACTTCACCTTCAAAATCATGCCCAAGTTGTCTATCAGGTTCTGTGACATCAACATTTAACATTTAACCTGTTAAATATATTCTCCTCTATCCCAGCAATATGACATATGTGCACTGAGGCATTGCCCTCATTTCAATTATCCAGAGCAGAAAGGCTTTTTAAACATTTTATACATAAGTTGATTATATATTGCAAAATGAGAATTTGATAAAATGGCTTATTTTTCCATGTACCTGGTATGCATGTTTTATTTCTGTGTGAATAGAAGTTCTATCTATGTGAGGGGAGCCGGAAAAATGTGTGTGCCTTAAACTCAAGGATGCGTCTAACACATAATGGAAGAGGCCGAGGAACGCGCAGGTGTGTAATTCTTCTTCTTCATTTTAAAGGTGAATTGCAGGCAGGGGATCCTTATTGCTACCAAATGCTGTGTAATGGAGTCCTCTTATTCTAGATGTGTGTCTGATGTGTGGCCGGATTTGATGACATAGCATTGTAGAAATGCAGCCTACCAAGGACGTATCGCTGATATTGAGAAACAGCATGTGTAGGTCCTTCAACTTCTGGCATGCAAGTGGCCAAAGCCCGCTGGTCTCTAAATGGTTGCTTCAGGTTTTCCACAGCACGCAGATCTCTGCACCGCGCACACCTCCGCTTTCATTGATATAATTTAGGTATTGTTTTTGTTTTTTTTAACTCAAGTGATTAGACAATTTATGACTGTCTCTTTCGTCCCAGCATTAATTCCATGACTTGCTTCTCACTCCGCTCAACACTGGTAGTTAATCAGTGCTGCAGGAGAGTCGAGTTCAATTGGAACTGCAGGATTTCAACCCTCCACATGTAAAAACTGGGTCCATCTTTACAAAACTAACATTGTATATAATAAACCCAAAGCAAATTTAAATTCACTGGCTGGTGGTGTCTTACGGCTGTAAAAGTATTAAATTGAGCGAAGCAGTTGGGCACCAGCACAGCCCTCTGGTGCTGCTTATATCACCTGTCAACTGGCTTTTTACAATTAGAATCGCTATTGAGTTCCTGCATTATTAAAATATTTGGAAGGTAAGACTCACCTTTTTATTTGACACTGGAATCATCTCTCAGTGACAGCCTGGCAATAATCCAGTTCTGCGTGTATCCAGCGGGGAGCAGTGATGCAGCTTTTGTTTGTCACATGTTGTTTGTAAGAACATTTAAACAGGCGTTTGTACGGATCAGCATCCAGACTTGTGCAGGGTGACTTTGTTGTGCACATGCAGGGATTTGTTGGTAGCAGTCAAGCCACGTCTGTGTTGTGCTGTGATCACTGAGTTGTGATATTCCCTGCAAAATAAATCCACGGTCTCTCTCAGTATTGTCTACACCTCTGAGCAGAAAGATTGGAGACTTAAATTACTATGAATGTGTGTCTAACTTTCACTGAGACCCAGTGTTGTTGGACCACAACAGGAAAAGGACACCAATCGGTAGTATGGATCAATTCAGACTGAACCAGTGAATGTCAGGTATGTCCATACTAGAAACAATCTTGATTGGACTCTGGAATGAGCTGTCAGTCAAGCATAATTTGCACTTGCCCACACAATAGTGAAAAGAGGATTTAAAGAACCAAAATAAGGGCAAACCTGTGAGTGGACGACAACCTTCCAGAGACATTAAAGGTGATGGGTACTGAGTTCTCAGAAACTAAGGTGGACAGACTTGAGTCTGTTGTTTTACTAGTCGATCAATGGAAGAGCTCATCAGTGACTTTTTTCTCTTTGAATCTATGAAGAGGAAGTTGTTATGGGTAATTGTAGACTGCAAAAGGTCAGAGAGCCCGTGGTAAGAGCTCTCAAAACTGAATATCTCACAAGCTGGTTAATCCAAACACCATCTGGGAAAAAAAATACAACATGTATAAATGAAGAAAAGTATATAAGCTGTACATACAAGTACTAAAAATGTGCAAAACGTAATATGTAAACAAAAACAGCCACATGATTGTACCCAAACAACCTCAATGTCTCATGTTTACCAGCTCAGACAGGCATCTTGGGCTGCACCATCACAATTAAATGGTTTTCTGATTAAATGCTAACAAATCTAGAGTGATGACATAAAAACTATATTTTAATGTGTTTCATAAATAAATAAAAAAACATCCATCCATCCATTCTTCTTCAGTAAATGCCAACCCTTATCTTTGACCAGTTCAACAGTTTCTGCATGTGCAGAAAAACCCTTCCAGCACACTTGGCCATTACAGTACAAATTGTCAAGAAAGATATACATTGTCTTTCGAAGAAGCCATTTGTAAATCTCTGGCTTTCTAACCAAGTGTCCCCTTACAATAAATAGCAACGCTACCACATGGCCTTGTGGTGGGGGGAGGGGAGTATGCGGTGTAAGCTGGGCTGTGGGTCGGTGCTTGAATGATGCATGCACATATTGCAGACAAGGGTACACGGAGAGGGAGACAGATTTTTCCACCTAAGTGTGTTCTGAGGTGCAAAAGGGGATGTGAAGGCCCTTGGCATCGGCCGGTGCGTCTAACGGACTGGAAACAAGGCTTTATATTCAGCAATTTATGATCTCGATGCAGGAAGGGGAGGGTAAGGCGGAGGAGAGGGGAGGGAGTACCGGGAGAGACCTTGGGAGGTGAAATGAAGGACATCGTCCAAGACAAACTCTCATCAGCAGATGTCGATGAGAGACGCTCGGCTAACAGGAACAAATGGGATTGCTTCGATCTCAATTTGACATGTCATTTTAGAGAGCCGCTTCTCCGATTTGCATTCACTCGTTTTTTTTATCTCTCTCTCTAACATCCATCCACTATGTACATTATGGAGCAACCCTACAAAGTCTCAGTGAAAGGTAACAAGACAGCTGTGACCTTCATCGGGCTATAAAAAACAAAACCTGCTAGGATATTTTGGACAGTCACACAATGAAAGCACACGTTTCTACAAGCTGAGGTATAATTCTGGAAATCCAAATCTTAATCACAAAAAATATCTCTATTTCTTTTCGTGATAACCAGTGTCAAAATATGTAGTGATAGTATGAAAAAATGCATGTGGCTAAATCCCACCCACCCCCCCAACTCTCTCCCTCTCTCCGTTGCCCCTGCTGTCTCCCAGGTTTGCTGTTGGCAGAGTCTCCCTATCTCTCTGGGATGATTATGTTGGCAGGTAGTTATGAGACCAGGTGATTAATCCCCCGGGGAGGGGAAACAACATTAACCTGCCTCTCCGCATTTGCCACCACATCACCTTCGGAAAAACACACCGGTCGAGCGGCCCACAGTATGTTATCCAATAAAGGTTGGATCATAAGCTCTGTGGCATTTTCACCGAAATCCTTGAACTAATTAAAACATTAGCCCTCTACTTCAAGCGAGCTGCCAGGGACAATGAGACTAGCATGACTGAGTGAGTGAAATCTCCCATATTCCCCTAAACTTGTGTATCAATTTGATTGGATTTAATTAAATAAAATCCTTGGATAACTCTGTTCTCTTCACCCTTCCCCCTCATACAGCGCATGACTTGGAGATGCAATTGCCTATAAACCCAAAGTGAACTTTGTCAGGTTTAACTAAGTTTTGCTTTCCCGCTGCAACTCGTTTTTTTGGTCTTGTAGCATTTGAACTGAAAGCAACCTTCTAACTATGAATGATCTCTTCTACTAGTGTAGAGTACAGTATGTTCCCCTTATGGGAATGTCAGACGCTACTGTCGTTATATGTTGCTTTAGCCCAGCTAAATAAGGAAACGGATAGTTAGGAAACATGGTTCAGATCCCGTTGCAGTAATGCGAGATCACTGACCTGCAAAAGGCTGCCAGTGTTCGAGAGGCATCACCAGAGCAGTCTGTGCAAGAAGGTAGAGAATGTTCTCCACAATAAGTATGCCTTCCAGCATCTATAGCACTGAGGTGGTAGACAGGATTGGCCTTTGCAGTGATATGTTCACTGTGAACAAAGCTTGTTTTCACTGGCAGGAATGGTGGGGTTAGTTGTGATGATAAGTCATTTCCAGGCAAAGAGCTTGAACAAAGGGGACAATAAAACTTTCAACAAACACTAAGAAAATACTTTTTTTTTTAGGAAAACAAAAAGATGTGTTACAAACATAATCCTCAGGCCATTTGATCAGTTTCAATGAACAAAATAGGCCATATGGTGGTCAATGCCGATTGGTTAAAAGGTCCTCTAGTAGTTTTGAAATTAACCTGAGATCTCCACCCATTAGGATGCAACAGCTAGAAACAATCCCCAATGGCCAGTGACCAGACCCTGTATATTTATGCAGTGAATTTGAGTCTGGCTTCACCAAGCTAAGTCATTAGTTTGTTCCACACGCCTAATCAAACTTAGTTAGGAGTAGTCACCTTGCATTTACTGTGATGGAAAAATGAATTCACACACCCTTAAAAGCAAAGTGTGATTGCTAGCTTAGGCTTTGATTGAGGTATTTTCATATACAGGCTGTTTTAAATCAACTTAACTACTCTCAACCAACATGTGTACAGTCAAACAAGCAATATCAAGCCTCTCAATCATTTTCAATTGCATGAGTACTCAAGTCTCCATTTAGAGTGGATTGGATATGTGTGTAATCTTTTTTATAAAAACACACCATCTCCGTTTTTATTTTTATGTAATATCATTTGAATTCATGGCTGTCTGTCTTCTACCTGTCTGCCTGTACCTCCGAGCCTTCTGCCAGGGAATCCATCAGTCTTCCTCCCGGTTTGGTGCAGATGGAGCAACATGACAAGGGCACGGGAGCCAATCCATTCCCACCTTGTCATCTGCAGGCATTTCGATCTGCCACAGCACACTTCCATCTCGATTAGGGGTGTCCTGCTGGCGGGAGACAAGCCCATGGATGGTGATGTGCATTTTTGTGTGTGTGTGGTGGGGAAGTGGGGGCATGTGGTCAGAGGCTGAGCCTGTACTTCAATATCTGCCTCTGACTGCTCCCTGTCAACCAATTGTCAAAGCAAACGCTATTGTCACAGGGTGGATCTGAGGAACATTTAGCACAACCATGACAATTATTATCCTCTGGAGATGGGAAATGGCAGCTAACAACAGACAATCTCAGATCTGGCATTTCTGATAATTGAAAAAAACAGTAGGACTTATTTGTTCAAGAAATAAATAAAGTGCACGCTGTTTATAGATTTGACTGACTTGACCTGTTTATCAATAGCAGCTCTCTTTTGATTTAGAGGCATCTCAAATGTGGATTATATGGTGATGATTGACCTGTGACTATTTAATCTCTCTCCCATTGTTCTCATGTTCTTTTCTCTCTTCTGTATGCATGTCACCTTCTGCTAAAGTAACAGCTTACTTCATATTTCGTCCACAAAAGGTTCCATTCTGTTGTCTGTTGTATTTCCTTACAGTAGCTACAGTGTCTAAATGATGGAAGGATGGGGTTGGACATTTGTAGGCCCATCTATCTTGCACAATAATGCAACACAGACCGTAAAGACAATGATCTCTTCTCATTAAAGTTATGAAGCTGTCAATTGTTCACAAGAAGAGAGGACCTAAACGCATGACACCAGAAGCTGGAGGTTTTTGCAGATTACAGGTAAACAGAAATCCCAGGGAGCGGGCAAAAAGGAAAACCTCAGGAACAGCTTGTAAAGCAATCACATCACAAAGCGTAACGAAGACATGTGCCAATCTGATAACTGAAAACGGGTTTAGGCAGAACTAAATACACAGAGTGCTGACGGCGGGTAAAAATACATGTCAATATATTTTTTTCAACTTTTTAATACAGAACGCAGATATTATGAGCAAAAAAAAGCCACTTTCTTTTTTTTGAAGGGTTTTTTTTTTTTCAAGCTTTCGCAACAAGAGTAAACGAGTGAACCAATTAAACTGTGTGGAAGTGCAACGGATGTCACATCATCACTCATGATACTATTGATTATTTTGTGCTCCCAGCCACCCAGTGATAAATGACAAAGGGCACAGAAGATAAAAACACAACGATCTCAAGAACAACGTATAGAGCATCATCGCTTAAAAACTTGGCTATCAGGAGTAGTTTATGTATTTTACTTTTGACCCTGGTGACCACTTCATACGGAGGGTAAAAGTTATTCCAGAAGGGTTGCAATAAACAGATGGCACACGAGTGTCTAGTTTGGGAAAAGACTTGATAAAGTCTAACCTTTAAAACAGGAAAACGTATGCGCTAATTTACTTATTTTGATCAGCACAAAATGGCTACAAGCTTTTTCTATCACAGACAACATCCTGGGCAAATCCTTGTGCACAGACGAGCATGCATACACGTATGTCCATTCAGTCACATTATACACGTTAGAATCACCAGAAGGGAGATCTTCCATCCCTTTGCACACACCTTAAACATGCTTGATTGAGGTTTATTCCAACCACAGCCTGCTGGATGAATGTTTATTTACTGTCACATGTCTGTGTCCCTCGCCCCAACAGGGATCACACAGTTAGCCTCCACTGTCTATTTGTCCTAACAGAATGTGTTTGCTCATCTCTTCAGGTGGACACAAATCTCAACAGTCCATCCCGGATATATCATATCATAGTTTACTGTTGTCCTTCAGAACACACCGGCTGCACTACAGTAATTGCTGTAGGCTGGATTGGAAAGGTCGACGGGGTTTTAAGGTAATCTTTGTAACATTTCATGAAACATATGTGCTTACTGAATGAATGAGTGTTAAATACAAAAAACACCTCCTGATAAGGCAACATATATGAAGGTTTTAAAAGGCGGGGTTAATTATTTATTAAAGATGAATTTACATATGCTTTAAAATTCAGTTACACGCCATGAATAAGAACCTTTTAGATTGCTGGATTGTGGAAAGTCTTCCTCAAGTATGACATTTTTCTTGCCTTTTTAGCGAGCTGTTTAAATAATTAGAGAAACCCCTCCAATGGACTGTTTACACTGCAGGAAAAAAGCTGCAAGACATCTGGAACGAAATTCACATAGAAATGGCTTAAAAAAAAATACATGACAAAGAAAGTGTTATGACGGGGAATTTTCCACAACCTTACACCCGGCAATTTGCTCTAATTAATGGCAAACTGAGCTATCAAGCAAAATGATTTGATAAAAATAAATAATCTTCAACCCTGGTCATACGTGGGTGTACTTTTCACGCAGAGAGGTAGGCAAAATCTGACACTGACACACCCTCTAGTGGGCCGATGGGTGTATCACGTGCTTTGAAACTATAGAGGGCTGCTGTTACTAAATCACAACCCAATATTTCACCATGTTGCATATTGTGGCACATTCATTGAAAATGCCACTCAGCACGACTACGGCTAAAATGGAATGTAGTATTTGTTGTGCTCCATTTTTGTGGCATCAAATTGTTGCAGTTGGACTGTGAATGTTTAAAAGATGTTCTTCACGGACAACACTGACAGTATTGTATTTCAAAATCCGCCCAAGGTTAATTTTGGCCTCACAGTTGTGAAGCTGATTGTGACTGAATCCGGAGATGTCTTCAGGTAGAAAAAAAAAAAAAAAAAAAAAAAAAAAAAAAAAATAGCCTCAGGCTTAAGGTGTTAATGTGACAACATGTACTCTACAAATTGGCACCAGTGTTGGTGGGGTTGCTATTGTAACACCTATACAATTTCTTTGTCCTTGCTTTGGTCAGGAAGAAGTATTGGGGGGTAAAAAAAAATAAAATAGGAACAACATCAGTCTAGTTCATTGAAAGAAAACATGCCAACAGTAAAACTTTTTAAAAAAAGAAAGTAAAACTGGGTTAGTTGCCATTCTGTGGTCCTCATGACATCTGGGTTCATCTCCTTCCAGTGCTTCTCACAGAGCTCCCTCCTCTTTTTTCAACACAGTCCAGAGGAGGATATAACTGCCTCATGACACTAGAGGGTGGAATGCCCCATGTTTGAAGTAATAGCTTAAACAGAGGAGGAGAGTCCAAAGCTACACAGCTTTGTGTGGAGCAACAGAGTTCTGCCTCTCTCAGGAGAGCTCAGAATCCTGCTGCTTTATATTTCAGCCATTTAACAAAAGTAGGGGCTGATTGAAGTGTGGGTTACACGGGGATACAATTAATTAGTGGCAGGGATTGTCAGCAGCACTTAGTCTCCCAAGGAAAAAGTCCATTTTAAAACGTGATGAAACTACTTTTTGAGTTTGCAATCTGAGACATATTTCTAGTATTTTTTTCCCCATTAAAGCCTCCTCAGCAGGGACACGGGCTAGAAGGCACATATGAAGACAGCTCGATCTAGATGACAGAGTGTGCTGGTGACCAGCAGCTTGTTATGGCCTCTGCCACACATATCCACCTTTATACCAACATTGGAGACAAACTTGAAGAAACATTAGGTTTCTCTTTACACACATTTGTACTGTTGGTCTGACGTCGACCCAATTTACACAGTTCGCTACCATTTCCTGAGGGGAGCAGGACTTTGTTGACGATCCAGCAGAGTGGAGATTGCTTGTTTTAATGTTATTTCATTATTCCTTGTATCTTCAGTATATGGCTGACCCTGTGAGATTAAGCAGATACAGTCTGGATAAAAAAAAAAAAAAAAAAAAGGGAACATTTTGAAGGGAACTATTGCAGGGTTAGCAATTAAAGTCTATGCTGCTGAACTGTAAATTAAAACCTAAATGACCCAGGGCACAATATCATGCAGTTCCCAAAGCGAACATTTAATATCCAGATCGCTGATTGCCTCATTTTAGTGGGCAAAGCCACCGACCCCAGTATCAATCTTTCCGATTGGCTTAATGACAATGGCTTTGACCTCATTATCCTTGCCCCTCTGACCATCTCTCTCCCCTCGCTCATTTATCTCCCCTTTCTCCTTCCTTCTCTCTCCCGGTGTATGACCCATATATCAGGCTGATGCTGGTCTTTCCTTAAAAGTCGGATATTGCCCTGTCATGTCATCCTTATATGATATGATGGAGGTTCCTCTGTGGCTGCGGTAATTTGAGTTTACACCGTGGTTCAGTCTCACAGTTCTGCTTGCAAACCAGATGCATGTATTGATAATCACGCATTTGATCTCAGAAATTCAATTTGAAGGATTATCTTAAGGAGTGTCACAGCAATGTACTCAGCCCTAAATGTATCATTATGGCTGTCAGTGAAAAACTTTAGTGGTCGATGGTGATATAACAGCTGTGTTCAGTTGCTTTCCACTTACAAGGAAGGGGACAACAAGTTTTTATGTGTATTTTTATCTGGTTGGTTTGATGGTTAATACATACTGTACATACTGCTGAGTTAACTTTAAGTTTACAGTATCTCTATGCGAGTATCAGTATTGGCCCACAGTGCCATATCAGTTTCATCTCTTCCTTCCGTTATGCTTCCCTCAGGGAGAAAACACTGCATATTTTCTCTGGCAATGTTTAAATATCACTTTCAAGGTTATGACTGAGAGCCTGTTTGGGAGTTGTTGTCTTTCCTCCCCCTCTCTCTCTCTTTTTCTCTCTCTCTCTCTCCCTGGACTCTACAGTGAAGAATATCAAAGCACTGCTTCTGACATCCCTTCAATTACAGAAATACCCAGAGAGCTCTCCAACAGCTATATTGTGAGACTTGATACAGCGACCAAGACAGCCTGACACACTCTTTCATATTAAGTGTATTCGAGATATTGCATTTTAACACTTTTCAGATCACTTCTTTTACACTAACTTCCTTAAACTTCTGCCTGTTTATGTTTATGTTGATGCACTGTCTGTTCTTTGTACTCGCTGCTGTCTTTCCTTCTCCCCTGTAAATCAGTCATTTCTATTCAGCTGGCCTCACTTGTTTCTGCTCTCTCTAGCAGCACAGTCGCACTCTGCACAACAGTAGAAATGATATCGCTTTGGAAATAGCTATTTTATTCTTTGGGACAGCAGATTTTGTGTAACATGTTTTAATCCCTCTCTGGAACATCTCTTTTTTTTTCCGAGCACGATGAAAGCAACAAGTCTGATAAGCCGATACTTTCGATGCTATGCGTATGCACTGTGCATGCTCTACAGTCCGAAATACGGATTTATTGAGCTACTTGTATGCAGTGGAAATAACTGTTCAAACAATATAATAATATTACGACCACAAATGTTTGGAATTGCCTACTTAAACATGCTGTATAGTGGCAGTATGAGTATTTGGCGTTAAATTTGTCGGGTGGCTTGAATATAAGCAACATTACCTCTCCTTTTAACCCAGTTTTGGTGTTCACCAACATGCAAAGGAGGTACTTGGCTCTTAAAGGGTTAAAATGCTGTTTATCAGAGAATTCTTCTGTTGTGATAAAAAAAACAGCTACCTACCGCTGAAACAATTAACCCAAACAGAGAGTTGGAAGACACTTAGACACAATGCAAAAAAGCTGCAGGAAATTATGCTGTATAGGTCAGTAATTCACCTTAATAGCCACTTTCACATTTCAAAGTCATTTGATCCATTTTAAACATACAACTTGAATTAATTAAAGTAAAAAATAATTTTTGAATCAACCCCATGAGTCAGATCCACTCCAGAATTGAATGGGTCCTTCCTTGACCAAAGTTACACACATCCACCAAGCATCATGAGAATTGGGAGAATAGTTTTTCCTGTAATCCTTTTTACAGACAAACAAAGAAACCAACCGAATCAAAAAAAAAAAATCCTCATTGGTGAAGGTTACTTTCAGTGAGTGCAGATTTAATTTCATTTGGTTCTTTGACTTGGTAAAGTCAGCTTCTTCCACCTATTTTGTTTTCTTTTGCATGAAGACATTGAGCCTGTCAGGTAGTTGCAATAATTAAGATACGATGAGATAAGATCAACTTTGCCCAAAGGTTTAGGAGAGTTGGGATAAAGATACAGAGAGTGTGTGTGTGTGTGTGTGTGTGTATAGAGTAATCAGAGATGAAGAGAAGAGATTCGAGGAAAAATAAAAGATGATTGATCATCGAGAGCCTCAGGCTCATACTCATACTGAATTTCACCACCGTGGGATTAATAAAGTCCAAGTCTACAGCTAGCTGACTGGAGGTGAATTCTGACACTCAGAAAACCAGCTCTGCTTTGTCGCCATAATATTTTGCCATCAGGGAGAGATGACTCAGAGTTAACACACCGCTGCAGCATTATTACAGACATGGAGGAGCATCTGTTACAACGGAGATGCAACTTTAATTTGCAGAGTCATCATATGGTTAATGTCCTTTTAATTTTTGTTATTAAAGAAACACCACCATCCAATTGAAATGAATTGTTGCTCGTGACATTGCTGTTGTTGGGAGGATTGTGCCTGTTCTGGGGATATTAAAACTTTAAAGTAATAACAGGATTAAAAAAAAAAAAAAAAAAATCCTCTTTTAGTTGAAAAGAAGACTCTTGGGCCAAAGAACATTTTTAAGCCATCCTTGCATTTAAGTCAAAAACACTTTGGAGAAAAACGTGAAACATAAGTCCCAGGTATATGTTCAAGAATCATTAAATAATTGACACTACCTGAAGTTTATCCTCCCGTTCATCACTGACCACCACTTTAACAACACGGTCGCTAAAGCTCCGAAAAAAACTGACGTTAAATCTGCAACCGGCCTCCAAAGTTTCTCGCAACAAAGATTGAACTCTTGCTCCCGCCAAAGTCTTCACATCCTCAGAACTTGTCTCTCCTCTCTTTCTCTCTGCCGCCGCACTTCAAACAGCTTTTCACAGCGTGTTATGCTGCATAGCACAGAGTGACTGCGTCCCTTCCCGTGTTGAAAGGGCTCCTGGGTTTTAGGGAGCTTGTCAGTAGAAATCTGTCAAAAGTACTCAGCAGAGTTACTGGGGCCTAATACCCACAGACCGAGGGGGCTTACCCCAGGAACCCAGACACTTCACATAGAAATTAACTTTGCGGATCAGAAACCCAACGCCCCGGTTGACACCCTAACCACAGCCCCCATTGTTTGGCCCTTGCAGTGTACACAATGCACTTCTATTTGCTCTGCTCTATTTTTCTGTCCAGGAATCAGCCCGAGCTTAGGGTTTATGAGTTCACTGTGCTCAGCATGCTGTGTGTCCCTCCTCATTTACTTAATCACGTCACTTCTCATTTCTTTATATAAGCAAGTAGGCCTCCAGTCGGCTCCTTTCTTATTGGTCCTGTCTAGGTCCTTCTCTGGAGGGGGAGGTGCTTGAAACTGACTCGACCAGACTTCCTCAAAACTTTCCCTGCTTGTGAGTGTAACTGTCCTGATTACCAGCTGGTGCCATAACTGTTGCAGAGCATTCAAATTTGTAACGCACAGCTGATGAGCCTCAAGCTGAATGTCGTGAGATCTGAAAGTGATCGAAAAATATCCAAGAATATGTTTGTCTGGGACTACCTTCCTGGTCTGAATGGGAATCCTTAGCAGACAGCCCCTGATGGAGTACGAACAACATTAAGGTAAAATCATCTTTTTAGACTTGAGTGTTTGTTACAACCTCAGACTGTAAATGCTTGTAAAAGTAAGCTGTGATTTCAAATTGTAGGACAAGTAGGTAGGAATAAATTCTACACGAACGTATCCTTTATCTCTTTGGTAGTGCTGTTTATGTTGTTTGTCGTTTCATTTATTAATACAACCCCAGTGTGAGAAGTTGGGAATAAAGTAGGACAACTTGCCTAACAATTCACAACTTTTTGGAATATTTGAAGTAATTGTTTTTTGTGAAGTTACAGACCAGCAAGTTGTTTCACCTACGATAAAATACCCTCCTCCTTTTCCACCTGCATTGAAATAAGGGAATGTCAACAGAAGATTTCCTTAAGAAACACAGACAAAGAAGCAGATAGATGGCGGGAAGAAAATATTTGCTTGTTTTGAGGAACAAAACGCTCCATCACAGTGAGAGGCTGCACTTCTTGAACCATGCTCCACTTTCTTCCAGGATTTTAGGCTAAACACAGGAGAATGTGCTCCCAAATCCTATGAGCAATGTTTTTAATCGGCTCTTCTGTGTCAGGCTGGTATGGAGAGAGAAAGAGAGGAAAAGAGGGATAACCCAATAGACACTTTTACATTTCTTGAGAAGTTTGCAATAGTCACAACACGCGCACACACACACACAACCTAGGTTGTTTCCTGTTTGAAATCTATCCAGAAATGGGATAGTCTGGATTTGAAATGCTCCATTTCTCATCAGCCAAACACTCTGTTCCCCCCACACAATCATGTGCTTGCAAAAGATTATGTTACGGCCTCTAAAACCCAAATCCTTGAGTTGCTAAGGCAGTTTTGGTATGCCAGTTAGAATGCATAAAATAGTGTGTGGTTGAATGCCTTTCACTTGTCAAGGGAATTCAGGAAAATCTGATTTTGTATCTCGTGTTTTCAATCATTAACATCACACTTGTTTTTTTCTGTTTTGGGAGAAATCAGCATGCTCAGGCTAAAATGTTGAAAATGTGTTCAGTACTTTCAGTGATTGTGAAGATTGTATTTAATTTCCACTCCAAACCATCAGATCTGACAAATCGTGTGGGTGCTTCCTTTTATGTAGTTTGAGTAAATGTGTTTATCAAGGTCATTTTTTCAAACACTCATCACTTTTTAAGATGTGATAACCTGGTTGACAACCTGCTTCTCTTGTTTTTGTTGAGTGTGCCGTTGAACACAAGCAACCGAGTTCTCACAGGAAAATGAACTCGAGTCAATTTGACTGATGTCGCAGATAAACTTTCTGCTTGTTTTTCTCCATGTTGTTTTTCATACAGCTAAAAATACTTAGTGTTTAGCTAAATCCAGATATGACTTATCAGTTATGCGCTTATTAGGAGAGATGGAGTTAAGAACATTTATAAAAATTTTAAAAAAAAAGTAAAAGATCAGGCATTGATTGGCTCTGGGTACACTAGAGCACTCAGTTAGAACTGCAGGCGCATGTTTGACCTCCAGGTATTTTGTAAAGAAACCGGGGAGGGATCCGGGTGGACACGGTGTTCAGAGACAGTGACGGTCTTAAAGGGTGAAGCTTTACATGCTGTATGAAGAGGCCTACATCCATTTGTGTCTCCTTGAACTTGAATCAATTTACTAAGAACTTCACTGCTAACTTTAAATTTACATTTAATAAATCAATCATGTTGTTAATGTTTGTATCTGTGAAATGGTTTCTGATAAAACATTTTTTTCCCCCTGACAATAGAACTAAAACATTATTAAACATTTTTGTAATTGTGTTAGTTTGGCACTCTGCAGGGAAATTTGTGTCAGTGTCACGTTTTGCTTTGCCTTGCCTTGCCTTGCCGTGAAAAGTTCACACATGTATGACCAGTCTAAAAAGGGAGGTCATGTGTCAAAGGTCATGTGACGAAGTACAAAGCGTGATAAAGTCAGACGGGAGATGAGGTCAGGTGTGGCTGAATGGAACAAACACAGGACTTTCACTTGGATGATCCAGTTTCAAATCTGTGAGAAAACAAAAGTCAACATGGATAAAGCAAACAAGTTTCTCACGTAATGTAACATGTTTAACTGATGTAACATATGTTAAGTAACTTACGTCGCTCCCTTAAGATTACTTCCATAAGATGACTTATTTCAACCCTGACCATGATCTTTTACTAACCCTAACCAAGTAGTTTTTGTAACTGGCCAAATTGCGAACACGTCACATTTAACACAAACTATGATCTTTTCCGAAACCTTAGCGAGTGGCTTTTGGTGCCTGAACCCAAGACACATTCCTTTTTATGGCTAGGCGAGGCAAACAGTGACACACACAAGGTATTGTCTGGTAGAGGGACAGGTGTATTACAAGCTTTGAAATAAAATCATATTCTTTGTTTTACTTTTTTCATTTGTTTTCTTTTTTGTATTATCTCCTGAATGAGCCCAGTGTGCCAAAGGGATTCATTGAAGTTATTTATTTTTCAGCATTCTCCCATCAGCGTTGGCAAGAGCTATATGTACCATAATAACTTTGTATCCCGAGGAGAGGGCTTGTCCACAATGAGAGACCGATTGGAGGAGATGCGGCAGCGGACCCAAGAGTTCTCTGAGGTTGCCATTGGGAATATCAATCCTTCCTCAGAGGAGGGTGGTGATGGTGGTGACGGTGATGACTCTGTGGCCGTCGGGGCAATAACACCACAGGCTGTAGTGTTCGAGGAGGAGCCAGTCCTTGACAATTTCCTGTCAGAGGCTCGGCAGATCCGAGATGATATCACAGTGCTGGAAACAGAGGTAAAAATGAATGAATTAAGTTGTTTTGTCTTAATTCTTATTTTTCTTGTCTATCTCTTTTTTTACATTATGATAAAATTCTGAACGAGGGTGCTCGATGATAACGATTTTGGGATCGTGCCCTTCATTCAGGTTAAAGTTTCTTCTTGTCATTTAGTCACGGGTAATACTAAACAAAGGTTTGTCTAATTTGAACAACAAACAGGTGCTAAAGTTCACTCAGCAGCAAAAGAGCCTGGTGGCGACCATGCGTCGCTTCAGCGTGATGAAGAAAGAGAGCAGCATAACACGAGACATCAAGCTCCAGGCCGAGAGTCTCCACCGTCGTTTAGATGCCCTTTCAAAACAGGCCCAAAGAACTGAGGAGCAGCAGGGACCCACTGCTGTTACAACAAGAATACAACGCTCCCAGCATGCAGCACTGTTCTGCAAATTCCAGCAGGTTGGGATTCTATTACGTAGCTTTGGCGACATGAAACAACTTTTTTTTTAAATTTTTCTGTAAATTGGATCAAAGGACCAAAATATCGAAAATAATTTGTACATTTTTATTTCAAAATCTCATGAGTCAAATGATAGAGATGCTGCACCCAGAAAGTTTGATTACATATGACTGTCTTTCTATGTTCAGTTAAAAAGATCTACAACAAATGTCTTGAGCATAGTGTGAAAAGGGTCAAGGGAACAAACATCAATTATTATTTATGAAAAAAAAAAAAAAAAAATACATGACTCAATTCCCGTCTTGTTCCTTCTTTCCCCTCTCCCTCCTTTTTCATTCTCCCTTTTTGTTATAATTATGTCCAGGTAATGCGCCACTATAATGAAGGTCTGCTGACCAAGCAGGAGCGCTGTAAGCACTTTATTATCCGGCAGCTGGAGGTATCTGGGAGGGATGTGACAGAGGAGGAGGCGAATGAGATGGTCGCCACAGGAAAATGGGAGGTCTTCAATGAGAACCTGCTGAATGATGTCAGAATCACACGGTCACAGCTATCTGAGATCGAACAGCGACACAAGGTGAGGGCAGGACAAACAAGTGACTAAAAAAGTCGCTTCTTCGTATCCTCAAACACAACCCACAGCAGTGTCTCCTAAACTAGCGTCCCTGTTTAGGGAGAAAAACCACTTAGTTTGAGTCGAGTGAAGAAAAAGTTTTGGGTTCAAATGATGACTTAAACTGTATGTTAATACTTTAACTTATGCAACCCTCGTCGCATGGCAACAGCAAACAAAGTTTTTAAAAAAAGTGTCCCGTCTCATGGTTGGAAATGAAAAGCAGGTAACGTTTTTCTGCTCCAAAATACGCTGTTGTATTCAACCATCCACCACAACTCAGCTGCTCCTAATGAGGATAAATTCAGATTATACAACTTTTTATAACTTCATCTGAACTGCAGGGCACCAGATTATTGTTGTACTTTATATAACACTAGAGGTCGCTTAATTTTAAAATGTAGTTGTCAGTCATAATGAGGTGCTTGCACTAAAACGACTAAGGTTGTTTTTTTGGAGGACAGTGTGTACGATTAAATATTTAATCCATAAATTATCCCTGCAGTCATTGCCTTAAATTGTCAGATAGTATAAGTGCTTGAGAAACATTAGAATCTCTCCTGTCACTGCCATCTATCACCACAACGTGCCATTTTAAAGATGTCTCGAAGACTATTGTATTGCACTTACTCAAAAGAGATAAAGGAAAGGAAATATATTTACGTGGAAACTGAATCCATTTATAACTACAGAAGGCACCTGTGTCTTTAAAAAGTATCTTGTAAATGATGGATTCCCTCTTGCAGATTTCAAACTGAGCGGCACTGGTTCTTATTCAAAGCATCTAGGAGAGACTTGTGTTAACCTGGGACATCTGGACATGAACTCCTTGAGAGGAAAAACGAGCAGTGTCCTAAGGAACAACTTCACAGACACCCTTGAATACAAAGACATTAGCATATGAACCAGTGTATAAAAGTCAGATGATGACCACACTAAGGTCATGTTTTATCTGAGTAACCCCTCCATCATCTGACTAATGTCCATCATATCTAGAGTATTAATCCAACTTCCTGTCCACTCACAGGAGCTGTTGAGCCTGGAGAACAATATGAAGGAGCTCAAGGACCTCTTCATCGACATTTTCATGCTGGTGGAGGAACAAGGGGCCTACATTGAACACATCCAAACCAATGTGGAGAGGACACAGGATTACGTGGTTGCCTCTAAGGAGAAGTTCAAGATGGCCGCCAGGTATAAGAAGAATAACCCGCTTCGTCAGCTGTGCTGCTGCTGCTGCCCTCCCTGGAGATGCTGCTTATAAAACTGAATTTTTGCTTGGATGTATATTTGAGGTTTTATTTCAAAAGTCTTATTTAACCGGTTGGAAGTAAGCAACGCTGGATTCAGATACCATTAAAGTGAAGGTAATGATTCTGCAGTTTTGGCTGTAGAACAAAGCAACGGTGAAGACGGATTCAGCAGAGCATAGAAAACAATTAGGGGGAAGGGCCAGAATTGGTATGGGAGGCACTTGTTTCTTTCAAGGGGATGTGAAGCGACTGCTATTGGAAGAGACAGTTCAGTGAGTGCGACTCACCAACACCGTTGCTTATTGGAGACCTTCACTGTCATCTGACAGAGGTCACAAACAAGGGGAGGCCACTGACACTGCTGGATCAGCAACATTGATATTTCAGTTTTTTTTCTCCAAAAGAGCCTCTCATCTTTTGATTTTTCTGCCAGAGGAGCTCCAGTTAATGAGGGCATTTTCTTTAATACAGTGCATGCACCAAGATTTATTTTCTTTTGAGCACAAACTCAAATTTAAAATAGTGGTGAAAGATGTACTTTCAGAGAGATATTACATATTCATTTCATTTTGAGTCCACGTGCTGAAGGAAAAAAAAAAGACAGGTTGTTTTACAATTAGTCATTAGTCTCATTTGCGTTTCAAAGTGTGATCATTTTCAATGAAAAGAATGTTATTAATTTATGCAGTTTTCAAAGAGGCATGTATTCAAATGTAACTTTGAATAACGAGCCTTGATCGAAATATTTCTGTCATGATGACAAAACTGCAGGAAATCATTGAGGTCATTTCTTCAAAAATAAGATGGGAAGATTACATTTCAAGAAATATTAAAATTATCTCTCTGTTTTGCATTTTTGTGTGCAGTATCAGTTCATATGTCTGTTGGAATTGTTACATTGTTCAGATTAAAAATACAAATTATGTATTATTATCATTTCTATTATTATATTACACACAAACAAAAAAAAGGAGCAGTGGCTTCAGAGAAAGTACGAGCACTACAGACTGGGAATATGGTGTCTAACTGATAAACAGAAGCAGCAGACTCACACCTGCTGACAGGTAATCATCTCCTGTTTCTGTTTACTGACAACATTAACATATTATCCCTGATTGGGTAATGGCAAAGGAAATAGTACGAAATTATGTTAGTAAGTAACTGATTCAATGTTGAGCCCACTTGCTTGAATCACTTAAACTGTCCTCTGATCAGCAGTGACTGTGATGTCCCACCATGAGTCAGTGACCTGTGGTGTCTGGTGTCCGGGACAAAATACAGGGGAACTGGGTGTGTCATGAGCCTGGCTGGAAAATCAGGTTTAACCACTATTCCAGGATATCCAGACAGATTATCCATGGTCCTGTAGGGAAAAGCGTGCAAACATAGCAGTTGACTTCTTGTATATAATAAGAGGGCCTGCCTTGGTTAAATAGCTTAAATAAACAACTCTTCAGTTTATAAAAACATAAAAAGCATATTTACATTTTAACTATAGCTTTATATTAACAGTAGAATGTATTGGACTTCTTAAAAAGTAGGAGAAAAAAAAAGATCTTTTATCAGTCATTTTAGTCAGCTTCAAGTGTTTTCACAACTAATGTGGTGCCTCATGTGAAGACACACTACCTGTCAGTGTGGTGCATTATTTACCTGAACTATTCTTACACTGCTCCCTCAGGTTTAGCAGCGGTATGATGTGAGGGGAGGTGTTTCTGACTTCTATCTATCTGCCTAGAAAAGTCTTTTAGAGAATCTGATCTCGTGTGATGTACATTAGTCTCTTTAAGATTAGAAGCACATTTCGATACCAGGATGTAAATATAAATAAATAAACAATATCTTAATTTTTACCCGATTATATAACAATACACTGTAGTGTATAGTTGATCCCACTTCCCTGACAGTGAGGAAAAATGAAGCGCCGCTGCAAATTGCAGGGTTCCTGAACAGCAACAATGCCATCCAGTGTTCACTGAGATAATTACCAGTTAAAAATGGGTTATCACTTGATAGTGAAGGGCATGCAGTATAAGCACATAACTATGTGGTTATGCAATGGTCTGAAAACAGAAAAAAATCAGCAGGAATTTTACCCCCCCAGAAGTTATTGGAATGGAAATATACAGTAGATAACCTTGTGGTGTTGTTTGTATTGATAAGCTATTATAAGCAGCTCATACAGATCAACAGTACCGGCCTGTTTAAGAATATTTTCAGTCACTGTCCACAGAAACATATTATTACTATATATACTTATTTTCAAATATCTACGTGGCCATCTAGTCATCTGGCATCAATGATTTTGAAACGGGTCAAATATTTCTTTCTTGAAAGTACCATACATGCCTGTATGGTGCCACAGGCAAAAGTATTATAGACCGAGTCATAACACTGAAATATGCAGCATTATCATGCCTGAAGAAAATTTGGAACAAATGGAAATGGAAAATCTGGAAGATGTCATTTTTCCAAACACACCAACAGCCGAGCAGCGGGGATCAAGGAGTGTCTGCAGGGCTCAAAAGAAGCCGTCTGTGAGAACAGCTGGTCATGGGAGAACCGTGGTCAGCTCAGAAACCTCTGGCAGCCCAAACAAACTGAACAGCTTTTACCGAAAGCAGTTTCTCTGTCTTCCAGCAACTTCACAATAAAAAGGCTGCACATTCTGCGACCTTTACCCCGAACAAAAGAAGTTTGTGATTTTTGAAAGGTTCCATTGTAGAACTTCTTCCTTACCCCCATCACTGAAGTTCTTCATTTAATGTGAGACCACATAGCTTGAAGCCAGTAGGAAGTTTATTCTTAACCAAATCAGAATTTTTTTCAGAATGTTTCGACCACCTGCACGACTGGTTCTGCAGATACACAACACCTGCTCCCAGAAGGCATTCCTCTCCACTCTCCACTGGTTTTGTTAAACATTTTGGCAACATTTTCGTGTCTCTGAAAAAGTTAATATCTTCTTTCTTTTCACTCATTACAATCATGTTGATGCAGGATGGGTAATAAGAGAACATTGCTCCAATGTCTTTTTGATTGATGGCTTTTAATTTAGTAACTTGGGCAATTTTTGATTTTGTACATTTATTTGGTCCACATTTACTACACTAACGACACAGTCACTGTGAATACTTCTCCCCACTTTCCCGACGAGGTCCATCAATCATGTCTAATTTTACAATAATGTGAACAATGGAGACACATGAGGTTTACAGCACCGATGATGGCTGACAGGGTTGCAGTGACGTTTGCATGGGACTATGCACTGTTAATATTTCTTCTATCTGGCCTGCCAGTCTCAACATGGATCCCAAAGACTTTCTCCGAATGTCTGAACAACATCAAAGCAGCCCTCCTGTGAGTAACACCAGCTGTGGTTATAGAGAGCTGACATTACTTTACTGCCTGGTTTTATCACACCCATCAAAATCTGAACGGGGAGATATCAGGACCCTCAGAAAGAGATAAATCACCAATAAACTGTACAGTGAATTTGGCAGCTCCAGTAGTAGTAAGAGTACCAGAATTAACACAATGTCTACACTGTTTTAGATTTTTGAATCTGCAAAATAGCCTTTTCTAAACTAGAATGAACATTTTGAAGAATATAAAGTTCTTGCCAGATCGTGTTCCTATTATGTTCAAACCAGTTTGTATGTATATTCAGAGGAGCAGTTTTAGGTGATGTTAATTTATCCTATTGCCACTGTCTTACCTGTACAGTGAATATGAAGCTAGAGTTTGAAATGAAAAACTTTAAGAAATTCTATTTGTATTAAAGTTCGTTGTTTTGTGTGCCCATCCAGCCGCCCCAACCTTCACCCTAAGTAGACTTTGTGGCGCTATCTTGTCACTTCCGTTGCTTCCATAATAATTTACTACAGCCACTAGAGGGCAATGTGATGATGAAAAGTAAATAAAGCTTGTAATAAGCTGTATCTGACTGTCACCTGGAGATTATTCTCCAAAACAAAATCCCCTTGCAGGTCTTATTACAGCCCAAATTTACATTTTAAACTTAAGTGACCTCTAGTGGACATATGAATAACGAGCTGGTGTTTCAATCGAGGATGAGGAGTTTTTCCCTGGAAGATTGAGTGAAAGGCTCAAAAATAACAAGTAGACAATGATTACTGTTGCCATGACACCAAATGTTGCATAACTTTAAGGTAGTATTAACTTTAATGTACGATATTATTCAACATATCAATTTAAGCCAAATCATTATCTTTCCTTAACCCTAACCAAATGTTTTTTGTGCCTAAACCTAAATGGGAGTGCTTCTTTAGGAAACACTAATTCCTCCTGTGTTGAGGGAAGGAACAAATGACCCATACAGTGACAAGGGTTGGAGGACTTGCTTGTCACCTAAACAGATAAAGTGGTCTGAAAAACCAAAAGCACCATCTGTGACTGTCATTTTCAGCACCTCTCTCTCCCTCTCCCTCTCTCTCTCTCTCTCAGGCTTCCTGTTAGTATCTGCAGTCACACCGTCAACAAAGATCTCTCCATGCTTTACCTGAATATCCCATTTTACCCGGCAGAAAAACAACAACATAGGATTAAAGATGGTGGGTGGTGACTGGTTCCCACATACTGAACAAAAACAAAGCTGTAGAGTTACATCTAAGCCACTTTAACGCACCAGGGGATTTTTATTTTCTTGTAAAAAAAAAAAAAAACCTTGCATATATGTGGAGTTGAGGTTGGGGGGTGGAAGGTGGAGGGGGCGGGGCAATAGGGGAGAAGAATGCTATAGGTGCAATAATGCTATGGCCTCTATGCGTTTAGTAACTGTTCCACTTCTTGAAACTTTTACCATGTTCTTCGTTCTACAATGCTCTCCATAACAGTTTGCTTGAGATGTAAACTACAGTCGCCCCACATTTATAAACCAGCTAAAGTCAAAAGTTTACGGTTATTTATTACCCATCAAAGGATACATGTTCCAACTTAAATATTCTGCCAGAGTGATATACGAGTTTCAGTAATAAGAGCTTTAGGAAGGTCAGCGCATGATCTCCTTGTGTGAGCCATCTGTGACGATCCCATGCAGATACAATGAATGGTGATAGACACATCTGTGTGTAGCTGCTACACTGACTTAAACGATGTTTTCATCTTTTTTGACAGGTGGGAGGATCACCACATGTGAAACTGGTGTAAAACAAAGTGGAGCAAGTTTTGTATGTATAGGCCACTGTTCATCACTGTGATGGAAGGACGAGAAATCTGAATACTACTCCTGTAAATCCACACTGGGATCCGGGCCTCGTACACATTTTTTTAATAATTAAAGTATAATATTTAAATGTTGACATGGTCATTGTATTGATATTTATTTATGTTCAGTTTAAGCCATGTTTATTTTCACTTACTCCTGAGACACTCGACAAACTCGACTCATTTTCTCTTGGCTGGGCTTCAAACAAGATTTTTCCTTCAGGATTTTTCCATTTCTCTTCCAGATGACGTTGTGATATTGACAGATGTGCGTGATATGAAAAGATGTGGGAACACTTTGAGCGGAGGTGCTCGCAGCCCACAGCTGCAGCTGTGAATAGAACCTGCAATCATCCTGTCAATCAGATTCAGTGATTGGGGGGGGAGGGGGTACTCAGTCTGCACTGTACTGTGCTGGGTTCCTGCTAGTTAAACATAGGAAATGAGAATTTAGGAATCAGAAAATATGTGTTAATAAAAGACACTTGTCAGATCATTGCACCTTTATAATGCACAGCAGAAGCATTTGGATAGATTTGAAAGACACATAGATAATTTCCCAATTCAGACTTAAAATGAGTTTAATCAAACTCTTTCAAGATGAACAATATAATTTATTAAAAATGAAAGTTTTTCATTTATTGTCACTTTTTGATGATTAGGGATATAAATTTGTGTTCCAGGCTTA
Organism: Embiotoca jacksoni; assembly: GCF_022577435.1. Classification (NCBI taxonomy): domain Eukaryota; kingdom Metazoa; phylum Chordata; class Actinopteri; family Embiotocidae; genus Embiotoca; species Embiotoca jacksoni. Next base: position 11,111,728 of record NW_027185340.1, read on the forward strand.
TGTTCAATGCACCGGCTCTGTGTGAGACCGGTATCTGAACTACTAATCCGTTTCCTGTTATACCCTTCGGGAAGTGGGAATTGGCCAGCAGAGGGAGCCGATATCCAAGAATTATAATACCTCTTATGCTTTCCTGCCCATTACTTCTCAACAAACTAATAAAACAGTTCCCCTCAGGGTTTTACACTCCAGTTGTGAATATTTCAGTTGTTAACGGTCTTAAACAAGGCCAACACCTACATTCAATGTTCCATCGATGTGCTATTATAACAACCTCAATAGCATCCCTTTCTGTTCTTTAGTGTAGAGTATTGAATCATGCGCTCAACAATGAAAGGTGAACAGTGGGAGGGCCGGCTGGGGCACAGCTGACACAAACATGAGGACAGAGGATAGGTGAAAATGAACTGAGACGTGGGTGAATAAAACATGTCTCTGAGGACGTTGCCTTGTTTTACTGCTCTGCGGGCTCAGCGGGGACTGCGAGCCTCCCTGATGGTTAATCCTCTCTCTAAGGGAGGCAAACACATTCAGTCTCACAGGCAAACACACACATTTAGACATGTACGCACAACGTAGTCACAAGCGAGGACACATCAGACACAATATGTTGTACAGCTGTCCTTGCGATCCTGGCTGCACTCTGCTTTGTGCATTCAGTTGTTTACTACACACAGTATCCTCTGATGATAATGTATGATAATTAATTTCATAACTACTGTTATTTATGCAACACTTTCACTTAATAATCAAATGATTGCAGGTTCAAATGTGTTACCAATCCTGTGTTACATTCACAAAATTTGATAGTAGAAAAAAAAAAAGTGTAGTTTTTCTACAATCCATAAATTGATAGGGTTTTTTTGGTTTGTTTTTTCTTCACAGGACAATCTTTTGACCTCGTGAAATAGCACAGAAGCTATTAAGATCTATTGAGCTGATGCTGACTTGGTCCAGTCCGGTCCATGTAACAAGTAATATGATCTCGGCTCCACGCTCTACTCTACCTAGTCATCAAACTCTGCACGAAGTGATTAGATTTCGCCCTAAGCTTCATAATGTTATTTACTCTATTGGATAACTGTGTGGGGAAACAATTGTGTGGTCCAGTGCAGAAGCCGTAAGTGCATTCGGTACAATTTCTGCTATCATAATCAAAAGTGGAAAGTTGTGTGTAGTCTACCAGCCAAACTGAAGTGCACTGCCGGCATTAAGATAAATTGCAAACTGTGCGAATGCTTGTGTGTGTATTTAGACTCCAAACAGTACCAAATGTATGACATTTTATGGAATATAACAAATGACCACATATTTTTATAGTAACTCCAGGCTGACAACCTTTGATATATTTAGATGCTTCAAATATATTTACAGACTATTTTAAAAATGATGATGAAATTCTGCCCTATCTATAAACTTGATCACTCAGGAGAAATGAAGTGTGTAAACAGTCAAAACTATTTCTATTAGCTTACTCTGGGGGAAAACTCAAAACACATTTTCTTTCCAAATAAGCAAATTGATTTTGCATTCTTTCATTACAGGAAGTAAAGCTTGTGATTATGTACGAGACGCGTTCTATTGAACTGGGCAAAAAAAAAAAAAAAAAAAAAAAAAAGAATCATCTGCTTTTTCCATTATTCTGTATGTCCAAAACCCCTACCTTACAGGATGCCTATATGTCCAATTCTCAATTTTCATAGTAGAGAAAAAATAAAAATAAATGTATGAAGAAACATGCAGCAGAATTGAATTGTTATAAAAGGATAATTACATCCAAGACTCGTATCATATTGTAATGTAACACAGTGTAATGTAGAGTAAAAAGCTATGCATTTCAATTAAGTTTACTTTGAACTCCTAAAAGCTGGTGCTTGGGTCCATTAGTGTTAGAAACCATATGTATCGGAAATGTAGTGGAACATGTAAAGTAAGTTTTTACAAACTATGTTAACAGAAGAATTTTCAAGCCATTGCGGCTCACCATATATTAATTATCCCTTACTAAACAACCCATGAAAAGCCCTCAATTTTCTCATTACATATTTTCATCCCTTTGTGTGTGTGTGTGTGTGTCTGTACGTACACTGTGTATAAAGACAAACATCATTTGTTCAAGAACCTCCATCTGTCTCTTTTATCGACTACTTCCTCTGTCACTGATGTCATCCCAGTTTTTCTACCACATCAATCGGCCTTTGTAAATTACATATAAGGAAGCTTTTCCATTGGCCAGCACATGATAATTAGGCAACATTAAAACGCATACAAGTGCACTTCGAATGAAAAGGGATGAATTGGCAGCAGCTTAAAGAGAAACAGTGAAGCAATCTGTAAACAAAAGTTGATTAATAGGGCTATAATCTCCTGTGTTTTTTTCTCTCGCTTTAAAATATGTAGTGCAGCTCCAGTGAGAAAGTTGAGCAGCCAACAGTCATAAGTGTCACTGGGTTATGGATTACCGTGGTTTAGCCCCAGTCCAGGACTCACTTCAGGGACTTCATAAAGCTCCTGACTCCTGACCAAACTCTCATTAGACCCACACATCTCTTTGCCCTCTATCTGACAGCCCTTGGCAAGTGAAGTAGTAAATGTGTGTGTGTGTTGAATGTCTAGATTTGTGAAGCCAAACTATATACATCACAGCTCACCGATGACGACATAAACACACACAATCAGACGCAGTGCATGAGCCCGAGATGATTTACAGCAGTGAGGACAGCCTTTGTGTGAAGCATGTCACTTCAGAAGCATAATCTTCCCAAATTCGGCCAATTATTTATTTATCGCCACTCCTCGTTAGGCCAATGAGGCTCTAGGGAGCACAGGATATATACAGCATGGTGAGGGGAGACAGATTGAGCGCCTTGGGATTATTTTCCCAGACAGAAGAAAATATTTCTTCCACAGTACAAGTTGATTACTATACTTTTTAGTTATTCTTTGTAATTCACTTTTTGAATGCTCAACCGATGCCACCAAAATTCAACCTCCAGGATTTTACAACGGGTTCTCCAACCCGTACGACCATATAGGCCGTCTGTTCCTACCATCAAATAAAACACACACGAGTGTTTCATGAATCAGCTCCCCTGGTTAGGTTTAGGCACAAAAATAACTTGGCACTGGAAATAAAATGGTTTAAGTAGTTACAACTAAAGCTACTACTTGTTAAAGTTATACAAGTTTTGTTGTCATGGCAACAGTAAATGTGGTTTTAAAAACTGGTTAACACGAGTTTCCAAGTCCACCGTTGTATTGTCTCAGCCAACTCACAATAAATAGATGTTTAGATAAATTAGATGACTATTGTAAGTCGCTATGCATAAAAGCGTCAGCTAAATTAAATGTAATGTAAAATAGATGTCATCTGAACTGCGACTCCGGGACATCAGATTTATACAACCATTTGAGGTCGGTTTACTTTAAAACATTGATTTTAGTCTAAATAAACTGCTTGCACCAAAGACTTATGGGGGTTGTGTTTAGGAGGACTGTTTTAAGATTTCAGCTATTAGGCCAGTCTTAAACTGACTGACAGATCTTAACCGAGAAAACAATTAACAATAATCATTTTTGTTTTCAGAGTTTTGTATTTTTAAACAGTGTCTCTCATATTTATAGAAGGAAAACAGATTTATTATTTATATCTCAATTTATATAATAGTATACAAGTACCCACCCTCCACACACACACACACACACACACACACACACACACACACACACACACACACTATACCACCAATCCAAACACACAATCAATTTGATACAGTAGTGATACAAACTGTCTAGCATGTAACTGCAAACACGACATTTTATTATTACTGGCAGTTAATGGTTAAAAACGTATGCCAAACCAAGTTAGCTCTACCAACTTTGATATATTTATTTAGTTTGCCCACATTTTTTTGAATTTATAGCTAAACTATTTCTCCTTCACGCTTGTCAAAAGGGATGTCACTGAAGAAGCAATGTCAGTCACTTTCACTTTTCATAATGCTTTCCATTTTTCTCTGTCTGTGAACAGCCTCTTGTGTCGCTCTAAATGGAGTGTATGGAGAGGAGATACTAGGCTTCATCCTAAAAATGACTGCTGACACTTTACAGACATTCACTAAACTCTTTGCTGGGAATGGAAGTGGAAAAAAAAGACTAATCATGAATACATTTTCCCTCATCCATGTGGCCAAGATATTCTATTTACAACCCATTTCTTTGGGTCTTTATATTCAGTTAATGAGATTTCAAATAAATGTGAACTGAACTGCATTTAAATTGCTATTCAGTCTGGAGGCATGGCACTGGAAAAGGGAGGGATTCCAGATGACAGAAGAGCTATTACTGGACCCACTGCGCTCGGTGAACAGAGCAGGTCGAGGAAGTGCAATAAATGGTAGGCGCTGGTGAGGACTCTTTGAGGGTTTCAGACTGGTGAAGGTGTGGAGTGGAAAGGGAAAAAAAAAATAGAAGAGGCGTAAGGGATGCCAGTATTAAAGCAGATGGAAAGCTGTGTGTAAGAGTGAGTATCCCTGTGTTTTTCATCATTCTGTCCCATAAAACTACAGAGTCTATTTAAATCATTTTAACTGTGATTTATCCTGTAAATGTCTGACTACATAAACTGAGAACAAAAACCTTTTGCCACACAGTAAAACAATAGTGCCAAGTATGCAGATGTTTTCAGTACGTAAAATACACAATCCCAACATCTTGCACTCTCATACAATATAAATGCATTGGGAAAGCAGAAAATACTGGTGAGTAATGGGGCACAAGATGACCCTCAATTTCTCAAAAATCTAACTCTCTCCAACATATAAATGTTATGAAAATAAATAACAAACAAAAACAAAAACAAAAAAAAGCACCATGTCGTTAGTGGTGACAATCCTAAACGTAACTTTCCTTAATTTTCCTTCCCCTATGGAGTGGTATCCAAGCATCTATTGTACAGAGGTAGAAACCAGAGATTCTCAAATGGTGGGTCTGGACTCGAAAGTGGGTCGCAGGGCCATTTTTAGTGAGTTGTGGAAGTATGCATGGGAATTTTTTTTATTTGGAAGTCCACAACTTCTGCAACTGTGCTTATATTTTGAGGGGAATATATTTCTAATGACGCAGAGCAGGTGCAGAAGCCATTTACTGACACAATTGTCAAGACAGTAACAACTAAAACCAATATTGTCACGTTAGTTTGCTCTCATTTGAGAGCATTTGTTAATCGGTTTTGGATTGTAAAATAGTCTGCCTGTTTTATTTATCATGAGAAAAATCTGCCTTTTTATGTTGTAAAGAAAAGTCTGCCTTTATATTTCATATATTGTACAGTTCAATTCAGATTCCTAAAACTTGAGGAGAAAAAAACTAGTTTGAAAAACATACAGTATAGGTAGTTCAAGGTAAGTCTCCATTTTAATGCGTTGGGCTTTTACCTTAGTTGCTTTTGTTCTTTATTTCATGTTTTTAATAGTGCGTGAAAACATTGCGTGTTATTTCATTATTTTTGATGAAATTGAGTGGCAGAAAAATCTGGGTCATAACTTAATGATTATGGAAAAATGGCGGTCGCGAGGCTCAACCAGTTGAGAATGACCGATATAAACTGTCTGCAATGAACATTTGTAATGAATGTTGTACAATGGCAGAACAAGAGCTACCCCCAAAAGGCATGCCTCATGGTAACATTTGGTCCAAGATAACTTGAACTGTAACTTTCTGCCCAACTTTGATCATTTTTCATTAAAACTAATCTGAAGGCTCACACCTGAAATAAGCCCTTTCTAATAACAAGCATCAACGTAGCTTCTCCTCGTCTTCCCATCCGCGAGGAGACCATTTAGTCCTAATGAAAATCTAGAGCACGAGAACACAAGCGCACTCGCTCACACGCAGCCCCATTTGACATCTCTCTCTTAGCTGAGGGAGTGAGACCACTGGAGGGATGAATAGAGATGCGCCTGAAAGGACATTAAGGTTTCTGGAGGCTTCACAGATGCTGAAAGCAAGAGACGTGTTGCGAGTTAGAGGTGAGTGAGAGACGGCGAGAAAGACAGCAAGAGAGAGGGCTCAACTCTGAGATATGAAGGGCCGGGGTCTTCAGTGCTCAGCCACATGGGACCTGCCAAATGTTGACAGCACCCTTCCTGACACCCCATTAGAGTAAAATAGGGAATAAAAAACAGGGGGGGTGGGGGGGGGAACAGGGTCGATTTTTGAATTTAGTGACATAGGCAACATTTTGTATCCAGAATTTAAAAGAAACCATATCGCTCAATGTGTTTTACTTTAAAGCAAGCTGTCCAGATTGTCTTTATGTTATCCATAGCATATAAGAGAGTTCTTATAAGATGTCAATATTATTTGAATCAATTTGCTGAGGTCACTGTTTATTTAATTGTCAACTAATTTAACCGAATGATCCCCTTCAGACATTTTTTGTTTTTTTTTGTTTTGTTTTTTTAAAAACAAAAATGTGTCAGATTTGTTTTTTTCCAAGACAAAGTTAAAATATCTGGTTAGAAAATCCTAAATTCCTCACCTACACCTCTTCATTAATTAAAAAAAAAAATCTACAATTATGCAGAAGAATCTGAGGGCAGTCTTAACTGCAAACTTTGCACATTAATTCCTCTGCACAGTAAAAGCCAAAGAAGTAGTAGCAGCACTAACACTGACCAAAACATATTTTTGAGTGGAGGGGGAGGCAGTAATACATCAAGTATCCTGAACAATGTACATTAAACAAGATAACAGAACGCTTTGAAGGCTTGGAAATGAAACAATTACATTTGACGTTTATGCACATCTGAGATACACAAGTCGAGCCTCTATGCATACAAATCTAATGAGAGATGTCACCTAAACCTTCCAGTGGGTGTCACACCAACAAAGATCCAGTCACATCTCGGTTCTAATGGCAGGCGGAAGCGAAACCTCTTGCTTTATTGAAATCTGCTAATACATTTAGATCCAGATTTGCACCCCTGATGTGTTTAGTCACCATAGCAATGGCAGCTGAGCCTCATGTATATCATATTTGGAGCCATTTGTCATACCAAGCAGAAATGAAATGAAGCTGCAATATATGAATCCGGCCATAACCTAGAATTATAGTACTGTTAAATTATAGAAAAGATCCCTGCTTGTATGTTAATGAACATCAATGATTAACATTTCAGACTTTCTCTAAAAAAAAAAACAATTTCCAAAATCAGCAGCACCCCACACCCTGACCATGTACCCCATGACAGAAGTACTGCCATCACCGTTACTTTAACAAAATAATATTTAAAAAAATGAGTTATAATTATTTATGAGGGGATTTATAGTGGATCCAGATAGTCATTTCCACTGTTGTTTGTGCTTCCCTACCTCTTCCTTTGGACATCTCCGGTCCCACCACACCCAGCCCCGACCCACTGAGGCTGTCATGTGTCTGTGCCGGTTCCACTGATGCCGGATGAAACCAATACCTATGGATTCCATGCAGGAAGACGTATGGAGACATCAGCACAAGACATCACATTGACACAGCTGCCACAGTTGTGCTTCTAAAATTTCCTATCTGAATAGCACTCATAAATAGTCATTGGACATTTTGACTTTTGGACAGCTGGTTTTCTAATGCTGGAGTATTCTCCAGATAATGGTTTGAAGGGATTTTGGAGTCTGCATCTCTTTTGTTCACAGTTGACATCAGGAACCAGGTAGTCGTCTAATCCATCTTGTCGGGAGTCCCACCGTGCCCCTAACTGTGGGGATCCTGTTCAGATATTCAGATAGGACATTTATCCTGATTGTTGCAGATGAGTTGTGCTTGTACTGATTGTGATTGAGCAGTTACTGTTGCGGTCTGTATACTGTATGTTCAATGTGTACTGATCCGATCTTGTGTGTTCTTATAGTTTGGTACCAAGTGCCCCAACAAATAATAAATGACACTGCTTTCTTTTAACCATGTTGAACCACGAGAGGTAGAAGATCAGAGAACTATTCATCTGTATCAGTTTTGAGAGACACTGACAAAGAACAGGGGTGTCATTTTATTGACTGAATGATACTCAGCTTTAAATCAGCAGCACTACTTCTCTATGAGTTTGTACTTAGCCATCCTCTGGGGCTAAACACTAATATTCGCAATATTACAAGCCCACAACAATAAAGGTGACATGGCAATATTTTGTAGGTATGATCTCAAGAAAGCTCAGAGCATTTTGACTTAATGAGTGTGCTAAATGAAATGTCAAGGATCATTAAAGCTATTGGGATAAACTGTGTGGAAACAATGAACAATTTTGTCCCAATCCATTGGGTATGTTGAGATTTTTCAAGGGATAAACAGAACAAATCATCAAAAGTCATTAGGATTCATTATTTGAGTACCACGGATATATGTTGAAAACATTGTGACAATTCAGCCAAAAATATGATGTTACAAGATCAGGTCGAATCAAGGCATTTTCTGATCGGTAACAGTTATACTGAGCTATATTTAGACCTGATCCTTTGTTTCACATCAACTGTTTCAAAGGTGTCATAAACAGAGAGCAGAATTTATGGCAAGATGCAGATGTATATTCTGGCATGTGTGCGGTTAAAATGTGGTCAATGTGCAAATATTTCAAAATTGAAAATGAAAGCAGCACAACAACCCAAGTGGTTGTTTGCGATGCGAGAATGTTTCGAGGTGGTCAAAACAGGGCTGCGTTCAATACTACTAATTTGATTTGGCAACTAAAAACTAAACAGTGATTTCACTCCGGTAACTGTGATAAAGTGTAATTGTGATTTTTATTTGTTGTGACAGTGAACATTAAAGTTAAGCAATTACAACAATTCCAAGTGGAATTGATAAGAGCTATTTATAAAGATGTGTTATAGTTTCTTTAGTTATGTTGTTTAAAAAAAAAAATCCTGAAATCCTGAAAAAAATCCTTGGTGATGCACCAAGTGGAATTGCGATAAAAATTGGGAGGCAAAAAAAATAACTGGATCAGGACATCCCTAATGCAAATAAAATCCAAATCTGTTTGTACATTAAGATACGTGATTGCACGTGTCTGTAACCAGCTTTCACAGGGACACGTGTATGTCACTGACCTGAGCTTGAACTGATTGAAACTTTAAATGCAATCAAAGCAGGAATAAAAGTGAGGATATTTAAATAAAAAAAGACATTAATATTAGATTTGTTTATATTTCTTAATCTCCCCTCTCATTCCTTCTCATCTTGCCAATTTTTTTCTGTTCTTTTTCCTCTCTTCTTCTCCTCTCCCTTCCTCCTGCCTCATGGGTCTTCCTGACAGCTGGTTTCACTGACATGTGTTTGCCAACAACAGACTGGTGAACACTGATCACTCAATCCTCCACTGTCCAAATATTTCAGACTGTTTCCATATCAGACCTGAATCATTGGAAACTCCACAGCATCTCTTATTCATGGTTGCCATAAATTATTCTCCCTGATATGAGCTCCAGTCACGTAAGGCAAAGCTGGAGACTGTGGCACACTTTGACAGAGAGATAAATATGGATAGACACAGACAGAAAAGAAAAGAGAGAAAAAGATAAGACAGTTAGGGTCAAAATGGAGAAAAAATTAGCAGCGGGTCAACAGACAGGAAACTGAAAAAGATCAAAACTAATGGAATAATTCCTTCTGGAGCGTACACTCAGCTTGCACTCAACACGGAGGGTTAAACTGTATAGTGCATGTATATGGTATTGTGTATTCAGCAGGATCTACAATATGAATGAGCAGATAGGCGTTTGGGTGCGTTGCTGAAAGGACATTAACTGGACACCTGTGGGATTTTAACCTTGAATCTCTGATATTTCACTGTAAGTCATGTTTTCCCCCACCAGTAAATTCTGCCGATTACATTTTCTTATTTTATTCATTTGCTTATTAATTTATTAGTTTTTTGATCGTTCAAATACTCTGCCATTCCTTTATTACTGCTGAACAAAGGAATATATTTTCCTTCTTAAAGCTGTGTTGCTGATCTGTTTAATGGTTTGCTGCAGGAGTCTTGTTAATTTCATTGCGCAGTTTGACCTGATATTACTGTGCACAGCAGACAAATAAAGCCTTTGAACTTAAGTAAATTGAAATGTTGAAGGGTTACTCTCTTGGTTTTGTTATCGACACCTCATATCACCACCCTTATCCATTAATTTCCTCTCAGTAGTTTCAATACAAACAATTATAGCCCTCAGTGTAGTCTATGCAATGACTAAATCCCTAACAGGTAGTGATGAAGCAATTCAGCTATGAAAATGTAACAGGGTGACAAAATTGAGCTCAATGCCTTTAAATAATATTTTTAATGTCATCACAGAATTAAACATTTTGTTTTATCCATTTTGGAACATTTTGAACAAAGTTCATGTGGTGATAAATACGTTATTAACTACCGAAGTAGTAATTAATATGCAGTGAAACGCAGTTAGCTCATGTCTGTGTTGGATTCTAATATCGCTGTAGTGACAGTGCAATAAAAATCACATTTTCCATCTGACATGCTATGGATGAGATCCCTGTTGAGTGCGTGTGCACCGTTTCCATTGACTCTGTAACATCTATCCTGCTTGCTGCCATGAAAATACATAAATTACAAAACTGCAAACCTGCAGAACACAGGCTATTTCATGCTCTCAGCTGGACTGATATTTTCTGTTCATTTGCAGTTATAATTTTTTCTTTTTGTGTTAAAGGAAAAATGTAATCCAACATTACAGTTAAATGCAATGCGTAATCTACAATAAGAGAAATATTGTATGATTTACCACTGTATTGATACCCTCAAAAACTAAATTAAAAACATTTGACTTGTTCTACAAAACACTGGACAATAATTCACTAGATGAAGAAGATTAAAGTTGATGTATTTTAATTTGCAATGATACAAATAACTAATTTTACTGTCCAAAGAAAACAACAGCGCAACAATTTTTTTTTTTAGAGTAACCCTAAATGCCCATTTCCCATGAAAATGATTTACTTCCTCGCAGACAATGATGATTTTTGTGGCGCCGCAGCAGTGAAAACTTTATATGACAGGAAACCTTTGATATGGTGGCACTGGTTTGTTTGATCTTTTATGATGGAACATTTGAAATGGCAAACAAAAATGCTGTATCTTCAAAATCTCCTTTCTTTTTGTTTTTTCTAAAACAGGCAGAAACACGGATACCAGTGAGTCGCTGAGAATAAAGACCGATAAATAAGAGTTTAGTCTGGACTAAATTTGTATTTCCGTTGATGGAGGACAAGAAGTAAACACATTCATTATATTTAACTTTGAGCTCCTTGCTTTTATAACTTGAGATGGATTGTTTTATACATTCAATCATGTTTGCAAACTGTATGGTAAAAAGAAATTGAAAGCAGTCACACCTCAGTTGATTCATCAGAATCATCACTGTGTGAGGAAATGCCATTACATTTCATTACCACTTTTATTCAAAGAAGACACACACACACACACACACACACACACACACACACACACACACACACACACAGTAAACACATTCAAGGTTATGTTCCTACAAGCGCGGGGGGCAGATCAGCTCCATAATAAATCAGCTCTCTGGTTGGTATTGGTTTGTGTATTATTGTTGAACCCACCATAGCTCGGCACTAAAGGCCCCTGATCCATGAAGAGTGCCGGTGTGTGTCACAGTGATGGATATAGTCATTACCATGGCCTCCTTGTCTCTGTATCTGTCCTTCTGCTCCGTGGCTTGTTGTACTTTCTCTTCACAGATTCCTTAAGACATCCTCTTTGTCATGAGAAGAGCAGACATGGAGACTGAAAAACAAGAAACACATGATGTAATACGGATTCTAGGAAAATACGAATAAAGGTGGAACATATCTTGGAAGAAATCCAAATGCGTGATTATTATAGGAACACAGTTACTGTACATGTGAATAAGTTTAAATGTTCAGTTGACAGTCATCTTTACACAAAATATATACTCTTTTATTTATGTTACACCTCAAATATTATGTATTTATATGTTACATCTATTTGAAAATATATGGCTTTTTGAATTATATTTCTGTGCTGCATGTTCATTCATGGTTGAAATGTATACCAGATTAAGAGTTAACAACATTTTGTATGTGACTTCATGTGATTGTTAGTTTAAATGATAAGGCTGGCATTATACATATTCTTCCTGTTGTCAACAAATCCCATAGTAAACGCTGTATTATTCCCCCTTTTAAATTTTTCTTTCAGAACTTACTTAGGTCTAAGATCGCCAAAAAAGGTAACAAATAAAACTTTTAAAGTCGACTAAACCAACCGGACACTGTAGATTTTAGCAAAATTAACAGGACTAAATAGTACATGTCTTGGGAACTATTTTCAGTTGTGGATTAACAAAAAATATGATGCATTACTGAGTAGATTATAATTTTACTTCTCATTAAACAAAAGCTTGAATTCATTGTTTTGTTTTTTTAAATTAATGAATGAATGTATTTAAGTTCAATGCTTACAAGCCAAGACTGAAAAGTCAGCATAATTTCAACCAGGAGATCTTGTCGATGTGACTGCCTGAATCCAGGGATCCAAGTTCTTCTTTGCAGGGTTTCCTGTGTTCTTTAGGATAAAACTGAATCACTACAATTTCAAGTGTTGGTATCAGCTGTCACATTTCATTCTCAGCCGTGTGTCTGCAGATTGCCTGCCTCTAACCCTACAACCGACTATTTATTTGAACTTGCACACCACCGCGAGTAGGAACACCACATCGGAAGGTGTGAAACCACCTCAATTCATCCCCTGAAGGCCTTCAACTGATCTCACAATTTCCTGGGTATTGTGGTACGCTTATTGTGCAACACATTCGTGAGCCCTGTAAATTAGTTCTTGTTCTTTCACACAGAGAGGGAGACAGGGATAGGAAACGGTGCATTGAGGAGTGGTATTGACCAAGAGGTTCTCAGCTGCTAATGATCTCTACAGGGAGAAAGAGGCTGTGTGCGTGTGCATGCGCACACACACACACACACACACACACACACACACACACACACACACACACACACACCCCGAGGAGTTTTCAAGTAGCAAAAGATTATGATTGATCTGGAAAACTCTGTTAGTTCTCTGTCTGCAGCAGACATATCACCGTTCCCTTCATGGCTGTATCCTGCTTCTGCAAAGATCCATGTGAACGACTACATTTAGGAGTGCATGGAAAGAGGTTACAGCAGCTCAGAGAGCCTCTCAGAGGAGCTGCAGTGTACCCCCCAAAAACTCAGCCACATGCATCAAACAAAGACTGATAAGCTGAGCAGGGAGGGATATCTGGTAGTGCTGAACTTGGGCCAATGCCAAACATGAAACTAAAACAAAGAGACAAAAAAAGTAAAGGACACAGAGGGTGTGTTTAATTTGTTTTTTTAAGGACATACAGCATTTAAAATGGGTTCTCAGCAACGTCAGGGTAATTAATAGATTTACAAACGTATGTCACAACCTACAATCGTTGTTATTTTGCAGTAAACTGTGATAGGAAATAAAGAAAAATGACTTGCTGATAATCACAATTTGGTAAATATTAATAATAATTAGTAATGTACAGTAAAAAAATTGATAAAAGTTGTGTGGATAATCTTAATACTGTAACGAGTGCAACACAATTTTTTGCACTGTGAAGGAGGGTCAAAACTGCAAGGTCTGCAAATAATGTTTGAATTTGTACTTGTTAAAAATCTAAATTTCCTTGAGCAACTGTTTTCTGGAGATGATGTTTCCTGTCTGGCTTTCTTGGCCTCAAAATAATTGAGATAAAAATATTAAAGACCTCCATGATTAAATTTCCACAGTCCTGAAGAAAGCTCAGATTTCTGTCTTCAGTTACCAATAAATGAAAAGATGACAGAATATTGGCAAAAAGAATTTAAAAAAAAAAATCCTCAAAAACATTAATCTCTCTGACGACAGCTTTATGAGCCCCAAATTAATAGTTTGTGCATTTAAATGTTTTATTTTTTCTAATAAATGTTCAAATCTAAATATCATCTGCATTATTTGGGGATCAATCCAAACCCATATAATGTGAATACAAACCTAATGCAGCTTTCTTATTACAGAAGGAATTCAATCATTGTCGTTTTTGACATTCTAGATTATGCAGCAGAGGAAAATACACAGAAGAGAGGGAGTAATATCTTTTATTCCATTTCATAATAAGGTGGGCCTCATGCATATGCGGTGGAGTTTTTAATTGAAAATGAAAAATTCTCTATTTAAGTCCCGATTATCATAGCAGGTGGAGAGCAATTAGAATAAATGAATGGTGATATGCCTCTGTCCGTGCGTTACAAAACGCCGGAGGCGTCTTAACACACATCAATACACACTTACATCTTGGATCCTCTTTCTTATAGGGGATTTCTCCCTACATTCAAAGAAAGAAGAAGGAGGTAATCATATTGGACTTTGTGTGCAGTGTGTGTGTGTGTGTGTGTGTGTGTGCGTGTGCGTGCACATCTGTGCGTGTGTGTCCCGGGTAAGAAAAGATGGTTTACATTCAGCTTTTGAGTATTGAACAGCTGAGAATGCAGGAAACCCTGAGCGAGCGCAGTGTAGAACCATCTGCTATATGGAAAGCTGAAAAGTTCACATCGTACATCATTATCATCATCATCATAGAGACAAGAGGCACACACCCATATACACACACTGAGAGGATGACAGGATGTAGAGTCCCAGCAGGGAGGAGGACGTTTCTGAAAGTTTTATAGAAAAACTCGAGATATTCTGGCCAGAATCTTATGAAAGCCTCACAAACCCAAAGTTTTACTAGAACTGAATAAAGCCATCCAGTGTTGAGGACCAATGTTTCAAGACCACCGTTTCAATCAGTGCCGTGGGATACAAGCCGTTGACTGACACCACATGATATCAACATTAATAAAAAAAAGTCAAACTAAATTTTTATCTAAAAATATAATATCTATATATATTATTAAAAAAAAAAAAGAAAAACGATGTCGGCGTGTTTGGTTTCTTCAAACTTGAAGCCCAAGGCCTCGAGTAAGAGTTATTTTTCCAGCAATTGACAACTGGAGGGAGCCTCGATTTTTTTTTTTATCACAGTCAAATGGAGTTTTAACTTTAAAATGATGTGGCAATCAACAGTATGAAAATGTTGGTTCAATTTTAAATTTACAATTTTCTACATTTATGAAGCATCACTTCCTCCAAAAAAAAAAAAAAAAATTGCCAAACTGCAAATAAAAAAAAAAGGTCAGCTTGGTTAAATTTCCTCTGCATCACATCATTATGTAGAAATGTCCAAACTGGGAATCCAAATTGTTGGATGTGTTCAGTAAATTGTTAAGTTGCAGGTAGCTTTACAGAAAATGCGGCTGCGGTTTGGCAGCAGAATACTCGTGCAAAGTATCTCTTTACCGCAAAAATGAGAGAATGTGAGGCCTGTTTCATGTAGACTACGGGGTCAGTAACAGAGAGGTCGGTTGTCTTCTGATTGGAGCATGTCTTGTTGATATCATTATACCCCTTCAAGGAGATGCCAGCTGCTGAAGTTTAACTTAAAGCGATTCTCTAAAAATAGTCATAATGCATCACCGCTTCGCGTCTTTACAAAACGCCCGCTCAGATAAGTTGATGTGGGATTCGACACGAAGAATTTTACGTGCGCTTACGCGTGATCGGTGGTGTTTTGTCATGCTAAGCAGACTGGTTGGGATTACAGAGGCTGGGAGAGATCTAGAGCTAACGTAAGAGAAGTCTCAAAAGAATGAGGGAACAAATGACAAAGAGGCACGAGAGAAGAAGCTGAGGAGCAAGGCCATGATGCGCAGAAATGTCACGGTGTTAGAAAGAGATCTCAGAGGTGTGTTTGACAGGAAACACAGCCGTGGTGTCATGCTATGCCCCGGTTGGGTGTCGTCTTCAGCTCTAGCCCCGACTGATGGATGATGAGACACCAGTGGGAGCTGACTGGTGAGGTGGGGGATGGTGAATTGGAACTAGTGTCTGGAGCTGCCTCTTCTGCCATAAATTAAAACAGGACGGCAAGGATTGAATAGCACAAGTTTCTGTGTGTGTGTGTGTGTGTGTGTGTGTGTGCGTGCGTGCGTGCGTGCGTGCGTACTTCTGTCTTTGTGAGAACCGGCTTGAAATTTAGACATTCAGAGAGGGGAAAGTTTTGTGACGCGAGATCCTCTTCGGAAGAGTTCGGGGTTTCTGGAAGGAGATTAAAATCCAAATCAAGATATGATTTAGTTAATATTATCTATTATTACTATGCGCATAGAAATAGTGAGGAAAGAATAGCAAGAGTGAAGCTGATAGAAGGTAGACAGGTAATATAAATGCGTGGGAGAAAGAGACACAGCGTAGTTACGTTTGTCGTGTGAATATTAATAGTCTGTGTGCATGCATTTGTGCGTGCTCGCCCATGCATGACCAGCCGAGCGTATTGACTAGCATGTGTTTGGAAGCTCGTATTGCATCCAGATGTCACGGCAAATCAATTCAAGTCAAAGACAGCCAAATGTGTTTCATGAGGCTTACAAACCCATGGCAGGTGCAGCCGCTTCAACAGCTTTCAACAATGTACTGGCGGCTGGCAACATGGGGCAAAAAGTCGTGCACAGAACTGAGGGCAGAATGAAACATCAGCCTTATATTAAATATAGGATATTATCTTTAGACAGTGAGCCGCCTCCGATACAGTCTCAAGTGTCTCTTTATGACATTTCAATGATTAGTTTGACTCTAAATGTATAATACTGGTGTTAACATCTTTTATGTTCTATCAACAGACTTTCCATGTTTTTCCCTGCTATTGTTACGTTTAAGTGCAGCATCTAAGCCACTGCAGCTTCGTTAGAAGCTTTGTTTTACCAGTGGGTTGGTGATAATTATCCTCGTGGCAAATTACTTTAAAATGGTATAGCTTTGAGTTAGATAACAGCCCACCACCCCACACCGCTACAGCACCTCAGCCCTCCAGAAAGATGAGCATGCATCAGGATATCACTGGAGTTTTCCAAATTTCAAGCATGACCAATGCAGTCATTCGCTCTGATTACTTGCAGTTTACTCCCTCACGGTTTGGGTAAGATGCACTCGGCAGATGGAAAACAGAAGAGGTGACTTTGAACTACTTGTGCAAAGGCTGTTAAATGAATCAATTTGGCTGCATTGTTTTCAGGACCGATTCTAAATGTTGATTGAATGAAGGCTGAATATGAGTGCATATTTATGAATAAAACTACTTAAAAATGTTGTGATTAACTATAAAGAGTGACCAGCCTATCAGACTGACACAAACTGAAGAGGCGTAGTTTACGTTCAGAAGTATGTAAATGGTGTCTGGCAAAAAAAAAAAAAGAAATGCAATATATTAGTTATTACTGTTATAACGACTGTTATTACATCAATAGCAGAGAGCCAAACCATATATAATTCCTGTTACCATTAATTTGACTCAAAATCTTTGTAATATCATATACAGTTGGTTAGCAATATATTGTAAATTTAAAGTCTATATGATCCACTCCCCACCTCAAATGTTAATATTTTATCTATGAATTCTAGAGGGAAGAGCACTCGGATAGAGATTACAGTCAAAACAAAGACAGTTGTTTCCTTCGGGGAATTTCATGGGAAAAGTTATATACCATAGCAGACGTTGGAAGTATAAGTGAGTTATGCTCCATGCTGCAGTCTACCTCAATCAAACTCGTGTGCAATGATCACACTCCCCAAGGCCCTCATTACCAACATGATCCTGCGACCTGCACACAAACTGGACATACAGGCTCATCCCGTACAATCAATGTATGACACGTATATGAAAAATTGTCTGCAACAATAATAGTTTCAACATGTCAACTATGGCAAACCTCCGGTGTCGAATCCTGTCATTCCAGCACAACATGAACTATTATCCCAAATGTAAATGACAAATAGTATTTTGTGAACAGCAGACAGTGAGAAGCGAGAGGGAAAAGGATCTCTGCTGGAAAGAGGAAGAGAGAAAGCGAGGGACACTTGTCATCCGTCTGGTTTGGGTTGTGCTGCAGAGAGAATGTACTCGGGGTGCACAAAGAAAACACAATGAATTACTCTCTGTGCCCCTCATTCATAACTTGGGATTATCATCTCCAGTCCATACATCACACGGAGAGAGTGGTTTGCATTTTGCACACATGCGCAGCCATATGGAAACAGGCTGGACTAAGGAAACGCACGCATACTCACAAAGTGCTGAATGTGAGCCAAAAGCCATTAATCCATTCTGTGACTGGGAAAAGGTCCAAATGGGGTTGTGTTTGTGTGTGCCGAGGTGTCTGATGTTTTGGTATGAGGCATGTAGCAATCAATCCCCCATGCATACTAATATGATTATGACTGAGTCATCTGTAACTGCACCTCTGAGGGCCATAACAGCAGCAAAGAGCAGACATTAAGGTGAACACAATGTGTTCTAGATGTTTATTATTATGTTCACTAAATGAACACAGTAATACATATTACATATTTGAATTGTACTGTATGTAAATCTGAAGATGTGGGGTGAAATCTAAAGCCTGCCTAAATTATAGCACAATGAACTAACACCACTGAAATACAGTTGCTGTGCTGCGTATAGCTTTATCACGTTACCGGCAGAGCCCTCCTCTTTGTGAGAGACTTGGGTGTGACGTGGACATCTTTCCCTCTCTGTTGCGAGTGTGACAAGTAACATTACCAGCATAATGTTACAGTCACCGCTGTAAATGCTTCCAGGGTTGATTAAGCTGCTGCAACTAGTCATTAAGTGTCTAGATAGACCTAAGCTTCAGGAAAGCAGTTATCCAAATGATGTGTACAATGTTTGTTTCCTCAGAGGAGGAAATGAGGGGACAATTAATGCAAAGACAGGGTTGTGTCTGTCTGAATGTTGTTGACACTGCAGTAAAGGATAGTAACCAGCTACAAGCCCGGCTAGAAAACAGACACTTAGCCTAAAGCCAGAGGTCTCCCTACCACAGGTAGGAGTCACGGCTCTGAAAGGGTACCTACACAAACAGCACAGTGTCCCTTCTCCAAACATCGCCCATAAAACACCCTACCAGAATTCCTAACAGCAAAATCAAACGCAATCTCCAACCTAGCCCCAGTTGGTGGCACTGACATTGTATTATTATTACCTTTGTTGCTTCATGGTGGTTGGCAAACAGCTTGTACATTATGGTAGCCAAATAAACTATTCATATATGACGATTGGAAAATTCGAAACTAATGAGCCCTCACCAGTAAAGGACCTTTGACACAAAAACAAAAGAGGCAGCTTTGAAAATCTGGGACACTTAATTTGATGGGAACACACGAAATCTAAGAAACGGTAAGACAACGTTTGAATATTGTTGGAAAGCAACACATTCAGAGATGAAGCAGTTTCCAAGTCCAGGATTATTCCAAAGAACAAACCACTTCACAACTAAGTCCACCTGTAGATATTGCCATCACTTCTCATGTTTACTTCACGCTCTGATACCACTGGGACAGAAACTGCATTTCCCACCTTTCACACACTGTATTTCTTACCCTTCCCTCGGCCCCTCACATGGACATATGATCCTGCAACACCATGGTACCATTTCATCACATTGTTGTCATGAGGGTGGCAGAAAAATCAGGCTTTCACACACTTGTAACACATCATTCTCGGCTTGCTGTCTGACCACCTGCTCCCACACTAATTTACTCCACCCACCCCCAATCCAGGCGTACTCACGCAAACCTTTGTCAGTGGTTGAGTGAAGGTGTGAGGAGAGAGTCACATGTGGCTCAGGCAAGGGCCCTAGTGTGGACAGGGAACAGGTAAACAATAATGAAATAATAATGGAAACTGATGTTAAATGATGACTAGGTGTGAAACACAAGCCTTGATCAATAACAAATGAGCTTGAATCAGAGCGCTGTTAAAGCAAGAGCGTCCAGTCCACCTCTGGTATTTTTCCACCTGCCCTCTTCCTCTCAGCAGTCTTTCTTCTCTATCTGTGGGGTGGCCTTATCTTTTCATGTGTACAGTGTCTACTGGAGCAGCACGTCAGATACACCTGCTGTTGCTGTGTATACGTTTTAGCACAGACAGTCTGTATATCTGATGCTGACCCGAGGTTCCTCTCAGTCTTTTTGTTGCTATCTCTTCTGACGTAAATCCATCCGTCTGGATGTTCCATCTGTGATTCCATATAAGCATGCTAGCTTGCACGCAGCTGATACGAACAATACAGAGTTATTTTCTTACTTCAGCGAGACTGCTTGTTTTTCACTGGTTATTTTGTGGAGCAGTTCAGGATCACCGCAACAAACTCTCCAACTTTCATAGAGACATAAGAAAGTATGCGTTACGTCATTTCATTTAGTATACTGCTCCCTACAGGCATCAATAAATTAACACCTTATTGCTGTCATATCTGGATTAGTACAGAGTGTGTTTTACAAATGATATGCAGGTGAAGTGTGAAATCTTAAGATGCTTAAGAGTCGTTTCTGTCCACAGTGAAATAGTGAATAATATTTGGAAAACAACCAAACAACAGCTACATGGGGGAGACTTGGGTATGATGTCATTATGTGTGGCACTTGCTAAACACCTATATAACTCTAATTTGGATTCTACAATTAAACTGTACTTGGCAATAAACCAAATCCAAAATTACGAGCATTTCCAATATGATTTGGAATCCAATTCAACAATTCCATCGATCTTTGCCAAACAAAACCAGGATTTCTATCAAGCCTTGATTCAATATTTGATCAAAATTGTAATATCCTCTCAGACAAGAAGTTGATATTTATTAGGTTTGAGCGATCTGAATGAGAACATGCAAGTACACCTAAATGTTCATTGTTGGTTTTTTTAAAGGAAAACTGTACATAACCAACACTATGCGGACTTGCTGAAAATATGATAAATGCTTTTACATAACGTCTGTTCCCAAAACCAGTCCTAAGTTACTACAGAGTGCTAACTAATACTACATGTACTGTTCACCATTTTATTTGAGTGTCTTGATTTCTCTGTGGACAGCAAATTTCTGGAGTGAAATATCAAAGAGTTTGATTTTGGGAGTTTATTTTCTAAGTTAGACTCCAGCTTGTGTTCAGTGTTACTCTTTGGTGGGTAATATTCTGGTGTTCATTCGCTGAGTGTTGTTGCTGTAGTAGCATTTCCTAGCATGCCTTAGTTATTTCTTCGTAACTTTTACGAATAAAGCAACCAAATTAAATCAAAGTGATGGGCAGAAGTTATATTTAGTTTTGTTAAAACATGCTGTTTATTAATATTTCAATGAAGACATAATGATAAATAAAATGGGGCTATCATCCAAAACCATAAGTTTACAAAGTACGATCGTAACACGTATACCAATCACAGTGGCACTAATACATTGGTTGGTTTGTAAATTGTTATACGAGGTTTTATGCAGCATTAATTGCTGCATTCTGCATATAATCACACTGCATATATTTGTTAAATATAAATTTGTGATGACTGTTATCTTGTTTTCAGTCTTACATAAAACCTTTATAGTGTGATTAAATTTTAACTCCATGAATGTCAAACAATATACACTTTTAAGTGTTGACTGTTAACACTGCGAAAGAGTTCATATTAACACAACTCAAGATTAAAGTCAAATTTACTCTTCGTGGGAGTCGAGTTTTAACTCCCAAAGAGTTCAAGTTCAACTCCTGAAAAGTGTTAAAAATCAACTCCAAGAAAAGAGTTACTTTCACTCTGCTTGAGAGTGAATTTGATGGTCTCACATGTGCAAGCAAAGAGAGTTGATTTGAACTCAAGAGTTGATTCCAAAGATGTGAATTTCCTGTATCTGTATTTTGCCTTCTAAGAATCCACAATGCAGCAAAAAAAAAAAAGCAGTGACCATGTCATACCCACTACTTTCTGCAACCAATCCCACAAAGAAATGTGCCACATTTGAAAGATATGAAAATGCGTGACTCAACAGCTGTCAGCGTAACCCGGTCTCCTTGAAAGCATGTTTTCTGACAACTACCAAAGACCAGGGTTTACATCTCCAGTCCTTTGATTAAACTCAGGCAACAAAGGTACTTTAGTTACTGGTAGAACAAGTGTTGGTTTATTTTGGTCAAATATAAATGAATTTGTTGTTTTGCAACTCATGGCTGACTTTGTCTGTATTATATCAGTTCAGTTTTCAATCTTTCCATAACAACTAGAGAAAAAAGGTTAATAATGATTGTTCTCACTACAAAAGGATATTGTACAGCAAAATCAGGTACTTGTAGTTTAGTGTCCATGTATTTACAACTTGACAATTAATTTGTTTCTCATTATATTGCTAGTTAATGTGATCCAGCTGCAATAACATATTTGCAATTACAATTCAGTAGGAATGTAAATTCTAGGAGACAGGGTTGGTCAGTGATGATGCAAATTGACAATGAGTTGAATGATGTGTTATGTGATGATTAAGTAATAGATAATTAATGAGCTGTTGCTCGTTTGTGCTTCTCAGTAGCTCGTTCATTAGTCCTATTCTGTTTCACAGATATGTATTACTCCTACCATTACCTCATCATTTATGGAAAACATGATCTCCCTGTTTGTTGTCTAGTAACTCATTATGTACCATGTACACCTCAATCCGGAGTTACTTACTATTCATTAATCATCAGGTCATTTCTGATTAGTTCCTCACTTGATCCTCAGTAACTGCTCGTTGTGTACTGTTAGGTTACAGGCAATCAGTGAAGGGGGGTGATACCAGACGTAATTAATATTTGGATATTATACAAGCTGAAGTACTGTAGTTGTCCAACACCAAGAAAGTTAACAAAATAAAATAATTGTAGTTGCATAACAGTTCAGATTTCCTAAAAAAACAAAAACTCCCAGCCGTCAACAATATTCCAAATCCTTCACCTTTATCGCCCCTCGTCTGAGCACTCCACTTGTAATTGTAAATCTTTTTCCTTCATCTTGCCTTCTCCGCTGCTCTCTTCTTTTCTCCAGATGAACACACGGTAGCTTTACAGTGGATCAGATGAATAGTGTGGGACAGTAATATAGATGGTGACTTTGACCTGTAGTAGCTCCTCAAACTCGTTCCAAATCAATCTACCGTTCCATCACCGTGACCCACATGCCCATCCTTCTTGCCTCTCTCCATCTCCCTCCCAATCTCTTGCCAATCTCCATTCATCAGTGTGTCTATCTCCATTCTCTCCTCTCATCTTTTCTCACAAAATTACTCGAGTCAGATTTTCTTGACAGTGAGAAAAAGTTTGTCTTTGTGCGCAGTACTTTAGAGAAGAAAGGAATACTTGAGAATGAATTGGACTTTCAAAATAAGTTTGCCCTGAAACCTTTTTGTTCCATGGCTCTCATGCAGTATTCATATAGCTCAATGAACTATCCCTGGCTTTTCTTTCTTTTTCTTTTTTACCTAACTAATCAGGCACAGAGTTAATGACCTTGAGGCATTAGCAAAACAGTGAGTCACACCTGCTGCTTCGTTGCTGAGCGTGCGTGTGTGTGCGTGTGCGTGTGTGTGTGTGTGTGTGTGTGTGTGCGCGCAAGCGTGTTTGAGGTGAAACAGAAAAATGTCCTCTCTTATGGTGACTCCATTCCAAACTACTATTGAAAACTTTCAAAGCTGCAATTGGGCAGACATCAGGCCCATACTCATAATCACTGATACAAATTTTGCAGCACATAGTGAAGCAAGAATTTCAATTTTAAAGGTAGACAAGAGTAATAAGCTGTTTTTTTTAAAGACCATCTCTCATCATATAAACGAGCATCCACGTCCTCAGAACGATGGTGAGTTTTAAACCAGAGATATGTCAGCACTGTAATTATCATAACCATAGCTACAGCAATACAGTCACTTCACATGCCTTTGTGGTACTTTTTTTCAGTAGCAGAATGAGATAGAAGTAAATCCCTTCTTGTTCTTTTTGTAATCCTGTGTTTGCTTTCCGACACGGTCATAGCAGACATGTGAATCGATGATGGTATTTGCACAGTTCTTATCACATTGCCTATCTACTGTCATAGAAACCTAAGGATTACATTCACCTCCGGCTTACTGCTGACAGTGATGGAAGCAGCCGTTGACTACTACGATTTGTTTTTCTCGCAATACATAAATACATATCATATCGGAGGCATATCAATATTTTTTACAGTAATAAAGGATCTGTGTTGGTTTACATGCATGAAGATGTTGGCTTTATTCTTTGTCTAATCAGAAATGTACCCAAACAGCAGAGTGATGAGGGTCTCAGTTCAGTCAGCTGATCACAGAACAGCAAGATTAGGCACAGATGTGAACATTATAGGACATCAGACAAGAAGAGAGCCAAAGGATTACACGTGGATCACAACACGCAACAAAGACCAAGATAAAAAGAAAAGGGAGGAAGGGCAGGACGGAAACTGAGAGGCCTACAAGGCGAGCAAATGATCTAAAACATTGGAGAAAGAATAGTGTATGCTTTATATGTAAAACTATATAAAACTATAAACTAGGAGATGTTTTGGAAAAAAACTGCGCCGAGTTCTAAACTCCTTTCCTTGCGTTTTCTATAGTTTGGGTAGGTTATAAGTACTGCAGAACCAGAACAAAGAGCTGCAACACACATCTGTCCTCTCTACTCTGCATGCAGGAGACCACCTCCAGCTGTCTGCATAATAAACACTCTCTAACACACACACACACCAAAAACAAGAAAATACTCAACGCGCACGCACGCAGGCGCGCGCACGCACGCACACACACACACACACACACACACACACACACACACACACACACACAGAGTCTCCTATTGAACGTTGCTGTGAGCGCAAACATTAAGATGTTGTAATTTTTGGGATAATTAGTTGGCCTGTCAGTTTTATGGCTGTACCTTGCTAGCTCCAAGATTAGGCCTCTGAGACCTCCTGCTCTGCTGCACACACAGCTTTGTGTATGTGTGTGTGTGTGTGTGTGTGTGTGTGTGTGCGTGCGCGCGTGCAAAAACAGAGAGACGGGGAGAGAGAGAGAAAGCGAGAGAGAGAGCAAATGCCACAGAGAGGGAATTATAATGCCGCCATTTAATTAGCAAAGCCCCATTCAATTTCATCTCTTCCATCAGTGATTCTCAGCTCCTATCACCATTAGCGAGATAGAGATTTCCTTCAGTCATATTTTCTAATGTGTCTTTGCACATACAATGATTTTAAATTCATAGCTGTCATTTACATTCAAATACCTTTTAGAATCACTGTCATCATAACTCTTCTGAGCAATTACCTCAGGCTGAATGAGAAATGCTCGTGAGTTTGAAATTCTGATCACGGTCTGATCTTGAAGATTAAAGTAATATGCTTAAAAATATAAAACACATAATCACTCCACTTCCAACGCTTATGCAGGTCAGGCTGGTGGTGGCGGCACAATATACATGACATAAATACTGCTCTGTTGCTTTGCCCTTGAGCTACGCCGGGAGAACTCAAAACGTTATTTAGCCATAAAGAATGTAAAACATGGTAAACATGAAGCAAATAAGTTCTCATGATCAAACTCCAGTATAACTGAAACCACAACTCCTCGCAACTGGCAATACAATTAGATCACATGAGATGATGTATCATACTGATGTACAGTTACCGGTAACATGAAGGCAAAGACTCACATCAGCACATGTTCACACACTTTGTGCCTCTGAATTTGGAGAAAAACTGTACAAATAGCACAATAAATAATTTCCTTTTCTTTTTTTTAAACTTTAATTAACGGAGGCAGGCAGAAATGGGGAAGTAAAAGAAAGAAAAGACAATTTCATTGTTTTATTTAGTGCATTCCTACAGCTAGTGGACGTTTTAAACTCTTGTGTTTACTGGCCGCGGTCCATTAGTTCATACAGTCTGTTAGTAATTCATGTCCGTAGACGTATACTTACACACACAAAGGCACACTCATTCACATGCACTGAGCAATTATTCATGACTTGAAACAGGAGAGGACAAGTAATTGAATTATGTGCCATATAAACAATAAACTCCGGAGAAATAAACCTGCTGTTTCCATACGCCCTACTTTACACTCAGTCTTTTGGCAAGTGGCCAGTAGGCCAGTGTGCACCACACACACACTAATCTTTGCATTTATCTAAGAAGCACCGTTGCGACTTAGAACAGCCACAGAGCAGCTAGTGGGGTTGTAGATTTGTACTATTTGCAATAACGAAGTTCTGATCTCTGAACTTGACAATGGCAGCTTATACCGTCACCACTATACTGCACCTTAAATAAGCCTCAATAAGGCTGTATAAACTGGAAATACAGTTTTCTGTATGTTGAAATCCATATTTCTTTATAGGTAAAATATAGTGTCACCTAAAATTCTGTAGACCAACTGTTGGAAACTGAAACTCACAGCAGTATCTATAATTCCAGACATGTTTTCTAACAAATACACAGTAAATGTTCTGGAGACGGATCATATCCTTGGCTTTGCACCAATGAATCCTAATAGTAGATTTCGGTGTATAATCTGGACTATTTGTTTTTTTTAAATTGGATTGTATATATCACTCCCACTTCCTACCTAAATATAGTCTCCCTGGGCCTCTAAACCAATCTACTGTTTGGATGATAATTTACATGATCATCGATCTGCTGAGGAAACAGTTGACATTGAAAATGGGTACGTATCCAAAAGTTCTTTCTTCCTTCCCATGATTAAAAGGGCTTATTTGAAGACAAGCTTCCTGTTTGCAGAGCTTATTGTTTCGTTTTATTTTGTGTTTTCACCCTTCACTTAGTGTGAAAGTAGAAACTGTAAACACTTCAAAGCAGGAGGGGAGCCAGAAAAACATCTTTGTATTTTTTTTAGTCTGATCAAGCCAGGAGGAAAACTGGAAATTTAAATCAATATTATTAAAAAGATAGAGGGGGAATCTCTAAATTTCTTCAGAGGTTAACTTTTTGTATTGTATTCGGGCAATAAGTTCATATATTCTTACACAGAATTCAAGACGTAACTTATTTTTCAATTAATAAGAGAAATCACATTCAACGTCATCCAGAGCTGAACTGAAAAACAGAAGATAAAAAAAAAATGAAAAATAAAGCTAGCGAGGGAAACAATTTCAGAAATGTTCTGCTCTAAATGATATACACTCCATACCAATTATCACTCTGTTGTAAAGAGAATTTGAAAATCTAATTATAAAAAAATGTGCCAGATAGTGTGAGGAACCGACACTTCCAATCAAGCTAGTCACCCTCACATGACAGGCTTCCTTGAGTGACCTGTTGACCTCTGTGAAACAGCCAGCGTGTAGCAGGCATCATGCTGGTCTGTGAGTCCTGCCTGAGGGTATTGCCCTATTCCCTACACACACGCATACACATATCCCTTGGCTCTGTCCTGGGCAGCATATGGCAGACCTTGAAGTTCAAGGACACCAGTGCTTCCAGGATTTAGGAAATCCATCACTGACAAACACACATTCATCTTACCCTCACCCTGTGGGAAAAAACACACACACACACACACACACACACACACACACACACACAACCCTGCATGTTCCCACACACCACAACCACACGGACACTACATACATGACCAAAAAGTCAGACAAAGGCAGAGGGTAGCCACCAGCTCCACAGAGATTAGTTTCTATCTGATGTCTGGAGGTGCATGACAGCGGCTTAACAAGGGCCCCTCAGGGAGAGCTAAATAGAGACACGCACATAAACACACATCCTCTCTTCCATATTGACCTTACATATCAAAAATGGTTTATTTTTTGTATGGCACGGACATACTGTAACTGCCATTTCTCTTGAACAGTTCACGCATCAAAAACTGTGTAAATACTCATGTTTACTCTTTCCTGCAGCAAAGTGAAATGTAGAAACATGCTCGTTTCTTTTGTTGATGTTCGTGGCTTGAATTGAATCCTATCCACAGTGAGAAAAAAAAAGTAGTACATGATGGGGAACACTGATGCAGCTTGTGTGACATATTATCAACAACAACAAAAAAGCATTGGCTAGTTTTTCTTATTTGTCAGCTGCCTGGCCTTGGTTTCTCAGCCTGACATGTTTGAATAATCCAGGTTGTGCTTGAATAAGCATGGCTCTTATCAGCCTCCCATAGATTCGATGGATCATATCCGTTGGTCCAAGCATTTGTCAAAACAAAAGGAAGAGGCAGACACAATGGCTATGGTAACTTCCATTATGTCTAATGCCTCACCGACCATTATTTATAGCAAACATTCTGTGGCTCCACAATGTGTAAGCGTGGTGCTAATGTGCGTGTTTTTTACATTTAAGCATGTTTTTACAGATGTGAAAAGAGCAATATTAGCACGTCTGCTATTTTGTAAGTATCTACTATTTGTAATTTTGTAAAATTATTTGTAAAATTTGTACAGTGCACAAGTGTGCAAAATGTAGCGTTTATAAACTAAAATTATAATGTAATTTATATATATAATAATTATATGCATTTTACCAATGTTGGTTATATTTGCCAATAGAGATGGGTCATGAGTTTTAAATAACCCAAGTCATGAAAAACATGTTTAAAATGGAGAACATCAGAACGAGTACCTGACGTCACAGATTACCAAAAAAGAATTGGACACTGTATTGAACAAGTCAAAAAACAATAAGACGCCAGGAAGTGACGGTGTACCAGCTGAATGGTATAAGATCTTTAAGGAAGAGTTGACCCTCATGGAGTGAAGCTATTATCTCTGTAATTCCAAAAGAGGGCAAGAATAAAATGCTATGTAGCTCTTATAGATCGATTTCGATGATTTTAAATCAGGACTATAAACTGTATGTGTCCCTCATGTCCAGGAGATTAGACTCCTTTATTTCTGACTTAATTGATAGCGATCCAACCGGTTTTGTCCAGGGACGCCAAACACAAGATAATATTAGACGTTCTCTTCACATAATAGAAAAAATATTGGGAAAACCAAAACAAATGCTGTTAATCAGCCTAGATGCTGAAAAAGCTTTTGATTGCGTGAGCTGGGAATATTTGGTTTTAGAACGATTTGGTTTTGCTGAAAAGTCAATTAACAGTATTAAAGCTTTATATTCTGCCCCAACACCAGGGATCTAAATAAATGGACATCTTGCTGACCGCATAAAATTGGAAAGACCCACTCGTCAGAGGTGCCCCCTCTCTCCAAAAAAAACCAACAACTATGAAACTGTAAACAAGAATATTAAATAAGATCTAAGTAATTGGTCAACAACCCTGTGGAATTTAAGTAAAATAATTGATATTATAAAGATGTCCATTTTCCCTAGACTGCTGCATTTATTTATATCACTACCAGATAAAATCCCAGCTGGCCAATTCCAGAAAAGTGAAAGACAGATTTCCCGATTTATTTGGAACGGAAGGAAACCAATGATTACATACAGCACATCAACCACCTGTAAGGAAGGAGGTGGTATGTCTCTCCCTAACATTAGAGATTATTTCCAGTCTGCCCAATTAAAAATAATAGTTCTTTGGTGTGACAGTGGTCACGAGGCTAAGTGGAAGGAGATGGGAAGTGAATGCAAAGGTGTCCCAGAACAAGCAATGATCAGACCACAAATTAATGTTAACTTATCACGACCATCTGTACTCCATTGTCTCATTTACCCTGCAAACCTGGTTTGATGTTATAAGGCAATTCAATGTGTGGACCCGGTTAAAAAAAAAAAAAAAAAACTCAGATGGCTTGCACATGATACAGAATTTAAACTAAATTGTAAAGATTCTAGATTCACGTATTGGACAAACCAAGGTATCACTGCCTTCTGCACAATAATGGAGAAAAACACATTAAAAAAACCTTTCAGACATTAAAAGGAAAAATACAATTTGGAAAAGTATGATTTTTCTGCAGATATTTACAGCTACGGCAGTATTTTTTTTTTTTTTTTTTTTTTTAAAGAAATTAGGAAAAATTTTGTAATTATAGAACCTAATTATATAATACAATTAATAGTTTGTATATACTGGTAGCTCCAAATCAGTAATCTCAAAACTTTACCAGGGAATTACAAAGGGCAGGAGAACTACCACAAGAGTTGGGAGAAAGAACTAGAAGATAAAATACCCAGTCAGCAATGGGAGAACATGTGTGAAACTGATTTTTCGACATCGTGTTCAATGTATTGATGTGAATTTGGTTGGAAGAACCTTGTTCGTTTCTCTGTTACTCCTAAAATGAAGACAAAATTAACTACAACAAACCATACATGCCTGGAGAACTTGTGGGGATGGGAGTTCAAACCACCACCACATATTTTGGAGCTGCCCCAAGATATAAATATTTTGGGAAAACATTTGGAGAATTATGCAGCATGTTCCTGGGCAGCAGATTCTGTTGATAGGCAAGTCGCTTTATTTGGGCGATCTACCAGAAGGAATAACAGGAAATGACAGGTACCTCTTGATAATATTAACTGTAGCCGCAAAAAAAGCAATCACTCGTAAATGGTTACAAACCGACCCACCTTCAGTCGAAAACTGGACTGAAAGCATCAAAGAAATTCATGATATGAAAAGGCTGACTTTTCTCCTGAGACTAAGAAAATACACATACTTTTAGCAAGATGGACAAAATGGATCAAATATTTGTCAGAATAAGGAAATTGTCTGGTGACTTGACCTCCCTAACCTCACGCCTGTATTATTTTTAGTGTTGTTGTTTTTTGTCTCTGAAAATGTCAAATCCCTCCCTCATGCAGGATGCTATACCATTTCTACGTATTTAGATTCAAGTTTAAGTAATGCTGTGTATAGACTCCCTTGTATATATTCCTTAATATCTGTTTGTTGGACTAAATTTATTATTGACATAAGTGTCTGGAATCCTTGTTGATGTGCTGCACTGTTATTTTGATGTGGTTTTCTTTGAGTTGCATGTTTAATTCTTTTTCCGTCTTCTCTTGCCAAAGAAAAACTTTAATCAAATAAAAATGTAAGTACAAAAAAACAAAAAAACATGTTAAAAAAAAAAACAAATTGATTCGTCAATGCGACTTTCATCCTTCCTTATTTCCCCAGTTTTTACCCGCACCTAGTTATAATGCATTACTCCCGTCAGAAGGTGGCAGTAATGCAACTAAAAGGTGTCTGCCAGTTGCCAATTAACAACGTAAAGATAAGAACACCACGTTGTTTACCAAGCTCTGGTGCTTTGCCAAGTAAAACTGTGTGGAGCTGTGAGATTAGATTCCAACGTGCAAACAGGAGAGAAATGCAAAGACAACTGCAGCCGTCGAAAAGTTCTGTGTGGAACTTTTTCCAAAATAAACGTAGATATGGTGCGATGCAAACACTGCAGGTAAAGCTAGAAAATAACTCCATTGACCTAAACACAGTCATTAGCGTGATTCGTCAATTAATAATTGATAAGTTCTGAGCAATTATAACAGCAGTTTTGCTTGAAATACCCACCTCTATTTGTGAGATCACCCTCCTTGCCTTACATGGAGTGATGGTAAGTGGAGGTAAGTAGACTGTATGGATACCCAGTCAGAACTACCATGTGCTACTGCGTTAATACAGTGCCTTTAAAAATGTAAAATATGGCTGCGAGATTTATATATGACACTGATTACTATGAATTTGATACATGAAAGAGCAAAACCGTGCATGAGTGTGTGTGAGAGAAGCACGTGTGTGTGTGTGTGTGTGTGTGTGTGTGTGTGTGTGTGTGTGTGTGCGTGTAGGAGACTAATTAGCCTGTTTGTTCTACATGCTTTATGAGTCCTGGGGGGACGACAGGAGATGGGCACATATACACCTTGCTCCCTACAGAGGCCATCTGTTGTACAAACGCGAAAACATACACACATTCACCTACACACTGCCACGGAAAGGTACTATAAAAGTGCTGATGAGGGAACACAGACTTTGATGGGATCACTCATTTGAGCAGTCTGTTGGGGAAATATTGCTCCAAAAGACCGACACGGTGATAAAGAACACATAAATGTAAATAGAACAAAACAATCAGGAAAATAAATCATGCTCCCAAATTCATCACTGAAGAAAAAAAAAAGTCCTAATTAGTTGAGAAAAGCCACTGACTTTATTTAGACCTTATCAAGTTAAAAACCTCAAAATAAAAACCAGGGTAATATAGTGTACATTTACAATGCCTGTAACTAATTAATCCAGGTTAAAGAGAAATCACAAAAGCATTTATTTCTTAAAAAATGGCATCAGTCAAATTACATCATTTCCATTGTGTATTGCTTTCATACGAGAAGAAAAGAACCACTTATAAAGGTTGATTTCTGTTGGACTCAAATATGTCTACCACTGTAATCGAACTGCCAAACGCCTTCAGTATGTAATTGATTACACAGTACTCAATTCTGTGATTTCACAATGCTAATCTTTTCAGATATAGTGTTCCACAACACATGCAGGACATCAATTTTCCCAGGCTCAAGCAAAGAATCATATTATTCTCACACTTTTTTTTATCTTCTAATGAATCGCAAAGGGGTCATAACCTTTATGCAAGGTATTTCACCTTCTATTCTCCCATTTGTGTTCAGTATATATGGATCGAAAACAGCCTCTCTGGGACATTGAATAAAAGCCAGTCTATGAGGCTTATCATTAAGCTTAGATATTTCCGATATTGATATGGATGCTTGGATTTTGATCCCTCTGATGAATGAATCGCAGCTTTACGAATGTGATTTATACATTACTTTCGCTATCGTGTACCCGTGCATAACACTTCTACTGTATGATTTTTTTTTTTTTCAAAAGCACAGGATACGGCCGAGAGAAAATACATTTCTGAAACAAGGTGATCCATTCCCCTCTGAAGATTTCAGACACTGCCACTGCCAACATTCAGGTGAACTTTACGAAATGAACACACTACAGTAAAGCTGCAAACACAAACTGATGGTACCTCAAACAAATGCGCATCCCCCACTGCATGCCATTAAAAAAAAACTCTCAAGCAAAACAAAGAAAGGTAGAGGAGTCAATATTCCACCTTTCTGAGAGACACATAACTGCGAGGCTGAGCTGTAACACATTGTGTGGTAAGCTCTTTCTCACTTGGCTAACCTTGAATGAAGTCTCAGATGAGAATAAAATACTATTTTCACCTCACTCCTTGGCCAGAAGTGGCTCGCTATGGGCTATGTGTTCTGGGTGTGTGTGTGTGTGTGTGTGTGTGTGTGTGTGTGTGTGTGTGTGTGAGTCCATGTCTGTGTTCTATTTTCAGTCTGAGATTGCTTTCATACAACCAAGACCATCTAATTACTGAGTTACTAGTTCATTAGCTGCACCTGTGCCGTCAAATGCTGTAGTTTCATCTAATACAGTGCAGTCATTTTGTTTTGGTATTCCTTCCATTATGATAACTAAAACGTACATAGATGAAGGGGACAGAGTAATGAAATCCCCTTTTTTTGAATAAGGCAACACAAAATGCAACAGCAGACTCATAAATTACCATAGAGTTGACACTTCTGCCAGTGTCAACAAAAACCTGAATGTTCTAAGCTTCAGAAAACACATTATTGTAGAGCTATTGGGATACTGCAGACTGTGCTCAACTGCACAAAGGAGCCTGATAAATCTACTGAGGTTGGGCCGAGTAGAAACCCACAGCCTACCGGAGCGGCTAGGTGAGGCTGCACTGTGGCACAGCGATGCTTCAAACTCAATACTGTGGGCAAAAAAAAAAAAAAAAAAAAAAAAAAAAAAAAAAAATCTCTTATTTTCATAGTGCCAATGTAAACATGCTGAAGAACACTGCAAAAAGTACTGCGAAGGCTGACTCCATGTTAAAGAAATTAACATTTTGGCAATCCATCCAATAGGTGTTCACTCAAAACATCAGCCAGTCCTCTGCCATCCCTAAAGCCGCACCACGAGCATGTGGCTAAAAACTAAAAAATACTGGTTTGTATTACAGGTTCTCTTCACAAGCCAAAACTGTTGACATCCATTCCCCTAAAACAACCAGACACCCGGTCAAAACTTACTCCAAATTAAATAGCTTAAGTAAGCATGGAAATCTTTCCCCTTCAAAATTCACCAGTAAAAGCATGTTTTGGTATGAAAAAACATTTGCAGTATATTTAAATTGTATTTAATACGGGGTTCTTTGTTGTTTTCTTTGTATTAAAAGTAGCCGTGTGTCTTGTAGAACCTTTCGGTCCTTTTCATTTCTCTTGGTGAGCTGTTCTATCTTTTGAGTTTGCTATACCTCAGGATGGTTGGAATTCTTTGATAAATGGTTCATTCATGGGAGCAGGGAGATTTAATCACAGGGTCTAAAAGGTTTAGTTTAACAGCTCATGTAACCTGAACATGTAAAGGTTTGCAGTGGGCTGTAATATATTAAAGTTTGGATAACCTCTGAGAAATATAATGCACACGTGTGAAATTGATTAGAAATGGATTGTTTTCAGACAAGCAGCCAACGGAAAATGTTATTTAACTATTTTTGTTCTCTGCAGCGGAATCAAAATAAATCAATCTTATTATTAACTTTTGCTGAACTTTCAATTGGAAGTGGGGGGGAAGTAAAAAGAACACTTTGAATGATAATTCACCCGCTATGTGAGCGAGTCTGTTTCTCCTCTCTTCATACCGAACCACAGCAGGATGTTGTTTTCACAAGTTCATTGCTCTATCCAACACTCAACCCTTGTCTTTGTGTTTTCTTCTATATATCAAACCTCCATCACTCGTTTGCCCCGCTGTCTCTGTCTCTGTCTCTCTCTCTCTGTGGGATTCAGGACCCTAAACTACTTTCTCTGCGGCCTATGACCTCTCCGGTGAAATCCTCCCAGTCCCTGACCTTCAGAGTCAGAGCAGCCTTGGGAAAGCATCAGTGGACTGATTTACCGATACACAGGACAGTAGAGCATCAGGGAGGTCAGTGGAGCCTCGCTTTGCTTCACTATCCCACGAACTAGGCCTGTACCCTAGGTTAGTGGTGATTTAGTGAAGGGGTGTTCTGGATCTGAAGAGCAATGTCAAAGGACATGTGGGAAACATGTAGAAATCTGAGAAGTGTGTTGCAACAGGAGTTATGTCTCCGTTTCCAGCTCTATCATCCTGGACAAGCAGGGGAAGGGAGGGAGGCGGCCTATGGCTTAGTTAGTTGAAGCTTTCTGTGCAATGACGATCACATTCACCAAGTCTCATGGTTTTAAAATCATTTATTCTATCAAGTGTCAAAATATTTTAGATATTCAAGGAGGTGGTTTAAGGGGGTCTATTGTTTTGGGGAATTAGAAAAGTAAGCATTTCTTGGCAGATGTACAACTGCAGTGTGAATAGCTAGGTAGGAAGCTTTCTTCCACTCTGAAGAAAACATTCCCACAGTGTTAGCGGAGATTGGAGATGGGAAATTAGCTTATTGTTACAAAAACAAAACTTGTTTTTTTCTCTCTGCACTTGAAAACATTTTCAACTCCTTAAAAAATACAAATCAATATTATACAGTACCTCTTGATAGTTGCTATAATTTACTAATAGTTATGTACTTCATATGAACTCCATCAACAGCCTGTATTCTTTTAAATTATACACTAAAGGCCAAGCTTTAAAAACAAGGAGGGAGACTATAATGTTAACCTGATACTTTATTGGTCCCTAAAGAGAACTTATTTTTCCCTTACACCACTTTTAAAGACAGGTCAGAGGTTAGGGTCAACTACAAAGCATGGAGGTAAAACTTTTTTACAGGTACATCGCAGTGTCGTATAATGTATGGTGTGAAGTTGTCGAATTTTGGCTCGTTTATTTCATTTAAACAACAGTTTGTTGAGATAGATAAGATAATAAGGTTGTTGTAATTATAAATACATAAAACTGAAAGGAGGTGATGTCCCATACCTCAGACCTGAGATCCAGAACAATGTATCGCCTATTTTTATGCTGTGTTTTCTCTGATAAATAATTGTTTTCCTACATTTAAATATTGTTTTACAATTTTGTCATATAGCAAGTATTTCTGTTTGTTCAACGCAAATACGGACAGAATTTTTTTTAAAAAACAACGTTTTCTTATCTTGCACGAGACTCGTTTTCCTCTACATATAGCAGGTCCAAGGTAAACTACCTAAGTATGTATACATTATTTTTTAGAGGCATTTGACTTTATATAAAAGGCAGCTTGGATGAACTGCTAGAAATAAAAACGACAAGGAGATACGGAAATATGCCACTTTAGTATCTACAACAGAGTTTATGTCAGGTTTAACTTGTACACAGAGAAGCCCTGTAGACAATAATACACGGCATAACAGGTAGAGGGAGTTGTGGATTTAGATAAAACCTAATCTTCATGGATTAGCTTGACATCCTGTATTCCTCCTGTATATTATCAGAGAGCAGTTTTAATCGTGTGTCTGTGTTTGTTTATCGGGGAGAGGGGATTAAACAGTGTGTGCCGACAGAACCATGTGTCCTCTCCATCACTTCATTCCTCTTAGATTTTAAAAGAGCCAATTAGCATCATCCATCTGCTATTATATTTTTAGATGCAAAGCACAGTACCTCATGAACGTGCCATCTCACTCACTCAAGCTATGTTTAACTGGTGCATGGCAACGGGAGCTGCGAACTGTATGTGTACAAGATGTTAAAATACTTTTGTTATCATAAATAATCCAGCTGCTTTCCACTCATCCTTTATTCTCTCCGCTGACTACTTGGGTTATGTGTAAATTACACAGTTAAGACAGTTTAATGACTTACTCAACATAAACAAAACAGGGACCCTACACAGAAACTAAGAGAATCTGCTCCACAGCACGAGTAGGGAACATAAACTCAAACATACTATAAAGGTTTAACTTGACATATTAAAAAAAATACATAATACTGTACATTTGACTGAACACACAAGTTAGCATAAGTGATGGACTGATGGTTCGGTTGGCCTCCAATTTCCATTCAACAACGCGACTATTTAACCAAGATCTACCTCCTCACCCAGTTGTCGATTATGCTCGCCATTCATTGCAATGGTTGCAAATGGCATCTATCGCACTATATTTAATTGAATACTTGCATATACAGGCAAATACACACTGTATATTTGCAGCCATGACATATTATGAAAACTGCTTCAGTTAATATGTTATATACTGTTAGCATATTAAAACAATTAAGTGATGACTAATGAGCAAACAGAAAGGTCAAGTTCAATTCATCAATAAAGTCTGAAAGCACAAGGCTTATTGCATGTTTAAAGGAAATGAATCTTCCCAGCTACTTCTGGCATAACACTGAACTTCACTGTGGAAGTTCAAGGTCAACAAAAAATGACAAAAA
This sequence comes from Embiotoca jacksoni, assembly GCF_022577435.1. NCBI lineage: Eukaryota > Metazoa > Chordata > Actinopteri > Embiotocidae > Embiotoca > Embiotoca jacksoni. The sequence goes on from NW_027185340.1 coordinate 11,149,130, forward strand.
TGTTTTGTTTCCCTTCCTTCAGTGTCTCCATCATGGTGGTCCTTAATTTATTGCCTCCATTAATCATATGGCAGTCATTAATTCAGTTAGGGTCAGAATCACATGGATTTACCTCATAACAAACACAAGCCATTTCTGACATGTTTAGAAACAATGTCAAATCACCTAATGACAGCACACACTAAACACACAGCTGTGTGCATGACATGTTTCCAGTTTTGCTCATGTTTAGGGCTTTACTCAAACAAACATCATCAATTTTATTCCACTTGTGCTTTGCTCTTTCCCCATGAGGGGAAAACCTCACACACCACATAAACACTATTGTATGCGATTCCTTTCAAAATGTGATCTACGCTATTTACATGAAATGACACAGATATACACGTAATGACGTATTTTCCAAAATGCAGACTAATTACTCATTCATTCATCAACATGTATTGACAGCCATACACCGAAAGCAATATCCAGTCTTATCCGTTCGGATGATATTCGTATCAAAGGGGTTTGCGTGTCCACCAAAAAAAAAAAAAAAAGAAGAAAAAAGGACAAACAACCATATCACTTGTTGTGGTCAGGACACGGGCTGGTTGATACTTCATCGTCATGAAACACGGCCTCGTTGGAACCCATTACACCAGTTTAAAATCCAAGCTAACTGATCAACACAAATATTTCAGTCACCTTTCAAGCCTGTCGTCAAAGTTAGATTTACTAATGGAGGTTTTCTGTTGGTTATTCCTTCAAATTACTAGATCTCAGCCCTTAGAAGACAAATTGAGCAACAGTTTTGATCATAAATAAAAACGTCTTTTAGCTGTATCGAGCTCCCACAGTGTCCACAAATCAGCGAGGTTACTATGATTCACATCAGCAGATGAATATTTTGTTCGCTCAGATCTTAATTCATATTTGGGTGTGCAATAAAATGACAACGTGAGATCTAAAAATCAATAGGAAGGGGACAATGACCTGATTCAGAAAAGTGAGACGGATAGGACCGTAGTCCCGTTCCCAGTGGAAATTATTGCCCTGCATGCCAGTGGTATTGTTGGCAGCCTGAAGCAGATTATACGCTGTTTGTACTTCATGTAACTGGCAAGTGGATCGTTTTGCATCGCACTCCAGCACAAATTCAATGCTGATGACAAGATTACAAGCATTTCACCGAATATGTGAAAACCTCCATCTGCTCTTCGTGCATTTGCATGCAGCAGTGTTTGTGAGGAGGAGTGTGAATATCAATGCATTGATTACTGATCATGTCTATTTCATTTCCCTATTTCTACAGGGTTTTTCCCGGCACGTGTTTAAGCGCCGAACTACTTTTTTTTTTTACTTTGAACAATGTTTACCTAGTTTGGTGTAGTAAATGTTTTCAAGAAAAATCAGTGCAATCTCCGTGTGTGATATGGTGTTTGTGCGTGTGAGGAGTAGATTACACACCCAGTGTACGGTGCAAAGTTACTCTTCACACTGTCCTCACACATTTGCCATCAAGCTCCTCATATACACAACAACTGCAACTTCCAACACACAACTGCAGCCTTCCAACATCAATAATGAATCATCAAATGCCCGCAGAAACTCAAGCAGGCCAAATCTTCACACATTAGTGGCAGACATCACGCCAGTCACATCAGTCACCACCGCCTGTCATAATTATACAGTTAAGAAGTACAGTATAAACAGCTCCATCCTTCTGAAGGGCAACAGTTGCTTTGACCGATCTGTAATAAGCATACTCAGCCCTAAGGCACGCATTAAACATTAACACTGGGTCTATACAGGCCTGTAATCCAGAACTCTACTCCTTCATGTGAGCCAAGAGGACAATTCATCCTGCTCAAATAGAAAGTTTGGCAACACACGTCTTGCTTTTCTTCGAACGCAGAACATCAGCCACGGAATGTTGACTTTGAACATTTGTGTTAACTACTTTAGTTATATGGTTGGTGATGAAGTGTATATTACTATGCGTTATAAATGACTACACTTGTGTGAATGGAGAAGGTGAAAATGTAACAGTGAGCCTGCTGCTTGGCTGCTCAATTATGTTTTCAATTTTGCCAGATATAATTTAGCCATATTTTGCTGATGGACGTATTGACAAGTGGATTTTGCTGCAGACGTGGGAAAGAAGTTTTTTGTGGATGTTTTGGCACTTCACTTTTTTTCCATCTGTGTCATAAATCCTCAAGTCCTAAAGACTTAAATCTAAAAGGTAAGGTGAAAATAGATGTCCACCTACATGAACAGGAAGAACTCCACATGCCGTACCTCCAGTACTCAAATTAGCAGTGGTTTTCCAGCGGTTAGATTTTGTAAAAGGGGTTTAACAGATGACGTGTTCATTTCAAAGTCATTAATCACACTATTTCCATTTCAATCCAGTGTCTTTCAGCAATGTATTTGGAAATGACTGTTTGGCAAGATGCTGTGACACAACTCATGGTAATGAATTCTACTGGGATCATGAAATTCATCAGTTAACCACACTTCCCTTCGCTTTTCAACAGACAACGATTGCTATGTAACCTCTGCTGTGAAAGCTTCCTGAAGACGGGTGATGATGAGCCTCTGATTTGAGAGTCTGGGTGTCCTGATGAGTGTGCTGGAGATGTTAACTACACTTTCCACCCTGGTGACAGAATCTGAACACGACACCAAAAGACGTTCATTGGAATCCTTCACCAAAACTCACATTCATGCATGGATACGCACACACACACACACAAGCAAGCGCACAGATGTAAACAAAGCCTGGTGCTGTTTAAAGTAAGGAATTAGGCAGCTCAGTGGTTCGCATTTTAACTCTGGTATTAATTGAAAGCTGGATAATCTGATTTATCAGGAGCAGATTGCAGAGTTCATGTGATGCGAACCTTCTTTTATACGCTTCCAAACTAGCCTTTGTATGACTGTAAAAACTGGTACAGGATGTTGTTATGAGTTTTGTGACTGCTACCATAGCCACAGTAAATGTTCAGCTTCTCTGACTTTAAACTAACGTTCTGACTTTGGAGTTTTGTGAGCAGCTCACAGTACTTTGTAAGACTTTAAGTTAAGTTTTCAATATCATACAATGTCTTAAATTGGATGACGGTTCAGTTGCCTGATATAACAAATGTGGCGGCTCTGAAGTTTTTGCCCATTCTCCTATTTCTAACCATCCCTACTTCCCTGCACAGTTTGTCACAGGAAGACATATAAACGACTCTTACTGTGACATTTATCCATTGTAATTTGAATTCTAATCTAAGACCCTATTATGCTTTCAATTCAACTTTCAATTTAATGTTTGAAAGCCCCCCCCAGGTCAGTGTCAGACATATGACAGCCAGCCAGAAGGGAACCAGACAAGCTACAGCAGCTGGTTAGCAGTTCTTTTGTACTGAAATGATGCAGTAGGCTATAATACAATCACAAGTGCACTTACAAAAAAAATATACAGTGCGTTTGAAATAGTGTCAAAAAAGACTCCAAAATGACAAGAATGGTTTAAATAAGCAGCAGGACACAATAAAACCAGTCATTTGTTTAAGCTAATATTTGTTATATATCAACATTACAAAAAATAAATATTAACTTTTTTAAACATCCATTTTGTTTGAAAAATAATCAAAGTAAAAGTGAAAGAAGCAAACTTAGTACAATTTAGCTTTTATTGCACCTCATGGCAGTGAATGCTTCTGCTGCTAAAAACAGACAATTTGTCTTTGTTACTGATTTATCCCTGATTAATCCTAAAAAAATAAATAATAATAATAATAATAATAATAATAATAAAATAGTGTCACATGATTTAACCTTAATAGCAGCATAATGACTATTTTGTTAAAAGAACAGATAAAGATAAAACTTGCAAATTAAATTTCTGCTTTTGACTTTGAACACTATAACATATGTCCATAACCCTGTGGACATTAACTTAGTTTAAGGTGGATATAACACTAAATATACAATAAAACCTAACATCTGAGGATGGAAACTAGAGAAATAAACCATTACAACTGTACCACCCACTGCAAATTTAAATATAGTGTTGACATACGGTATACGCCTAGCAGTCGAAGACTACCCAAGGTTTTTCTTTTAATCTTTTAAGTGTCTGGCTTAAGAATTTATCTGGCAGCAGCAGAGAAAGTGACAAAGCACAAATCTGCCTCTGATTGGGATTGAAGCCCACATTATGTATGATATATTGGGAGGACAAATAAGTTTGATGGCATGGTAATTAGGAGGCATATATTTTTCCCAGCAATGTGACGCCAGAATCATTACTGCCTTTTATGATGAATGTTTCCTGAGACTTAGTGGTTATAAATATATTTGTTCACATTTTGTCTGAACACATTAAAATTATGCAAAGTTCTACTGAAGCCCTTTGAGACCATTCAAAGTTGAGTTGCTGTGCAGCTGTATAAGATTTTCAATTCAATATAAATTTCAAAACAATACGTTGACTTTTTATTTATATGATTTTGTGATTAATGTTGTTGCTGGCATGTTTTAACCTTTAAAAAGTGACATTCTAAAGAAAAAACATTGAATTCCTGATAATTAGCTCTATTGATATAGGCACAAATGCCTCGCACCTAGCAATGCCCAGCTATCAGCAGGTTCATTCAAACATCCCATTGTTTGTATGGACCTTCAGTGCATCAGTCTCTATCAGTCACTGAATCAGTGAAAGTATTGGGGAAACAGTGACTTCCAGCTAAGTGAGAGGAAATTTAGAAGTACAATAATCATCATCTAACAGATGTAAACTCTGCATAAAGAAATGTAAATACAGGCTGCTCAGTGTTTCCATAAATGCAATTAATCCTACACACAAATGCGCCCACACACACTTCAACAGTGACACATGCTTGCACGGGTACATCGCTCAGACAATCACACACAAACACTGTTGCAGGTGCAGCTCTTTTGACTGATGAGTCTACAAGTGCTTCCAAAGAGCAAGTTGCTCTGAGACAGCTGTCTACATACAATGCTAACACAAAACTCTCCATCCCACTCTCCACTCCCTTTGTTCTTTCTCTCTCTTCTCATCGCCCTACTTTTGCACACGTTTCTCTCTCTCGCTCTTTTTCCACTGTGGCTGATCTGCGCTGGAGTCAGTCTTTCATCACGAGGAGTGAGGTGCCAACACTCATGGTACGGTAACAAGAATACAACTCCAAGTCATCTAAAAGAACTTAACTCTGCTCCATTGTCCGCTATAGGGCAGAATGAAAAGCAATCTGTAGTGGGTTAAGGGTTCAGACCAGAAAAGGGAAGCAGCTGCAGCTATGCCAGTGCCAGGATTGCATTTCTATCTCCACACATTGACAGAAAGTTCAACAATTACCCCAGAGCCCAGCCTCAAAATATGATTAGCATGGACCCAGATGATAATGGCTTTTACATGCAATTACGCCAAAGGGGAAATTACCCAGTGTATGGGAATAATGTAGCTGGAGAATGAGACAATTGCTTGCTAATGTCTGTTGTTGTTGGCTGACCTACTGGAAATGTGTTTATTATAAGGTTTATATTCAGACAGGGTACATCTGCAGTAGATCATGTGATGGATATTCATAAGGAAATTTTGTCTTTTCATTCAATTGGTGGCATGAAAGGTTTTTAAATGATTTTGGACAATGGGAATACAGATAAGATATGATAAATATGTACTGCACTTAACCAAGAGGCTCGAAAAAATAATCAACTTGAGCTTTTCTTAGGTGTTCACCCTCCTACAACAATACTTAAAGTATACAACAAAACCGAGTACACCCCTGTTCAAGATAACTATAGATACATATATGCACACAAGAAATATTATCATGAGTATACTTAATTCTGTATACCAAAAATCCAAGCTTTAACCAAACTACTGGAGCAATTCAAGCAGTCCAAATAATGTACTTGTCTGAGTGATATTAAATATTCCTGGTCTTAAAGGTTACAAAGATAAATCTGATGTCTCTGTTACAAGGTCAATTTTGTTCAGAGACTACTCATTTTTGTCAGGCAGCTACAAATGTAATTTTTGAATTCAGATCTCGGTTTTAATGTTTAAGGAAAGACGGCTGTCCAACCATGCGTCACAATCAGATCATTCCCCCTAACAATTTCCATTTGAGCATTTGCTTTTTCCCACCTGGACCACTGTTATAATCCACTTCTCCATCAGTGTGCAAGTAGCATGTTAGCGTTGTAGCTCCAGCAGGGGGTTCTGGATTAAAGTATTTTATGTAGAGTCCTATATACAGGAACTTCATATAAAAATGAGGGGTCGTGAGATGATGGGATAGGAAAGTTAAATCAAAAATTCTCCATATATTCTTTTCTTGTTATGCTGTCCATTTTTATCTCATCTTTATCTCAAAAGTAACTGAAGCTGTAAAATAAAAGCCGTGCAGTAACATCTCAATCTGAAATGGGCGGCACGGTGGTGCAGTGGTTAGCATTGTATGTACAACACTTGAGTAAATGTTATTTCCCACCACTGGCCTTACAATCCTTCCAGTATCTGGCTTGTTCAACGTAATGTCTGCAGTCAGATCCATGGCACCAACTCACGGGGCATGTGCTAAACACTGAATTTTGTAATCAGGTGTGGCCAAACACGTGTGATTATTGTGCATCCCCATCAGTTTCTGAAATGACTGTTTGGTAATATTTGGGAGGATGACGGCACGTACTTTAAAGTGCAGTGTCCTTTGTAACTCACCTCTTTGCTGCTCAGTCCTGCGGGTCACAGTCCTCCTGACCTCCTCCTCCCTGACGACCGTCACTCTGACCTCCTCTGCTTCTGTAATTCAGCAGCACATAAATGTAAAATTAGTTATCATCAATATTGTTTAGTCGTAAATCTGCACGACATCGACAGAAAACACAGTCAGCATTATCACTTCTAATTCTTACAAGTTTAAACTTTTTTTGTTGTTTTTTTTTGCACGAAAAGTAATGCCAGACATCTTCTCTTCTCTTGCTGCAGCTTGACTACGAATGAATCTCAATAAAGGAATCATACATTTTAGTTTAGACAATTACAATGTCGGATAAGGCTAACTTTAGCTTGAGCTGGCTAACTTTAACTTAAATCAGAAGTTAGAAACTAACTAAAGTTAGCGTTGCGTCATATTCACTTGACACAGTGTATTCACAAACTCTAGAGGTGTAAAGTGTAACTAGACAGCTGGCTACTTACATTAACCTCCGGTGTCTTCGTTGAGTTTCGCGATGCACGGCAAACTTTTTGTGAGCACGCAAACCGCTGCAACGACGTGAGTGAGGAAGGTCGACGTCCAGTTCAAGTGAAGGTAAAGAAATGGTATGAACCACTTGAGGGGTGTTGTATTGTTTTGCAAACGTAATGCAACATTTTTTCCAGACATTAATGCCAGAAATGTATTATAATATTTACCAATTATAATGAAAATAAAACGTTTCGACTCCCCTTAAAGCATTTTACCTCATTTGTAGGGTACAAGTTTTAATTGGGGGAGTCATATCCCCCTCTCTCCCCGCTTCACAAAACCCAACACGTTACTCCTGTCACTTTGTTTAGTGCTATATATCTAAACAGAAATGATCATTATTACTGCCATTAACAGTGTTCCTTGTACTTATTCAAATGAATGCCTATTTGTTTGAATATAGCTGTCGATGAAATGTGGTGAAATGGCAATAATAATAATAACAGAAATTCCCTTCAAAAACAGTATATAGTGTTTAATTAACAACATCGGCAATAAATATTTGACCAGGCTGCATCATATCAACCACATAAGACAAGGAAAATGCTAACTCAGTGAGGCAGCCCTGTCAACAGTATGAGCTTAGTCAGCTTAACATCTTATTCATAGCTATTGCTTAAACAGAACCCCAATTCATTTGTATTGTTTAGACTATCTCCAATCAGAACTTTATAGAGCTGTGGCTCTGTTTTTTCACTGGAAGTCAGCTGCATTGTCTGGTGGTGTTAGGTAACCCTGAGTCAGAGCTCTGCAGCTTGTCTTGGTGTAAACAGATGGTCTAGGCTGTGATGACGAGGTTCTGATCTCACCCAGATAGGGATTCAGGATGTCAGATGAGATTTCCAAGCTCTGCAGAGGTGAGACGACTGAAACGGCCTGAACTATGTGTAGTTTAAATAAAAGCCTGCGTCTGATTTCCTTGGAGAAGTTCTATTTAGACAGTTGCAATTGTACTGTGAAGAGTGACAAGCTGTAATGGACGACCTTGTGGCTTTGTGTATCTGTAGTGTAATATGTATCTTGCTACTAATTGTCTACCATCTATTCTCAGATTACAGCAACCTATTGGCCCTGAAGAAAAGAGAGGAAAACAAACATCTTAAAAGCATTCATTTGTCACTGTCTACGCCAAAACAGATTATTTTGTTCCTAAGTGTAGCATAAATCAGTGGTTGCTGACTTTTTTTTAGTTTTTGACTCCTTAAAATGAAGCTGTCTACCTACAACTACTTGTGAGGCACTCAGCTAGCATGCAGAGTGAGTTTTCCCTTCTAGTATCTCATATTGTGACTTGAGAATAATTGTTCTAGGCTGAAAGAAAGGAAATCTTTTAATATTTATTATGTATTCTTTTCTATCCCATTTATTATCCTCAGACTCCTCATAATTATCTATGACCTACAGGAGCTATCCAAACACTCAGATTGGGAGCCACATATCCTCTTTGCAACAACTATGCTGTCACAGAGTACAGAGCTCAGCCTTAATAGCAACCAAATGTCTTTGACCTTTACTCACACTGTCCACCTTCTTTTTACATTCTTTACACACTGACAATATTCTTCCATCTTATGATGTCACTTTAGGAACCGTATATATTCTGTGGAGCAGAAATGAGGGAGAAAGAAGGACTTTCCAAGTGGGATGAAGCGATCATCCCTTTAGGTATTCTGTTCCTAGAGCTTACAAGCTTGATGAGAACCAGAGTATCCATACAAAGCTGCTTAATACAATGAAAATATTCCTCCTCATCTTGCACCTTCCTTCTCAGAAGGGAGGTGGTTAGGGAGGATCTGGGAGGAGTCTGCATGGGTTGCATTTGATCAGACTGGATCTTTACGAGGATCTCTCCTCATATTTTCCATCCAGAGGGGCTGAGGCGCTAGCAGACCATCACATCATTACAAGGGCTTTGATAACCATACCTCTGTTATAAGGGAAAGTCGGCAAGGTGCCCTGCATATGTGTGCATCTGTGGCTGTAAATCTGTGTCTCATCGGCCAGTCAGTTTGCCAAGGTGCTGAAATCTAAGATTCTATCAATATCTAATGTTTGTCTTGATTTATGATTTCTTACTTCTCTGTTTGACTATTCACTAATCTGTTTTTCTTCTGTTCAATACTAAATAATAAATAATCCAGAATGCCTTGTTTGTAGCTTCTGAGTGAGTGAATGAGTGAGTGAGTGAGTGAGTGAGTGAGTGAGTGAGTGAGTGAGTGAGTGAGTGAGTGAGTGAGTGAGTGAGTGATCAAAGTTACACTGACCGAATGGCACAACTTCCTGCATCCGTTTCAAATTAAAAGCCCTTGTTTTATTATTAGGGCCCGAGCACTGATGGTGCGAAAGCCCTATTGTTTTTCAAGGAATTATTTTTTTTTCTTTGTTTTTAACTTTGAATAAAAATGTAAATCAGTGATAAAACACATCAGTACCATAATGATGACCCACATGCATAGTATTCTATCCATGCATATGTACGTTTTCATGTAGCCAGGCATGTGATCAATAAAGCAGAAAGGCTTTTATTGGCCCAAATTGTTAGGTTTGTTCCTCCAGGGGCCTTCTATAATAATGTATTAACAGCATAATGCCTCCATTAGGACAAAGTGTCATTTTACCAAATCAATACTGACATGTCTGACAGTCCCCACGAGTCTGTCTGTCTGTCAATCTGTCCCCTGCTAACTGTTCATGTCATTAGTACATTACAGCAGCCACTTCCCTGAACTGTTTGGATGGCTGTAACTGGAGAGGAAGTCAGAATCAGAGAGCATGAAAACCCAGCCGATACTGCCTGGCTTGTTAATGTCTTTTTCCCTCTTATGACAAACATCGGAAGTGGAAAGGTTTTTATCATTTCTCATTGAAGCAATAAGCTCTATCCGGTCTTTTAAAGTACCTCTCTGGACCTGCAAAAGTCTTTCGACATATATGTAGGTGCCCATGTTGACATTAACAGAAAAAGTCCCACAAAAATGGCCCACACATGCAATTCAGGCTGTGCCATATTTACCACTGCACTCACTCCCATTTATTTAGAACTGTACAATAAAAGCACACGTGTAAGGAAGGATTTCCACACACATACTTTCCTCCTCCACATACACTCACGCAGACACAAACCCAATAAGGTCCCCATGCAAGGAGGGCTGAGATCTAAGGAGACCTAACCAAGTTTGACAGTCAACAGGCCTATTAAAGCAGGCCCGGCTGCAACCAAACACAGTGGTAATTGTAAATGTCAGGCAGAATTAACACAAAAATAAATAGCTTAACTTTCCTTGCGTGTATATTTGAGTGGGAACAAGGGAGAAACAGCAGAGCCATAAGAAACAGGCTTCTGCAAGTCAATCATCAACTAGTTTCATAGAATCAAGTCTATATAATTTTGATAGTACGTGGAATATGATCCTTGCTCAAAAGCATCAAATTATACATTTTGGCTACATAAACAGATGATGTGACCATGTGAACCATGTAACATTTATAGCTTTTCAACAAAATACATTTTCCATGCCATTACACTTGTATGTACTTTTCCACATTTTTGTCTTCACTATGATCCCATTGCAAATGAAATGACTGACGATGAAAGGACTAACCCACGGCTGGACTCCTCCTCTGCATTCCTGCAGGACTGGTGTGGTATGACTGACTGACTGGTTGGCTGGCTGACAGACAAACTGTGGTAAACCGGCTTACTTTGGGGAAAGGCCGGAAAGAACTTGTCATGTCTCTACCACCAACATGGAAACACTCAAGAGAAAAAAAAAAAAAGAAATAAAGTGGAGGGAGAGAAAAATAGGGACAGAAACTGTGACAGTGATAGAAATCTTGCTTTATGCACTATGTGGAAGCATCCATGCATGTATATCTTATGGTCTCAGCAGTGCATTGCCATGTGCCATTTGTTGTTTTCACTGTCTGATGTCCCAATTGCCCGCTGCTCATGTATTTACGTGTGCAAGCACAGATCTGGTGTTGTGTTCATTTGTTAGATCCTCACAAAAGTCTTTCTGGATATATGAATTAGTATATGATTGTTGTGGGAAGAGCTACAAATGCCAGCTACATTTGCAACATTCAGAAAACTAGTATTTCTACATACTGTATGATATGTTCACAGACAGCCTCTCCTGTTTCTTTATGTTTTTAAGATTTAAAATAATTACATGTTTTTGTAAATTGGAAATCTGAAAGACATTACAGAATAAATAAAGAAACTCAGGATGTTCAAAATGACTTTTCTGTAGTGCCAATGGGTAAGTGAGGTCAATACTATAGAAGAAGAAGCTACAAGTAAGACAGTTCAACTCAGTAATTTGAAATATTTTTAAACCCAATGTACAGACAACATGTATTAATATTTTTTTTTTTCTCAAGTACACGTTAAGCAAATTATACTTGTTTGTTGTATTGGTAAAAGCTCTTGGTGTTGACCCTTACTTTCTGGCTCATTTGGAAAAAATGTTGCAACAGTATGGAAACCTACTTGAGAATAAAGGCGGCCTTTCCTTAACCACTGTAGCAGCTGGTGAGCGCTGGCTGTGACATCTTCTGGAACTCAACTGCTTAAGTCAATAGTGGCATTAACATGTGGCCTCGCAATTCACTGAGGTCAAGCTGAGACAGAAGGCATGAAAAGTGCTAGAAATACCAGTAGTCGAAGAGAGACCTTGTCAGAAATGTATCCCTGTATCCATGGCCCTCGACCCCAGTCATAAAACTCACAGACACAAAGGAAGCTGCACTAAATCAACGCATTGCTGCCTCTCACACTGGGCTTGATCCTGGTGATATATGGCTTTAATATCTTGATGGAAAGATTGGGCAATGTAGAGAATAGGGAGTAACTTTTTGAGTTTGTGTGAAAGTGAGTGAGCACATCGAGGGAAATCTTACCAACCTTCACAAAAACAACAACAACAAAACTAAATTGTGTGTGCTGACATTGCACCTAACTGTTTTCCCGTAAAATGATATCTTAATATGTTGGATTAAAAATCAAATCATTTGTAAAGTCATCCACAGACATTCAGTCTTGGTCATGAGCATGACTCTGCAACTCTAGCTCTTTACAAACTGTACAGATGCAGCCCTTAAGTGGATGAGATTCAGCCTGTAACTATTACCACTTAGTAACATTATAGGCTGTATCAAACTGATGACTACAGCTCTTTATATTCAGTAGCCTAATAGCTGTAAATAACATAAAGAAAACAGAAAACAGAAAAGTGTAGCACATTATGAGCAGTGACACATACTTCAAAACTTTATAATAATTTGTCAGTGAACCTATAAGAAATGGGAGTATATTAATATCAAATATTTCCCACAATAATTTACAGATCAATAGCTTTGAAATAGGTTACAATCACAGACTGAGAATCAGCACGTGTATTATTATATCACAGAACAAGCTCTTGCCTGTCTCTCTTTATTGGTTTAGCCAAGACAATAAGAGACAAGTTCTGTAGATTCCTGCAGTAAATCATAAATTTAGCTAAAAATCTCCTCACCCTTCTGTAAGAGCTGAATACGAACTAAACAAAAGCCATGTTGTTCCAAAAAAAAGACGCACACTCAACTCTGTGAAATTATGTGAATGATGCAAATACTGTGACAGCAGTGGAAATCTGACCCTTACTTAGCATCATGATCTTATCACGTAGTCATCCTGCCTGTTGTACAGAAAGAGAGAGATGGAGAAGGTGGATTTGAGATGTCCAATTATGTCTATAAAGTGGTTTTAACAAATACATATATTACGACATGATGCCAATACAGTATAATTAAAAAGAAAAGGACAGAGGCAATGAGAGGAGGTCGACAAAGAAGGATTGAGAAGAAGAGGCGAAACTGGAAAGTGAGGACAGGCAGAGTGCAGGGAGGTGAAAAGTTAGGAAAAGACACTAAAAGAAAGTGAGGAGAAAAAAAGAGGGGGAAGGGACACAAGACTGGAGAGAAAGGAGAATGGAGGGTGAGAGATGATGTAGAGAGAGAAAAAGGAGAGAGATGACAGAGTGCTGACATCAGAGGGGAAGCAGTCCCTCCACATCACTCAGCTTTCATGGAAAATCAATTCTCTCCGGTATGGACGATGGTGTCAACAGCATGGCAAGACCAGCCGCTCTATAGCCTTGCTTCTGCCATTAACGCAAAGAGACGGAGTGATAATAACACCTCCTCTTCAGGTTCATTATTACGCTCTCACTCTGATCTTCATCTTTAGGGTTCTGGGCAGTGCTCCAGTGTAGTTTTTTTTTTTTTTTTTTTCAGAGTGACTGGCAACTTAAAGCGTGGAGACAAACTCTTAGAGGTCATTCTGTTGAAAGTTTGGGGTAAAAAGAAAATGCACTTAAATTATTTAGGTTTTAATATAATCACAAAACACCCTCAGCTTGTATTCTCATTCTTGTCTGGCCAGTTATTCTTTGTGTGAAATGTATGGTAAATGTAGCACATCAGCATCCGGAAATACATAAAGCATTTCAATAATAATATTCTAGAGAATGGGGCCAGTGATCATTGAGGTTCAGTAAGTGACATTTTTTTCATAGGAAATGTGAGATGACTTACTATTCCAACACTTCGATGAGCAATGATCTCACCACTTTGAATCATCAGCACAAACAAATGTCTATGTTGCAAAAAATCCATTTCATTAATAAACAAGACACAGAGTGAGAGAAACTGTGGGATCACTGAGTTAAATGTTAACATTATAGACATGCTCGCAATAAAAACAAAACAATGTGTATGTCAGAACCAGCAAACCAAAGTAGTTCAGCAGTGATTTACAGAATTTCTTCCTGGGATTCACTTTCTTGGTCTGTAAACACCCTGACACATTATTTTTCAGCAATACGATCTCTGAACATTTCAAAACAGAAACATTTGACCTCACATGATCTTGTTGAATGTAATAGCCAGAAGCTATAAACATGTCAATGCCAGCCTTACATCTAAAGGATCTATTTTTTAGTACATGGTGTGGGTGGAAGAAGTGAGAAAGGGCAAACTTTCTTTATGTTAGGATTCCCACCGCAGTCTTCCCAATGGCTGAAACTAAAATAACTTCAGTACTGTGATTATGATGTCTTAATTAGACGGAATGGGATGCAGTCCAAAACAGGCTCAGGGTTGAAAACACAAGTTGTGTTTGTCTTGTCTGGACTCAAAGCACCTCATGCACCTGTGTGAGACTTTTATGTGCCTGCATGGATCAAACTGGAAAAAAAACAATCAAACTTTAGAAATTGTTACTACTAACCAATCAGTCCTAGAGAATAAAAAACAACAACCCTAACTACCTAACTAAAACAAAAATACTGTGTTCAAGTACTGCTGAAATGAAAAAAGTCCAGAGGGAGATTTTAAACTGCTGATGAACTTGAACAAATACAGAAACAACGCGGGTTTCTTTGAGACACCGGGGTGACAGTGATTTTACCTGGGGCCCTCGCCTGATCAAAATACACACCGACCTGTACTTTCCAATTAAAAAAACATATTCAGTAGTTGTCTCTATTCTACCACTGGTGAGGAGGCAGTGATGATAGCTTCACTTCCCTTTGTGATGGCACCATTTGTTAAAGTGACAGAAGCAGTCTGAGCACAGTAGTCCTGGGACCTGTGCGTGAGAGTGTGCTGTGATGATAACGCTGTATGTTACATTGGTAATAAAATGATTGAAGAGTCAGTATGTGTTTAGGTTCCACAGAGAACACAGACATTAACAACCAATATCCATCTATCTTTGTGCTGTGGTACGTGTGTGGCGGAACCAGTATTGTGACAGCTTAATGCTCCCTGAAGTGTACATGTGTACATACATGATCTTCTTTGTGTCAGCACTGCCTCACTTTGTGAGTGTTCCTGCACATTCTGCACAACACTGAAGAGGCAAAGCCTTAATTCTTACACAGTGTGCTGCTGCAGACAGATAAACTTGGTGTGCGGCAAAGAATTAACACGACACCCTGGTTCTTTATCACTTAGAACTTCGAACCCAGGAAGTGAGCTTATGAGGATGACATCCTCGCAGCAGGCCGAAAGGGTAGTAGCTGAACGGCGCATTAGGAATTTGCAACATGGCGTCAGGCCCTGCGAAGCAGCTGCACACAGCTGGAGGCCAGTTTTCAACAAGACCCAAAAGGGAAGAGAGGGGAGATAGAGGGATGAAGCTGCAGAACAGGCTTCAAAGGGAGGATACATCTCTACATGGGGAGGAAGGGCTGTGGGCTGCTGTCCTGCTTTTTCTCCAGAAGAATCAGGTTCATTTCCATCAGCTGTGCTTGAGCGACTACACAAACTTCACAGAATACATCCAGCAAAAAGTTTAAAGAACGAAACAGAATTGCAGTCCGAAAATAAAATGCACAAACTATCAACCCAAATGTGTAATGGTTGACACACAATGAAAAACACTGGCCTGAAGTCAGCAGAAAATATTTGTAGATTAAGCTAATTTGTGCCTGTGTCTTTTTTGCGGTCAGTAAAATGTGTAATACACCTGTCAGTCCACTAGAGGGTACCATTTCAGTGAAACGTTTTCCCTCGCCTTGCGTGAAAAGTAAGGTGTCTTCGATTTAGGCATCAAAAAACACATGGTTAGGTTTAGGAAAAGACAATAGTTTGGGTTTAATGTGACATGGTCCCAATTTGGTTGAGGTTAGGCCCCAAAAGTACTTGAATAGAGGAAGGAAAATATTGTGTCTTGGGTTAAAATAAGTAATTTAGCGTAGGTAGAATGGTAGGTTACTTAATGTACGTTACGTAAGTTAAATACATTATCTTACAGAAGTAACTTACTTACATTATTTAAAAGAAATCCACATTGACTATTGCTTGTTCATCAACTCAAACACTGGTCTCCCAGATGAAAGTCCTTTGACGGTTTCGACCAACCACCCCTGACCTCCTCCATACGTGGACTTTACCTGTCTTTATACTTAGTCACATTACTTACATAACACAACATCTTTTTTCGACCCCAGTCATGTGCGTGTACTTTTCATGTCTCGGTGAGGCAAAACGTGACATGGTGTCCTCTTGAATGTAAGATGTGTTACACACTTTGGCGTGATAGCGGGTTGATTTTACATTGCAATTGAGTGTATGAATGCTTAGCCTTAAGGGCTGAAGGAAATGGTTTCCCCACATTTCTTGCTTAAGTAAAATTCCATTTGAAATCTACACAGGTATCACTGCCATTTATCTGTGATGTCTGATAAGAATATTAAATATTTCTTATTGCAGAGCTGCATTTTTTTTATGTTTGCATATTGCCGCAGTTAAAAGTTGAAAATTAATTTTACACATCATGACTTTTTTTTCTCCTTATGATGATTCTTCAAGTGGAACAATGATTTTCATGTCTGTAGCAGGAGAGTGCATTTTAACAATTTGCTGCCAAACAGGACGATAAATGGTGCTTATACCTGTATTATTGCATGATAGTGTGCCATCGTGTGAAAAGATCTTATCCACTTGGACAGAACTGCCACAGTCATCACACTTCCAGCTCACCTGCTATCTATCCTCCATCTCTGCGGTTTCATTTGGCTTCATCATCCCTTGACTTTCACTCTCTACCTCCCCCACTTCCGCCCTCCCTCTGTTTTTTCCATCACCCTGATGGTTTTAGTACCACAGAGGTTTTATAGATAAAAAAAAACAAGACAAAATTGGTGGCGTTGTCAAGCATAGTGTGTTCATTGTTTCTGGACTCAAGGAGGGCAATGTCCTGTTTTCTCTCTATGCACATCTGCCTGGGAACATCTGGATAGTGTCAGCCTTTCAGGATTGAGCAGAGCGACCATCACTCTTTCCCCCATCTGACACATCTCATCTCCTCCCAGTCAGCAAAAAAAAAAAAGAAAGAGAAAAAAACGCAGATCTTCCACATTAAAGTCATACAACAAATCAAGTTTAACCAAAGATGATCGGAAACAAAATACTTTATTAGATGTGGCTGAGGAAACAAGGAGCGGGGTGGGAGGGATTAGAAACAGCGGCAGGCCTGATTAAGTTGGAAGCTGGTTAACAGATGTCGGAGGTTTGTGGACAAAGTGAGGATAGGACCAAAAGGGAGATGTAGAGTAGGTGTTGTAGCATGTCTGTGTTGACAAACAAATAAAACAGAATGTTGTTTAGTCAATGATCATGTTCTGATCGTTCAATATTAACATTTTAAAGATGATTTATTTCCTCCATTGGTGTACTCTGCAACTTTGTTCGCACGGTTAAATTTGGGTTAAGTATGCAAGCATATATTCTAGAGCTGGCTCATAGGTTTTAAAGTAATCAAATAAAGAAGATAAATGCATCACACAATTTTGGGACTGCTGATATTAATAAAAAAAAAGTCTTTATTTATTATTTTATCAAATTAGATTTCCTATTAATTTTCCATGTGTGCATCATTTATTTATTCAAATCTAATAGTAACAGTTGAATTGTAATTGGGATATTTGAATGGAGGCAGGATTATTCACGATGTCTTTTATGAAATTTGTCAAAGCTACCTGATAAAACACTGAAGCAGCCAATAACCTCCATTTGGCTGAAACGCATCATAAAAGAATTGCTTGAACATTAAAGTAAATATATGTAGTCTCCATGGCTGGAAGACCAACCGTACTGTCTCTATCACTTATAATAACAATTTAAACTAAGTCTGACATTACTTTTGCTCATATTTTAAAAATTTAAATTTTTCTTTTAAATCTTGTCAATTTTGACATGTTATTTGATATGATATGTTTATGGAATAATCTTGTTTTCCACTAAAAATTTTTTATTTTATTTTACATGATTTTAAATGCCGTATACACTTTCTTGTATTTGATCCTAGAGTGTGGATGTTGATGGTGGTAACCTGTCTTGACAATGAATGACCCTTCTATGGACATGCCAGTCAGCTGACTGCTGGCTTTTATTTTGAAGAACGTAAAAACATCAATGGAATATAACATTTAAAAAAAGATGACACCTGAGTTATGATTCAGGTTAACAACTTCAACTTGTCATCTATTAAACAATTTGCTTACGGTTAAAAGAAAAGCCAACATTAATTGCCGGCCTGCAACATCATCACATGGTAAAATAAAAAACACAGGAGCAGGTCTAGCATCATCCATTTTTTGGAAAATATTTTGCGAATATTTATTATAAAAATATAAATGTTTCCACTACAAATCATTTTACATTAGTAGACAAGGCCATCTACATTTGCACACATAAACTCTCACACAGACACACGGATCAGTCTTGAGACATAAAATTAGGGATCTGGATATAGGGCTCATAACAGTATTGCTCTCTCAGATGTCTCAGGTTTATAAAGTAAGTCAAAAACCAAAACACAGACAGCACTGACACATAATTTACTCTATGCTCCAAAAAAAAGAAAATGAAAATCAACAATGCACTGTATAATGTTAACAAATAAATAATGTAATCATAATTGCCTTTTTATTGTAGAAAAAAACAAAGCTGACAAATATAATTCAAAATAAGATAAAATATAATACAGATGATTTTTTGTCTCTTTTTTAATTAAAAATGTTGCACACTTTTTATTCAGTCTTTTATACATACAAACATTTGTACAAAAAAGGGATGGCCCTGTACATACAATGGGATCTGTAGTGCTAGTTGCTATCATTACGATGGTTTACATTATGTACATGCTAATTAGAACACATAGCAGCAACAGCAGCATCCACAGGTAGACCATGTAACAGAAGACAGGACTGACAGACTGAACAGGGCCGGGTTTCCCAAAAGCACCAAAATCCCCCATGTCCATTAGATAAGCCCAGTCTTTAGCCAAGGCAATAACGTTTCCATTCAAAGTGCTCCAATACTGTGTACTAAGTGCTTGAACAAGCTTAAAGACAGCATCCTTGTGGTTCAATATTACCCATCCAATAGCACTAAGTACCAAAGTGCCAGTTCAAAAATTCTGGGTAAGTGTTGCACTGAGGGATCAGCTGGGTGACAGAGAAGCAGAAGAGTAGCATCTTTAAGTATGTACTTCCCTGTACAAAGATCTTCAAAGGTGCCTTTAGGGAAACCCATCCTGGACATAGGACATACCAGGATACTATCTCAGAAATCAATCATTTATTAGAACTGTTGCATCTCTTTCAGGGCATTTTCCACACCTTGTTAGTTTTGGACAATTGTTGAGCAACCCTATACCCCAAAAACAACACTGGAGAAAAAAAACAAAAAAGACTTTCTCGAAATCAAACCAAAACTGGAGCTTTTTGCTTGATGATCCCAACATGACCCAGCCCAACTACAGGAGGCACTCTACTTTTTGTAGTAAATACACCAGGTTTTATGTGTTAAAAGCGAGTTTTAAACTCTAACAAACTAATTTTTACACCAAATTTCGCATCAAAGAAGAAAATGACTGATCCCACATGGCTTTTGTTAATAAATTATGGATTCAAACATAAGCAAATGGACTACAAGCAACTGATCTCAACCTACCGAGCTGACTGATCTTACACAAGCAAAAAAAAATTCACTCTTCAGAAAGAAAATGATACCTGGTGTTGTGAGGGGTTAATGTTGCAAATGTGTCTTCTGTAAAGAAACTCAAGTACATACCCTTAAAACACCTCTGCAACACAACCACATCTGAAGCAGAGGACCGACACGGCTTCATCGGCCCTCTGACCAGTTTCCGCTCTTCTTGCATGCCTTTCGTAACCTCCACTTTCAGTTCCCGACTATTCTCTCTTTTGGTTTTCTCTTGTTCGAGAAAACAGAACGAAGTAAACATCCTGAGATTTCACACAGAGGGCGCTGGGTAACAGAGGGAACAGCACAACAACTGTACAGTATCTGTTCATAAGCACATGGAACATAGATGTCACTGTAAAGAAAATTCTGTGTGTGAAGTGTGTTATGGCCCCTGTACCTTCAAAGCACAGCATTCAATACATATTACATGTGACAGAGTCATGGCTTCCATACAATGAGACTATTGGACTGATTATATCATTATTGCTTTTATGTGACATGTCTACTGAATGAAAATGCTATAGGTTAGAGCTACAGAGTAAAATGGCTCGGTTAGCGTCTCGGTGTGTCCATACCAGCGCAGCTCTCTCATGGACAAAGACGGTAAATGTAGGTAGTTGCAACAAAATCTCACGCCTCAAACTTCGTCAGTGCGGGAGGGGTCCACATCTGGCTCAGCTGCTGCTGTCCGCCATGCTCGTCCACACAAGGCATCTCAGCCGTTTCATTGCCTGCAGGCTGCTAGTCAGGCGTGGTGTGGCTAGGCCACAATCATGGAGGGCTCCAGCTTTATGTTAATCCAGTCCTTGCTCAGTCCTAGTTCGTATTCCTGATCATGCCTCTCTGACCTCCTTGTTTTTCCTCTGCTCTCTACCCCCCTATTAGTCTGTAAGGCATCTCAACTTGGGCATGGAAGGACGGAGGGTTGAGTCAGCCAGTGAACTAGCTGGCAGATCTGCACTGAACTCTTTCCCACTTCTCTATCAGGATGTCTTTCAACGAAACAATGAAAGACAATCACATCACATCACATTTTTCCTCCATTTCCAGTTTTGGATACACAGCCACTGTGTTAGAGTGCGATTGGCAACCACCGTCTGTCAACACAGACCAACAGATAGGTCTCTGGTGGCTTTCATTTGTTGGGTTCAATTTTTTAAACAGGTACTGGGCCATTCTTGGTGTGGGAATCTAGGGCTTTCAGGCTGCTCACTATCTTCTTCTGCGGTCCTACAATAGTCACTCCAACCTTTTTCAGATCCCTGGTTTGTGAAGGAGAAGGAGAGAGGAGGAGAAGAGGAGAGGAGGAGAGGAGAGAGGAGAAGAGGAGGAGAGAGGAGGAGAGGAGGAGAGGAGAGAGGAGAAGAGGAGGAGAGAGGAGGAGAGGAGAGAGGAGGAGAGAGGAGGAGAGAGGAGAGAAGGAGAGAAGGAGAGGAGGAGAGTGGAGGAGAGGAGAGAGGAGGAGAGGAGAGGAGGAGAGAAAGGAAGGTGAGAGAGAAAAATTAGACAATCAGAGAGAGGGAAAGATGGGGAGAAAAAAAAATAGAAAGTGTGCGTTAGTGATGGTGAAAGTGACACCCGTGTGACATTTAATGACATGCTCCCAGTGCTGCTCCTTTCACTGTCCTGTGCAGCTGTCATTCATAAAGGACTGCATTTCCCATAAGGCTACACTAACACATGCTATTATGACCCTGTCAGTGGAGAAAACATACATTATATCAATGCTGATGGGTTAAAGGATGCTCCAATAATTTTAGTCTAAGGTCTACGCCCATTAGGAACCAACACCAAAAACAATCCCCAATGGAGCGTGTTCAGACCATTATATTTACAAAGTGAATTTGGTTCTGGTCACACCAGGTTAGGTATAAGTATGTGGAGAGGAGCAACACTGGAACATGTTGGAAACAATACTGATTCAAATTTACCTGTTAAATTGTTAATATAAGCTCTTGCAAGAGAGAGAGGTTACTGTACATGCATTCAAGAAAAGACCACTTATTTATAAGACAATTTAAATTATTCAGAGGGAAATTGTTAGGTGTGTTATGTAGTGTAAACCTGAAAAACACAAAGGAGTTAGTCAGCTGAATTCAGGTGTTGAGCCATTTCTGAAACATACAGTGTCAACAGCTTTAAAAATACATATTATATTAAAGGCAATACACACAGAGCGTTGTTGACGTACACAAGAAGTCACAGCACACGTTAAGACTAATCTTTTCCTCCTAAATATGATACTGTATTAGTAAAAGCAGTGGAGTTGCAGGCAAAGTTTGTGACATTACTACAAACATTTATAGCCATTAATTTAAGTGCTTTTTTTTTTTTTTTTTTTTTTTTTTTTTTTTTAAACAAATGACAAATATGTTTTTATTTTTCAGGTGCAAGCAGAACATTTAGTTTGCCAAAGCAGCCAAAACAGCAGACATTTAGAAACATTTTGACCACCCAGAACCTGACAGTGACTGAAATAACACACTTTGCTTCACTCTGTGCTACAACATAAAGGGATAGTTAATTTCACAGTGAAAAATGTAAACAGTACAATTTATTTCCTATTTTTTATAATGTTTTCTACAAACAAAACGATAGGAGCTTTTGTTTCTTTTGTTGCAGTAACAAACAGTACCAGAATGCCATGAAGAGATAATAGCTAGATTTCTATCCATCTACTTATAATGCAAATTATGATGTCAAATTAACCAGGAGACATTAAATACAACTTCTGTTGCTCTCTGAAATATTTTTATAAACTTTAGAATACATGCAAATCCTATACTACCAGAGGTTAATATTGCTTGCAAATTTCCCAAAATAACATGATTTTGTTTTTTGGCAACATGTGATATTAACCATATTTCTAATATTAGCCAACATTTCTGGATCCTGTGACAGGATTTGTGGGGGTCAAATTAAGAACTCCATTGTTTCAAGAAAGCTTGTTGCCTTTTACCCTGGTTTGTAATTACAACTTGCGTGGGATGGAAATATAGCTATTTAGTTATCACTGAATACAAACTAGCTATCCCTTTAAAAGTCAGACAAGTGGAAGCCTATCAGTGGTTCTGGAGGTGGGTTAATGCTGTCAGGCATCTTGGTCCTCCACCCACCATCCAGAGCCTGAGTAGGGTGGAGAGGAGCTGGGCGTTAGAGAGTGGTGATCCCCATGGACGGCTCCCATTCTGGGCAAGTGGCTGGTGTGATGTGGACCTCCGTCAGAACCACTCTACTGAGACACAGCCAGGCCCGGCAACATTAACACATTTAACTGGATGTCATCAACAATTGTTATATTCTGGTTGGTATTTAAGTCACACTTTGTTGCAATAAATTAGGCAAAATATTTGGCTTCATCTACACAGTGTGAATTAAACTTTAATGTTACAGTGTTGAAAGAAAGACACTGTACACTTACATAGTACACAGAAAATCCCATATTTAGTGATCACAAGTGAAGTAGGAGTTTTTTTCAGCAAAAAGAATAAATCTCATCTCGAGTTGACCAAAACAAATATGGGAGAGCTTCAAAATAACAATAAATAAATGAATATACATTTTGTTCCTGACATTTGCCTTGCTAGAGCAAGACAGGAAGGGATTTGCAAGTCTAGGCCAAGAGTTTTATAATCCTGACAAGATTTAAAACCGGGAAGGAGAAATGTCACTGATCTCTGTCAATCTCAAGAACAGAGAATAGCGATGCGTGCCACATGTTACTAACACTGTCTGCTGTGCAGGGATAACTTCACACAGCACATTTTCTCACCTTCCTTTGTGACAGACTTCCTGTCACTTTCTCTCTCACTCCCCTCCCTCTTACCTGTGACCTCCCCCCATCTCTTCATTTATCTGTGCAGGGTTGGTCATATTTCCCTCCGGTCTTCTGTCCCCTGCAGCTCTCCCTCAGACTCAGGCTACCAGATTCACCGTGGCCAATGTTATTTAGCTCCTCTATTTAGGTCCTCTTCCTACCGTCTGTTGATTTGGACTTCCAAATTCACTCAAATATGATATACTTTTAAAATTACATTTGTGCGCTTTCCGCTGAGAAGCTATTGATCCTTCTTTTTGCTTGTTGTTGTTGGTTTCACAAATAACTCCAGTTTCACACTCTATGGCTGAGATTCAGATGTTGCTGCCTGTAGTTTAAGACTTGACTCACAATGGCAGACAAACACCAGTATTGTTGGTGTTTGGTTGAATTGTCTGGTTAATAAAGGTTCATCCACACCTTCCAACCAGTCAGCACAGAGAGTTTGCAGTGGTCATGGGAGAAAACTTCATTGCTGTCACATCTTAAACAATGTGCTGCTGTATCCTCAGGCCATTATACTCTGAGTCCAAGCAAGTTGTGTTGTCTTAAATGTTGTGTCAAAACCTTTGGAGTGGTAACAATGACTATAAATGTCACACAGGTCATTTCTAGAATACACACAAAACCTTTCAAGAACAGAAAATGATCAAATAAGAAAACAATAACCAAGATCAACATGAAACACGCAAGGTTTGATTAATGATCAAAAACAGAGATATATATATATATAGCTGACATATCAAAACACACGCATCATCACGAGAAACATCAGCAGGTGAAAGTTTCTTATATCACTCGCTAAAGTTTCAACAAATGCCAGAAAAAAACCCTCTGCTGGGTATTGTTTTCACCAGTATAGTTATTCTGAACTCGCTAAACAGTTTTTTGTAAATAGAAAACAAATAACTTTATCAACCATGCATACGTATGCATTAAATATACACATGTTTCTCTTGTGTTGTCAGTTGTTTGACTTGCTGAAAGAAAACTGGTAAGGTTAAGGTATAACAACGCTTTCTCAAACAGGAGGGGTTAGCACTGCAGGGAAATAAAGCCAGTGTGCAGACTATGACTATACTGTATATTGTCCTGTTCTGTATTTCGTTGTGCAAGAAACAGATTACTTTCACTTGTCCAGAACTTTAGGTCAATTTCATCACTTCCTCAATCAAATTCCTGCAATGAACCTTCCATGGTCTCTGTTAAGATGAAGAAGACAGTTCAAATGAGTATTTCCTCGTCAGTCCATCCTATCCTCGAAACAGGATTAATCAATTACCCAAGAAGATGAGTCAGCACACTGCAGCCAAGTATGATAACTGTTCCTCGGAGGTCAAAGCATTGCCAGGCCTTGTGCTGAATATCAAGGACCAGATTAAGCTTGTACAAATCAATAGAGTTATATTGAGCAATGCATAGTCTGAGCCAAGGCTGCTAGCCTCATAGCTGAGCTCGGGTGCCTTAGATGAAGACTTCAGTGGATTAATACTGCAGTGATCCAATTGAGCATCCAGCCACAGAAAAGGCCCTGTAAGCCAATATGACTTCTTAGTGCGAGGTTACTGCGGTGCACTTTATGATGTATTCTGTCAATATCCAATGTGAATTTCCACCTTGTCTGCATTGCAAGCTTTTGTGTTTTGTAAAATGTGGACCGAAAATAACTTTTCATTGATTAAACACATTCATTGATTAAATGGCACTACAAATGTCTGGAGAGGAGAACTAATATATTTTATGTAGTACACCGAGAAGGTAGCAGAGGCTACAACAGAAAAATACAATGAGAAATAACGATAGAGAAATTAGCATCAAAAAGCCTTAATGTTTGAATAAAAAATATATACGTATTTCCTCCGCAGCAAAAATTGAGCACATTTTTCAGAGAAAACTGCACTTTGGCAATGGAAACCTTTGCTGTAAAACATTACTTATGATATTTCTAAGAAATAAGTTCCAATATGTTTCAGCTACAAGTCATTGCAATTCAGAGCTGCGAATGTGAGAAGTTTCCTCTGGTGAAGATTTAAGCACCTCTTTTCTTTATAGAGATTTTAAGTGCCACTGCTGGCCAACTGGTGATATCGACTCCACAATTTAACATTATTGAAATTGATGTACATTACACGGCGCCTTTTTCTAACACATTAAGCCCAGCACTCTTAATGCCTGCCTGGTTTGGGAAGTTATTGAGTTACAGCTGCTTGTAGCACTGACCACCGCTCCCCAATTGGCCCCGCTGCTGCCATCACCACAGTGAATGGCTGCTTTGATCACAATGATTAGACATGTCCAATTATTTACTCTGTCACATTCCACATCAATTAAACCAGTAGCCAGCCAACAGAATGAGGGAAAGAGGGACAAGGGAGAAAGAGAGAAAATTCCCCCCCAAAAAAACCCAAAACATATAACTATATAAAACTGGATGCCCTTAATTTTCCCAAGTAGCTGCACTCTGAACTGTAAGTCTACAGGAGGTTTGTTCATAACCTCTCAGTCTATTATCACCACGGTTGGAATTCATAATTTCTTTCAACCTGCCAGTACAGGACTCCGGCCAGAAAATTATCCATAATTTCAGAACATTCTGTCAGTTTCATGATCCTGTCAACAGCGTCAGACCAGTAATGTCTCCAGTACAATGTCACCATCTCACCTGTATCCTGAAACACTGACACACTAGACTCTATGCAGTGACAAAAACCTCATTACTACAAAAATATAACCTCTAACAAAAAGGTTTTGCATACAAATATTTGTTTTCCCAAATATGCTTATGTACAGGGAATCAGAGTTGCTTTAACACAACCATGTAGGAAAAACAAACAAAATACATTGACTTTGCATGTACTGTATGATCTTTTACATTCACTCCATATGCTTTATATGAACATATGTTTTAGAAGATATCCTGAGGTGACCCTCAGTCATCATATAGTCAGTGTTACCTGTCAATACACTCAACTTAGAAAGAAGTAGGTCCTGCAGTGTGTGCTCTCCAATTGTGGTTTCTCTGGATTTGGCTTCCAAATAATTTTCTGGCAATTTGTACTTGGTCTTTGCTTTGCATTTTAATGCTTCACAGCACAGAGTGCCATATCTTTACACACCTACTTGACAGCTATGCCTTCGGTTTCTCTTTCAAAGGCCCCTCTCTCTACTCTTTTATCTTGTCAAATCTCCCCTCTCATTCTCTGCCTCAATAGCTTCTCTCTTATTCCCTTTCCCTCTTGGAACTCACAACTCTTCTCCTCACTCTCTCCCTTTCTCTCCTTTTTTTCTATTTCTCTATTTTTTTTTCTCTCCTTCTTTTAATTCCCTCACCTTCCCCCTCTGGTCATACTTGCGACACTGAAAGCGTGGCTAAAGACCTGTCATTATGAGTTACCATGAGTCTCATCTGGACACCTTTAGTAATGGCTCTATAGCTTTTCTTTACTTACTGAGAACAATGTCTATGTGTGTGTCTGTTCTTCACCAAGAGCCTCTTCAAATCCCTGGGCCTTGCCGCTGGTACTGGGGCCCTGTAAACACTACTGGCATGAATAGGCATTGCAGCCTAATGTGTGTGTGTCTGTGTGTGCTGTTGTCTTACTCTGTGGAGGTCTTGGCCAGGGTGTCACAGGAGCTGTAGCTGACCCCAGAGAAGGCCTCCTTGCAGGGCAAGGTCCTCATTCCGTCCATCCAGTCACCCATCGTCCCCATGGAGGGAACCTCCGAACTGCTCCTGTCCAGCAACAAGTTGGCCGGCCTGAGAGGAAGGAGTAACAATACTGAATGGTCATGGGAGAAACAAATGTTTGGTATGTGATGACAAATGACCTGCAGTGTTTTCATATATTAAATTCATAGCATAGCTTCAGAAACATAGGGGCATACTGTAAGCACCACCCAGATCATCACCAGCTGACAATTTAATATACTTTCTGCTACAGCTGCCCGAGGGGAAATATGTGAATCGAGAATATGTACAGAGTTGATATTTCATGTCTTGGCTCAGCCCATGTCCCCTCCAGCAGACACCATGACAGCAAAGAAGAGAATAGGGAGTGATTAAAATGGTTTTGCCCCAGGAGGACTTAGCTTACAGGTGGACACTATGGAGACTGGACTCATGACATGCTATGAGAACAGCAGTGTTCTGTAAGCAGCAGCAGACGCAGCAGTGTTTCATTATTACTTACAATAAGCAGTGTAGCAAACTCATTGGCATTCCTTCGTGTGTTGCAGAGTCATCAGCATGTCATGTGTGAGGGCAGTAGTCCAAAATGGCGAGCAGGCTTTGCATTTTTAGAGACAGATGGGCAACCTGGCATTGCCACACCAGCCGTCCCTCAGCCTTCCAGAGTAAACAACTGATGCTGTTAATTGCACTTTTCCTGCCACTATCTACTGCTATTAACTAGCCAGCAGAAGTCAGTCAGTGCTTCTTTCCATAATGTGTGAACATGTTTTTTCATGATCTATTTGTTGTCAGTTGTACACTGATTACACAAGATGCTAATGGTAAATATGCTAAACTCTTTACTGATATTTTGTACTTCCTGCTTGAACCAGTTAATAATGTCCCAGATTTTATGGTTTAATAATGACTAACACTAATACATCACATGCACAGTCCTACAACTGGATATTGTTACTTACATAGCTACTATGTACATCTGATATGTACATAGTAGCTATGTAATGGGTCTTATAATATTTATAAAATGTTTTCCAATGATATGTGATTGCTTTTTGTGTTTATTTTTTAGAAATGTTAATATGAAAACTAAGAATCCTGCACTGATGCACAGCCAGCACATGGATCTGAGGAGCCATATGCTGGCACACACACACACACACACACACGCGCACACACACACACATACACACACACACACACACACACACACACACACACACACACACACACTTACACACGCATACGTACACACAAATACAGAGATTGCAATGATGTTCCTGTTGCATATAGTAAATGTGCAAAATACCTTTGGGCTTTGAATCGGGATCAAACCGTCACTTAAAATATTTCCATACTATATTTAATATATTCAGGAACAACATCACGAACACAAGCAGCATTAGTTTCTGTCTAATTTCATTATCGTTTCCTGCAGTATTTGTACCATGTGGAAAAACGCAACATTAGATTTGATTAGACTTGATGGTTTCAATTGGATCAAATCAAATTAAACGCACTGCATTGGGCTTTAAACTGCTCAGTCAACAGTAGAGGGTGAAGGAAAGGCTACAGGCGCTGTTCTGGCTGGCTCTGATTGATGTTTGCCAAAGGGGGGTTGAGGAAGGACGACAAAGAGAGAGACTTACAGAGAGCAAGAGAGGAATATTCGAGCTGGAGAGTGAAGGGAAAGCTGAAGATGGTGGAAATAAATTCATGTTCTTTATCAGTGTCTAATCACAGGTGTCCCCACTGATGCTCATTTATACAAATGTGGTTCACTGAGCTGTTGTGAAACCTGATCAATTCAAGGGTGGGAACAGGAAACCAGGTCAAACCGCATGAGGTCAAACTGAGACACATAACCCCCTGATCAATCAAACAGTTGAGCATTTTGTGTGTTAACTGCTGAATCTGTGAGAGCTTTTAAAAACCGGTTTGCAAAGACACTTGTTCTACTCATAAGAGCACGCTGCACCATTCTTGCAGATTAGACAAAAGGCACCTGTGCCAAGACATGCACACAAAGGAACACAACAAGGCAGGAAAGGACGGGATAGAAAAAAAAAAGAGTTGTTCTCCCTGCGGGAATACTATTTATAGCATTGTAAATACACCCATTATAATACCAGGAAGTCCACCTCTGCCTGACTGACTTGGATTGGCATGGAGATTTGGAGCCAATCTGAATGTTCGTGTGTGAGAATTTGGGAAATATTCCTCAGGGACAAGACAGCTACAAGGAAGAAGTGACACTACCATAAGGCAGAGAAAATACTTTGTAACATTAAAAGAATGTTTCAAAGGGGCTATGGACTTGAAAGAAATATATTCAAAATCAAACATTTAAATAAGTTATATTAGCACTTCAATAACCTTCTCCCTTCCTTCCTTAATAAAGACTTTTGCTTTAAAGTGCTGAAGAATGCAGAGTTTCAGATTTATCCTTAATTCTTAATTTTATTTGTCTTCTTTTTGCCATCATCTTATTTTCAAAACATTCAAGCATGCTTAAATTTGTTTAGTTTTAAAAAAAAAAAAATTTATGTCGTTGTTGTGGAGATTAGTAAATTAAAAATTCTTCATTCAATTAAACTAGTATCACTGTTTTTTCCTCCTTTGTCCTTATGGTGAGAGATAACAGGTACCTTCATGTTGGGTACACTTGAAGTATTCTCTGTAGCCTTCATCTTGTTTGATTTAAATCGGCAAAACACCATCAAAAGAATGTTACAATAGAAAATCATCAAGCTGCCATTAAGCAACAATGTCAAAAACACCACACCAAGCCAACAAAGTGGTATACTGAGAGAAGAAAAGTGAGGTGACATCTCAAACAGAAACGGAAGAAAAGAGGAAAAAGGGAGGAGAAAAAAGGATGTACTTGACGTGGTGGAGTGGGTGTTGTTACAATGATTGAGTCTTTTCCTGCCAGATCAGAGGCCTGTCAAAATGCTGAAGGCCCCCCAGGACCCCCTGGAAAGACTGGTTTGTTGGAATTGAGGGCTAGACGGAGGGGGTGGTTTTCATGAGAGGAAAAGAAGGAAGTGTGTGAATCTCCCTGCGAGGACAGCAGAAACTGTTTTTCAAAAGCTTTGAAACATTTGTTCCTATTAAAAAAAGGAGGACAAGGAGGAATTGTAATTGTTATAGCTGACTTTTTGCCCGTTTCTGCTAAACTGGTTGGAAAAAAAATTCAGATATATCCAAAATACCTTCATCTTTTAGTTTGTCAGGATGAGAATTCTCAGCTTTTTGCAGCATTATTGATCTTCGTCTCTCCTCTCCTGTATCCCTGTTCTTCCTTTTCTTCTCTGATCTCCTCTTCCTCTTTCTTCTGCTTTCTTTTCCCCTCTGCTGTCTCCACTGAGAGGTAAACTGCAAATGACCTTGTTTCGCCTCCCTTATCATTCTCTTTGTTTCCTTTGTTGTTACATTTTCAGCAACATCTCACGGCAACTCAAGAGACCCGATGATTGGAGAAGAAACAGAGAGTCGTGTTGAAGGGGAAAATATAGAAAAAGCATCTGTCTCGCAGTTGATGGGGGGGTTTTAAAACCTCATGTGGACATAACACCATATAACAATGCAGAAAACACCCGCGTGAACAGAGGGAAATATAAATACAGAGAATAAAATCTACCCCCTTCCTTGTTCTCATTCCCCCTCCCCTCTTTTGCTCTAACTTGCATTCTTTTGACCTCCAAATAACCAGCGCTGTGTAGTCTCTTGTTTTTAGAGCTCACGAGGGAAAAGAGGAGAGGTGGACGAGGGGAAGAGCTCGAACAGATAAAGTACATGAGGCCAGGAAAGTGTGGGAAAAAATTACCTCTCACTGTGTTACCGGGACCATTCCCAGGGTGCATCTGGAGAGGTTAGACCAATACACAGGGACAGTATGGGTCCTTTCAGTTTTTTGTTTCTGCTGCCTCTGTTGGATGCGATCGCTATGATGTAATTTTAATCAGTACAACTCTTTTATTTCAGCTTGCATGCATTATTCTTGCTGTGAATTCTTAATTTATATTTCGAGCCAGAGTTTCAGTGTTAAGTCTTAGAGTTTAAAAAAAAACAGCCTTTAATATATAATATAAATACAAAAGATACTGGTATTTGGATAACTATATTGAAACGTATTGGGCTTCAGTGCACTGCGTTTGAAATACCCTCTTGTCTTCTGTTCAGTTTACATCTAGTTTTTGAGACTTCCCCTCTTACTCAGCTTAGAGGCTTTTGATTTCCTCAACTGATGGCGTTGCCCTCTTATCTGCCTCTCTATGTTTGCGTGCCCTTTTAGTACCCTTAACTAGTTTCCTTTTACCATTAGAATACTTATTTATCCATTTCCTTCTTCTTGCTGTACCAACAGTCCAAATCCCTGTAACTTTCTACCAGTGGTTTAGCAACTGTTTCAACTCCAAACCCATTTCCAACCTGCCCTAACTCTCAAAAATTAACCAGAGATCCATATTCTCCTCGAATTTGCTTGAACATAACGCATAGATTGGAGTTGTATTACAGGTTTGATTTGTGGTGCAGTTTCACAGAGGATTGATATTATTCCTCTTGCCTTTTTTGGCTCGGGGGGGAAAAGTTTATAATGTTAAAGCCAAACCGACAACATCTGTAGCGGTGGATTCCTGACCACTCTATTTTTTTTGAGGACTCTTGCACCTTGGTTGCAGCCATTGCCCTGCTTTGCTGAATACGCAGAAATACCATATTCATTTAGAAAATAGGATAACCTTCATTCTCATGTTTTATACACCATCAAATCAGATCGACAGTGGCCTCTAACCCTCACTGGATCCCTGTTAACCAATAATTAGTTTCTGATAGCCAACCTTGGCCCTCTGACCCCAGTCTCTCTCCATCCACATGCAAGGACCGTAAACTCTGACCAGGTCCCACCCCTGAAGTCTCCAGATGCTCTGCTCTGGTCCCAGGCTTTGGTCTTGGCTTTGTGGAGGAGGGGGAACTGCATTAGCCAGCCTGGACAGCCATGAGACAAACGAGGTGTGTGGAGCTGAGTGCAGCTGCTCCCGCTGTGCAACTGCCGCCGCCGCCACCACACACACACACACACACACACACACACACACACACACACACACACACACACACACACACACACACACACACACATGCAGTTCTCATAAATCACCACACCAGCCTCTGTCGGCTTGCCTGTGCTCACCCAGTGTTAAAAGCCAATCAGGAAAATTACATGCAAACTCCAAGGGACCTATTTTCACTTTCTTGAGAAATCATTAGTCAGTGTTATGAGCTTTGACGTCTCCATAATACCAGGGCCGTCTGCTGCAGACTCAACGCCTGTATCCCTCCCTACCCACAACTGACAACTGTACATGGGCTGCCCTGCTTCCCCCCAACCCCCTGGGAGAGAACGTTGGCCCAAACAAAGGAGAGAAGCATAGGGGAGGGTAAAAGTAAAAAAAAAAAAAAAAAGGAGAAAGTAACACAAGAACAAGACAAAGAAAATGTAGAAAGGAAGATAATATATAATATTAGACTCAACAAAGCAGGGAAAGATGAAAAATACAAGCTGAAGTTTTTGAGTAAGTATAATGGAGGTTATTATAAGTAGAGCCAATTTTCAGGTAACACAGGAAGTAGGAGGTAATGCACTCAAACAATCATATATCTTATAAAATCTACTTTTTCCCCAACGTCCACTACATTAATTATGTTAAAGTGTGCTTCATTAATTCCTCAATGCCTTGTGGTCACAGAGAAAAAACTTGCTATGACATGAAACAACCCAGCCTGCTGGACATGGAAAGCATATTGGGAACTACCCGTTTTGGATCAGCAGATGTTAATCAGGTAGAAATTAACCAAAGGATAATTTAAAAAAAAGCAACTCAGAAAACAATATTTTCCTTTCAGATGCATTGTTCTCTCTTCATTGGATGTGGAAGTCACTCACACTCACTCAAGAGACGATTAGTTGTTCCACACAGTTCAGACTAGCAGATTCAGATGTGTTTTAGGTATGAACAGAATAGAGATTGTACAAGCTTCTGATACCTGGATGTGGTGTTGGCCGTGATTTTGAGGCTGCCAGGGTTGCGGATGAGTTTATCCAGGATGCTGACTATCTGTTCAAACTTGGGCCGATTGTTCCTCTCTTTCTGCCAGCAGTCCAACATCAGCTGGTAAAGGGTGGCGGGGCAGTCCATGGGTGGGGGCAGGCGGTAACCCTCATCTACAGCTTTTATTACCTTAACATAAGGAAAGACAAGATGTGAAAAGTGACAGATGATGTATGAAAAGAATCAAAACATGCTCCAGTTTTTTATGTTTTTTAAAACCTCAGAGTTTTACATTTGCGCAAGAATTTCCAGGGGGGGGGAAATATGATGGCACGTGATAACACATTAAACTTGGACAATACATGATTGTTTTCAATATTTCTTGAGCTTGGTGTTTCATTGTGTTGTAAAGTGATTTAGATATAAATACTGTGTATTTCATTTAAAAAAAATTGCACTTCAATGAACTTGATAAACTGATGTTGACAAATTTAATTAAAGTGAAATTTAGCAAAAACTGTTTTAATAATTTTTTTTAAAGTTGTTTCTGTTTTCTTATTTGAGTCCAAAGAGTGATTCTGCATCTGTGGGACTACCTTTTTTTCTGTTCCCCTCCTGAACATGAAGTAAACATCTCCTCTAAATCAGTGGGAGTTGGTGATGCCTTCACTTACTTCCTACCGGCGGAACTTCTCAAATGCGCAAAGCTTGCAGCACAAAAGTCATGACCGTGCGACACTTACACCCCAACTGAAGGAAATTAAATTGGCAAATAAGCAGGACTTACATCCTGATTGGACATCTCCCAGTACGGCCGTTCCCCATACGACATCACTTCCCAGAGCACGATGCCATAACTCCAAGCATCACTGGCTGATGTAAACTTCCTGTAGGCAATCGCCTCTGGAGCTGTCCACCGGATGGGGATTTTACCTCCCTACGACACAGATAGAAAAGAGTAATCATTCAAGTTAATCTGTCTTTCAGTTGTTCAGTCAGTCTGTCATCCAATAAATCAGTAATTCTTGAGCATCTTACTACTTAAAATTGACCAATTACCATTGGCTGAATAAAATGTTGTGGATGAACCCATTGATATTAGACAAGCTTTACGACAAAATCTCACAAAATAAAGCTTTTGAAAATCGATTTCAACATTTCTACTGCAGGGTGTATAGACAATAGCATGTGTAGTATGTCAAAAATATATCAAATAAAATAAATCTGAACCTGAGGCACAGGTTTATGCCCTGTGCAAATCATTTTTGTTTCTTCCAAAACCCTTAAATCCCAAATGGGCTCTGGGTTCAGGACTTAAGCATAGGGATCTCCACTTCAGAAGAAATGTTTATTATTATTATTATTATTATTATTATTATTATTATTATTATTATTATTACTATGTTTCTTTCAATTGATTGGCTTTGATTTATTTGTTTTCCCGGACTGGCAAATGTACACATTCTGATAATGAATGATGCATGGAATATTTAAAAATCAAAACAAAACTGAGGTGTTATATACAACTATAAAAAAGTGTATCAGCAAACAGTAAGAAACTTAAAGAGAAACGCCTTAATCAAATCATAATCCAAAGTTTCCTGCACAACCTCTCACTGCAGTGTGTAGCTGCATTTGTCATTTGAGCTGAAAAGCAGGATGAATGAAAAAAATGGAGCTGAGGAAAGGAGGCTGAAGGTAGCCAAAGATAACAGACACACTGGCCAAGTCACTCAGCTCTGGCCTGGTGCTGTGCAGTCACACACACAGCCCTCTTAAAAATCACATTCTCACACTGCCTGATGCCAAAGGGAACACAGGGGAATGTATGTAACAGTAAAACACACCAACAAACAAATAGTTACACAAATGACAAGAGGTGTACGTGGAAACACAACATAAACACAAACGTAAGAACACACTTCTCTTACACTCAAAATATACCCATCTGTTCTACTAAGACATCAAACAAGAGACACATACACACGTTAACACACACAAATGAAACTTTAGGTTTTTCCGAAAAAGTACAGACTCAGAAAGCTAAAAAACAGAAAGATCCGAGGAGAGCTGAATGTGGATCTAAGCACGTGTGAAGCATCGTCAGTTACTGTAACATGGCAGAGTTTATTATTCTGTCTTATTATTTTAGATTATGTATTTCTGGGAGAAAGGCAAACGGCAAACTGGTTGTTTATTTGAAAAGCAATTCTCAGCCAGCAAATTATACTCTGTTTAAAGGGGCTGCACGCATGGTTTAGACCACAGAATCCCATGTTGAAAATGACCACACACACACATACACTATACGCACACGCACACGCACACACGCACACGCACACACACACACACACACACACACACACACACACACACACACACACACACACACACACTGCAAGAAGTACAGATGAGTGCTTGTAGAATGGAATGCCTGCTGGTTGTGTTTCAATGTGGAAGTACATTTTGTTAAAAAAAACAACAACAACGCGAATAGTGTGCATTTTCCCTACTGGGGTACTACCTCTGAGGTTATTACTTTTAAGAGTTTTTTTTAACTTATTAAGTTTTTCTAATTTATATCCTCAGCAATAAAACACTAAGTAAGCTGTATTTAAATGAGGGGTTTGCGTGTGTTAAAGTGATTCCAGCAATGGAAAACACAGCGACCGCAAACGCAAAAGGAAATCTGATCCCATTGAAATTAAGAAATATTAAAATAACAAGAACAAAATGCTTAATAAAAAAAAAGGCTTAATAATAAAACATCAGCAATAAAACAAGAGGGACGGTAAGATGCTTCTAACAAACACCAATCAGCAGGTCCAGCAATTTCTGTGACGAGCAGGTGACGTCGATCAGCTTGGAAATGTTTTTGCGGGTGATGTGAAGTTTTATACACGCAGACCTTTAGTAAATCAGGCCCTAAGAGTTTTGCCAAAGTCCAGGAAACTCTTAAAAAGTGGAGAAAGTTAAGATCAAGATGCAACAAAAATGACTAAAACCATCTAAATGGCACATAGCATTTATCAATTATAACAGACCTCTTAAAGGGCCTTTCAAAGTACCCAAAGCTTTGCCTTATGTTGTTTTTGCTTATGATAGCGAATTCTGTGGCGTCCCTTAATGTACTTTTGGGATAAAAACCAAAGTATTGGTATGGATGCTGACATGGTGGGTAGGTCAACAAAACCTCTGACCACCACACACACACACACACACACACACACACACACACACACACACACATTCTTATCGATGCAATGCATCCCTTCAGGGCAGATGGTGCTGGAGTGCTCCTCCCCATGACCTTCCAGTTGGTGTTTGTGGATTTATGCTTGCCTTATCAGAACTCTGTTTATATTTAAGTGTTCTCCCCTGACTCGGCGAGTGGAAAAGGATTATGCATTCATGCATGTATGTATGTATGTATGTGTTTGTGTGTGTTTATGAGGGAGCAGAATGGATAAAGATGTAAGTTTGTTGTTTATTTGTGTCCACATTATATAGGCAGTATGCATAAGACCAAATAAAACTATAGCATCAATGCTTGGTTTTCTGAAGAGAAAAAATGAATTGAAAATGCAGGATGCCAGATTCAGGAAGTTTTCATAGCATTGCGAGTCCAGCATGTTTTTTAATGTTGCCATTTATGCCCTTAATTTCTGTTTGCGTTCCAGCTCACCCTGGTGGTGTAAGCCGCCTCCGGGTCGTCCTCCAGCACTCGGGACAGGCCAAAATCTGACACTTTACACACCAGATTGCTGTTGACCAGGATGTTTCGAGCTGCCAGGTCTCTGTGAACGTAGCCCATGTCTGACAGATACTTCATGCCAGAGGCGATGCCACGCAGCATGCCAACCAGCTGGATTCCTGTAAACTGGGCATCATGCTTCTGAAAGAAAGACAGACACAAAGACAGTCGGGACGAAAGCAAGAAAGGCTGTTAATGCCACACTTTTAACATACATCATATAGAACACAGTGGGAGCCTGATCTTTTTGGGTGTTTGAATATAATGAAACCTTTCTGTATTACTATCCACACCATTTTCATTAACCTTTAAAAAACACCTTTGACATTCTGTACCTCGGCTCAACTGTGAAATCCCAAAGCGAGACACATGTAATGTATGGAAATTAGGATCGCACCGGAAAACACCAGAACATTTCTCTCTTTTAATATATCACTGCACTTATTGTCATCCACCTCTCATATGCTGCTTATGATGCTATTCTATTACCATATTCATTACATGATTAAAAAAAAAAATGTGACGGCAAATGGATTAACATATGAAAGCTCTTCATCTTGAGTTGACTAATTTTTGTTTTACTTTGGTCGGATCCTTCACAGTTGACCATGAATATGTCTCATACTACGATTTTCAGTTCAGAGTCTAATCAGGATTTTTCAAGGTTAGCGTATTTCCCTACTGACAAGTATATAAGTATATTTTTAAGGTAAACACTAGATATTTAAATGCTTAAATGAATACACATAACACAAAACACACCGTTCAGTTCAAAGGTAGAAAATCTTGACACACTGGCATTTAAAAAAGCCTAAAGGTGTTGATCATCAAAAAGCCTTATCAGGTAAAAAAAACAAAACTTGATATATCGCGTTTCCATGGCACCAAATCAAATTGTTGATAGTTCTGTTCATAATGCGAACCTTGAAAATCTCATTTGGATAATCCAAAGCATTTTTATAGAAAAATGTTTGCAAAGTGGAGAGATGCCGCATGCTATCAGTGGATGAGATAAACACAGAGCCCATTTTTTTCTGTTTGCACTGGCACGCTGGAGTGTTTGTACTGATTTAGACTGGCAAGTGTTTACGAGTACACCTATATGTTCTGTGATCTGCTGCTGATATCTGAATAGGAGTGACGCATAAACAGAGGAAGCATGATGGGAGCAAGAGCCAGAGATGACAAAATACCAGCAGAAAGCTGACAATGTTACGCAAAACAAGACCAAGTGTATCTATCTGTTTGTTTGTGCTATGTTTTGCACCAGGCTCCTTTTACCGTGTGAGTGAGCACATTTCGTCTCTATAAAGGCTGTTTGCCTTTAAATCCAATGCCCTTCTTATGAACTGGCATACTCTGTTATTTGCAAGATGAGTGTAAGATGAGTGTGTTTTTCTTTGAAAACCAACCATGCCCACCTCCCCTCCCATTTCATCTGGAGCAATTAGTGGCCAGACCACCTGGTTTAGTCACTTCAAAGCTTTGCAGAATTAGAACACAGACATAAGCTGCAATGCATAAGTAATGCATTTGCATGCATGTGTGTGTATTTGTTCATATGAAAACATCTTTCTATGAAGAAGTGCAGGCCTTGGGGAACACGTAAGGAAACAGCAGCTAACCACTCCTGGATGTGTTCGGATATGGTGCAGACACATGTGGAAAAAGTCTAAAACGGGCATCAGTACTGGTGCTTTCGTGCCAGTGTTGTGGCTTGGCTGTTTAGCTTTGGTTAATTTTAGCGAGGCAGGACAATTCCTCTTTAAGAGACAGAGCAATGGCAAGAAATTCCAGTCCTGGCTGGAAGAACAGTGGGGCTACAATTAAAAAAGCTTCATCATTTGATAAGCTGCTTGGAGAGAAGAGCTGAAAATGATCAGGACTGCGGAAATCAGCCAAGAGTACAGTATTTATCGGGAACTGTGAAGTGGTGTTCAAACTTTCTTTAAACAAATGACCCCATTTGCCAGTGGTCCTAAATGGCTTCTTACATTATAGTAAGTGATAACACTAGTACAAGCAGCAATCATTCAAAAAAGCATATCTTTTTATAACCAGACACATCTTTTCAATCTTTGTAAGTGGTGACACAAATTTCTAGAAAATCGCATTTTACACAATTGAACCTTTAAATTAAAAAAAAATAAATAAATAAAAAAAAATAATAAAAAAAAAATCCCTGAATAAGATATTTCTTTGCTGTAACATACTTACATTATTCCTTTTTAATTTAGGTTATGGCTGTTATTTGATAGCATCCAGAAAAAACGATTTCATCTATGCTCAAATAAATTCTGAGGGCAGAAAACAGCATTTAAATCTGGATTCATCAGTAGAGCTATTTTATTCCCACTCAGATAATAAAATAAAGTAATACACTTTTAGAAAAAAACAAAGATTGATGAACATCTTGGTTTTAGCACCTGTTGAGGGTTTAACAAATGCAAGCCCTTGACGACAGATGTTCCCCGATCTGTGTTTCTCAAGCCTCAGTTATTCATAAAGTATGTGCTCCCCAAACTGTATTTGGTTTGTATCTCTGTGGTACATTATAACTCATTCTAGACTCCAAAAGTAAGTGTATTTGTCTTATTACTTACTCTTAAGAAGCTGTCAAGCGATCCATTCTCCATGTATTCTGTGACAATCATGACGGGTTTACCTGCAACGGAGAGATTTCGATACATGATCAGTTACAGTATATTACTAACTTCATTAGTGCACTGACGTCTGTTTGCTGCACAACAGAAACAAAAAAAAAACGTAAATATCACACTGATTGAAACTGGTGAAGTCACTGGGAGGGTTCTAACTTGACTTAAAGCAGACATACACGGGCCCTGATAGGGACCAGGTTGAACTTACACACCACCCCCCCCCTCTCCCTCCCACACACACACACACACACACACACACTCAGCAGAATGAAATGATCCAAGTCATAGTTTTAGGGTCCCAGCAGGTCAGCTGTCAAAATGTGACATCTTTATTTCTGTGGAAGACCTGGCTATAAATCCGCGCTGCCTGCTATCATCTGTACCTGATCAGCCAACAGCCGACACGAGGTTTATTACAGAGGAAGAAAGGAAAAAAAAAACCTCTTTAAGAAACCTTTAAATCACTCTTTGTTAAATGAACAGCGTCAGAGTCAAGACTTGTTTGTGTCCCAGATGGCTTTGTTCTCTCTGCGTCACTCTTGACTTACCACCAGCCGTATGCTTCTTCTTCTTCGTCTTCTCCATTTTTATTCTGATTAATGTGCTCTTCTCCCTCCTCCCCCTGTTCATTCCTGACCTACCTTCTCTCTATCATCCCTGCCTCTCTTTCCTCATCGCCCCGCCCCTCCCGCTCCTCTCTATCCCCTCTTGCATGTATTAATGTGAACCCTCACCACATCTGGTAAGACAAGGACTCTTTCTTTCTTTTTTTTTTTCTCCAGAAATGACGTGGGCTGAGCGGAGAGGGTGACGGAATTAGTTGTTAAAGGAAACAAATCTATTACCCTCACTGGTATAAAAAACAACTTTCCATTAACAATGATGGAAGTAACTTAAATCAAAGCAGATCTGAAAACCAAAAAGATCTGGAGTGAGTTTCTACTTGAAATGTCAAAGTCGATTTATTTTTAACCATCTTAAAGTAAATGAGTCCAGAGCAAAGGCATATTTGAATTAGGTCAGAGAAACTATGACTTCCACAAAACAAGGTTTGCTTTTAATTCTTCCCCAGAAAACACTTCCTATCCAAACATTTTCTCCACCATGAAAAAAGCTATTTAATTCTCTGAACAGCATGAATTGTTTCAGAAAGTTGCAACACTTTCACTTCCAGCAAAAAAAATCTCTCATCATGTAAGCGCAGTCACAGATCCAGTTAAACACCCTCCACCCACACCCAGTCCCTAAAAGGCCGTGATGGATTGTTCCGTTTACCAGCGAACGGCTTTTATGGTCGCGGACGGGAACACACACACCCGGTCCTCCCTCCTGTCCTCCGCCCTCTTCCCTTCCCTCTTTCTCTCTATTCTCAACATTGGCAGCAAAAGATAAAGGGCCCCCAGCCCTTTGTTCTGTGAACCCAAGTGTGAGTGTATGTGTGCAAGTGTGGATGTGTGTGTGTAGGGGCTTGAGAGAGAGTAGTGCATGCATGTGTGTGTGTGTGTGTGTGTGTGTGCGCACTCCTGAAAATATGCAGCCTGTGGACCAGCCAAAAGCAGCAGCAAGGTAAATGGGGTGTGAAAGTCTCAGGATTATTAAGAATTAACAGGAGCACCTTAATAAATCACCCTGCAGCGGTGTGTGTTGTGTGTGTGTGTGTGTGTGTGTGTGTGTGTGTGTGTGTGTGTGTGTGTGTGTGTAGGTATGTGTCTTTGTGAGGGAGCATATCAAATGGATCTCCTGAAATTATGCCCTGCACTCACGCTGCTCCAGCTCATGCACATGTGTTCAGGGCATCCCTCCAAATGTCATGTACACACGCACATGCATGCACAGCACTGAACAGTGGGCTTCCCCTATTAGTCTCGAAGCAGTAAATGAAACCTCAGTCCAGTGTTATTACAGCATTTCTCACCGGCTGGACGTTAATAGGAAGAGTGGTTTAAGATGTATTAGGCAAACAGTCTCAGTGATGAGGGATATCACACACACACACACACACACACACATACACACACACACACACACACACACAACACAACACAACAACAACACACACACACACACACACACACACACACACACACACACACACACACACACACACACACACACACACACACACACACACACACACACACACACACACACACACACACACACACACACACAAACACACACACGCACACAGACTCCTTCCCTTTCAAGATCTACTGTGTTTGAGCCTCAATGAAAGGGATCCAGGACCACAGCTAAATATGTGAGTGAATGTGCTTCCCTTACACAAGTTTTTGTAGAAAGTTTTACTTATGTTCTTCACAAAACATGTATTCCCATATTTTTGGTGAATATAAATGTATATTCTGCAGGAGGAGGCAAAACAGATTTATGCAACCTGATTTAAAAAGCTATACTTTGAACTCAATTATGTTGTTTACCATCTTTTGCAATTATTTGACTCAATTTACTTCCTGTTTTTATGGAAAAAAAAAATACTTAAATAAAAGTGTCACCTTTGCTTCTTACGAGGCAGATTACGTTACGCTTAAGTAGCGTTGAGTTTGAGTATCTCGCTTTTATGTCTGAGCATGTAAATGTCATATTCCGATTTTGTAAATCTATATAAGTCGTATCCTGGTTTTGAGAAAGCTGATTATGCTAGCTGGAGTGCTCCAAAAGAAACCAGGATGCTGTTGCATGCATCAATTATTTAAAGCTTCTACCAGCGCAGGCACATCTTTGACCAGGTGATGTAACAGAAACACAAACAATGGCAGCAACAAGAGCCCCTTACTTCTGTAGCGACACTGAGTTTTGTCTTTCGTTGATGAAAAAATTAAACGTACTTGTCAGTTTAGATGGGAGAAAGCACTGACATAGTGACTTATTCAGGTCTGTAGTATACAGGCAAAGTGACAGCCTGAGACATGTTCAATACTTCTTGCTTCTTGCTTTTCTCACTGCTGGCTATAAAATGGATTAGCAATATATCTGCGACGCGATGTTGACATTTAATAGTGCTAAGCCCACTGTAAGCCAAAGTGGTCTCACTTTCAAGCCACAGTTTAATCAGACTAATGATTTCAACATCACCAGTCTGTGTTGTAAACAGAGGTGCCTGCATATATACCACACCAGTAATCAGGAACCAGGTAACTAGTATTTGGCATGAAAATAGGGATATGAAAAAAAACTGATTTATTTGTATTCCATGTAAACAACTTGTCCCAAATATGATCAAAACCAGGATGAGCCAACCAGGACACTCAAGTCCATGTAAACACACTCATTATTTCTGTCAATAACAACTCATAACAATAAATTGCTAATTGAAAGCCTGAAATAAGAATTATCAATTTGTACTATGTTCGTTCATTTCTTTCTACCCTTTTTTCTTTCAACATGTCTGATGGTATACAACAACTATGACTGCAAACAAGGCCCCATCATTAATTGATACAATATGGCTTGGATGTCCTGTCTGTTACACATTAAGTTGATTCCTTATTTGGTAATACTGCTTTTGATTAAAATAAGTCATGCTGGTAAGTCTCTGAATTCAAAAGGCATAAATTAAAGGGAGCAATTAAGGAAGTGAGTTAATGTAAGAAAAGGGGAGATGAAGAAAAGAAGAACAAATGAGAAAATAAAGGGACCAAAAATTCAAGGACAATAAAGTGAGGGGAAGTTCTTCAGGTATTTTATTCTACTCCTTAGAATAACCATACTGGCAGAACTACTTAAGCCGAGTGCCGCAGGGAGAGACAGAGGCCAGGCCCGTTTCTCAGCGACAAAGTTCAGACTCATTATTTCCCTTTTTCTGCAGTCATTCCCAGTTAAACAGGCCTTCTGTGTGCTAATGATAGTCTTATAAAGAGGCCCAGAGGGGAGCAAGTCAGAGATATGGATTTATGGATTTATGCCCGCTTTGGACACAGGCTTTGATCAGAGCACATTGATCTGCAGAGATTTACACCACAGCAACTCAATAAAACTCCTTCGCTCTTTCACAGAAGTGTCCGCCACTTTAGAGCCATTTGTCAAAGACAATTGCAAATCCGGAATCGGTAAAAAGACTCTCCGGAGAGGTTGGATCTGGGAGGGAATGTGAATGGAAATGTTCTCTTCAGTAAAACGTCTCCCAAAATTAAGATTTCATTCTACTTCATCTCGTAGCAATTAGCAGAATACAACCTGATCAACAAAATAACAACTATTAAGAAAAATTCAGAAAAACTGGATAAAGGAGATGGCCAAACGT
This sequence comes from Embiotoca jacksoni, assembly GCF_022577435.1. Classification (NCBI taxonomy): domain Eukaryota; kingdom Metazoa; phylum Chordata; class Actinopteri; family Embiotocidae; genus Embiotoca; species Embiotoca jacksoni. The sequence continues at coordinate 11,193,165 of NW_027185340.1, forward strand.
TTGGTGCAGGAGTAACTGATGAGAGTCATGTGTGCACTTACTGCGAGTTACCACCCCCTCCAGCCTGATGATGTTGGGGTGGTCAAATTGTCCCATGATTGACGCCTCAGCAAGGAAGTCCCGCCTCTGCTTGTCCGTGTATCCACCTTTCAGAGTCTTGATGGCCACACAGATCTCCTTCTTGCTGGGCAGCTTCAGGCGACCACTGCACACTTCTCCAAATTCACCTGGATATTAAAAAATGGACAGATGCAACAAAAGAGATCAGATCTCTGACTGCTTACAAATATCAGACACATAGGCATCACACATCCAGGTTTTGTTTTGTTTTTTACACAATCAGTGACAATGACAGTGACAGTGACAGTGACAATGACATTGTCATTGTCACTCATCTAAAAACATTTTTGTATTTGCAACATGAGTTAGATCCTCAAAGTTTTGGTTCTCCAGTTTACAAAGCCTATTGTTGATCTGATGTTAGAGACAAAACCTGAAAGGGCCATGGCCAACATATCTTATTAACAAATGTATCTACTGTTCATTATTGCATTTATTAGGAATATGGAACAACACAATGTTTGGGGTAACAGCAGGTTAGCTCACCAAAACTGTTACTTGTTTGAGTGAGGACAGTTCACATTATTTACTTATACTTTAGCTCATGTTTTACAAGCTCAGAATATAGCAGAACTACTAACAAACCAGGCAATGCAAGCCAAACCTTTCCAAAAACCTTGAGTTCCACACAGTTGATGTCAAAGGCCTGTCTTTGAGTCCAAGCAGAAGTAAAAACAGACTTTAGATTAGCTGCTGGACCTAAGTAGTGCATGGATCTACTTCAGAAGTTTAGCGAACTAAACTAGCTAAACTGCTTTTCCTAGAAACATCAACGTGTATTGTCATACATGGTCACTTAAAAAGGACAAAAAACTGAAGTTTTAATGTATTAAAGAATGTTTGGAATCAATTATCCTATTGCTAGCTCAGTTTGAAATTGAGAGCATGCTAACAAGCATATCACGAGGCCAAAGCACTGCAATTCCAGCACTTAAAACAACTATTGTTTAACGTGTAATGATGGATGATTTTTACAGATGCCTGTCAGTGAATCCGCCAGATGAAGATAAAAAAAAAAAAAAGGATCTCGATGATTACCTCAGTCAATACTTAACTCCCATTTTTCAGGAAAAATACATTTGTTCATTTTGGAGAATCATTTGATTAACGTGAATCCAGAGTCCACAGAACAACTCCCAACTGTGCTGAACCTTAATTCGGTGTGTCGAATTGAATGACTCAACATCCACTCCGGGAGAGTTAATTAGCATGCTCTGCTGGTGAGGGGATGTGTGTGTTGACTTCAGCTCAATGTGTGTGTGTGTGTGTGTACACGTGCTTGTGTCCATGAGGTACTGTAAGCTTTGTAGATAGGCATAGGCAGGCCACTTCAAAGGCAGCCCTGTTGACAGGGCTTTGGCTGCAGAAGATGAGTGGAGTGTGTATATGTGTGTGTGTGTATGTGTGCTATGCGAGTGTGTGTGTTGCACCATAAGATATATGCATATTATATATGCTCATTCAGGGTGATGTCAGAGCTAAGACGCGCAGATCTCTCTCTCTCTCTCCATCCAGTACAGTCATGTCCCATAGCAGCTCTGGATCACAGAGCATGGGTCAAACCCTGGACTTGAAGCAACCGGGTCTGGAAGAACTTAAGCCAGAATAATTACAACCTGTCTAAATACCAAAAGCATGGCTGCTCTTTCCTTCTCTGCTCTGTTCTTCAGGCCCTCAGCAGTGGACAGACGAGCCAGGCCAAGGCACCTTTTTATGTGGTCACTCTGAGAAAGAAGATCTCACTCTAATAAGGCTTGATTAGGGACACTCACTCCTTTCCTGTTATGAGTAGAGCTAGGTATCCTACTTTGATGTAAAAGTCTGACCCATGTAAGCAGAGTGGAGCATGTGTTTCATGTCTTTTAACACACAATCACCGATTGGCAAGAAGATCAAAGTGCTGTTAACATGTTTAATGAAGACAGATGGGGGTTGAGGCAGGGATGGAGAAAGAGGAGGTATGTTGTATATTGTTCCGAGTGCTTATGTGGCTTCATAAAAATCACACAGATGGGTGGTATGCTGCATTGAAGCTGACGGACCAAAATGTTTACATCATGGCTTGAGCTTTAATGTTCACCTCTGGTGTTCACTTCACATTTTCTTGAGTTAATAGATTAAAAAGCCAAAGTCCCTCTCTTTTACGATTTGGTCTACAAGCCTATTGTTTTCTCTGGGTTTCCTGTATTGATTTACAAATGCTTCTGGGATTTCTGTCCAATTTCTAAAACAAACTGTTGTGCTGGTTACTAAATGCGATCACCCTATGACCCTGTCATTTTATTTATAATGTCCAGAACATGATTTCACAGTTGCTTTCCCACATAAAAATAGACTTATTACACAATGTGATGTTGAACTTCATGTCAGTATGAAGAAGCACTAAAATAAATATACTTTGTCTCAGCTATGCACTGTGCGCATTAAAAATGTATAGTACACTGTAGTGTAGACTTCTTCCATGTGAACTCAACTGTGTGTGAGGGTATAAAAGTTCAAGTGATATTGGTTTAGAAGGATGATAAAGATGAAGGAATTAATCATATATTCAATTACTAATAAAATATGTATGCTTATATTATTGTTGATTGTTTTCACTTTAATGCCTACACAATTGCTTTCAATATATTCAACTGTATTTAATGAGATGTATCTTAGTTTGTGCACATGTCTGGCAATTGATCTGGCAAATTTGAAGAGGTTAATGCTTATGTGTGGAAAATCAAAACGACATCTGAAATAAAAATGGATTCCCAACTGCAGCATTGATCAATTCCATAATAAACACAAATTGAACACAATTTGTTTTTATATCAGAAGGGAACACCAGATGTTTCCATATCTGACTTTGAAAAAGAAGCAAACAACGGCCCATGCAAACCCCTGTAAAGCTGTCAGCTATGTAGAATGAAAAACGCATTGTGGAGTGGAGTGCAGTCCAGTGTGGAGTCAAGTATAAGACTCTCAGGCCGTCCTGACAGCTTTACAGTGTGAAGGGCTGCTGGGACTCTGGAGACCAGTCTGCTGTTATGTGCTGTGTGCTTTAGTCTCCATCAATTCTGCCTGCACTCGACATGAATCATAATGCATTACCCTCCCGTCTGCAATCCTGCTCAAGTTATCAGGGTGTACAGGGAGGGGAAGGGGAAGGGAGGGAAGGGAGGGCAGGGGAGGGGAGAGGAGGGGAGTGGAGTGGAGGGGAGAGGAAGGGAGAGAAGGGGAGGAGGGGAGGGGAGGGGAAGGGAGGGGAAGGAAGGGGAGAGGAGGGGAGTGGAGTGGAGGGGGAGAGGAGCGGAGAGAAGGGGAGGAAAGGAAAGGAAAGGAAAGGAAAGGAAAGGAAAGGAAAGGAAAGGAAAGGAAAGGAAAGGAAAGGAAAGGAAAGGAAAGGAAAGGAAAGGAGAGGAGAGGAGAGGAGAGGAGAGGAGAGGAGAGGAGAGGAGAGGAGAGGAGGTGAGGGGAGGGGAGGGGAGGGGAAGGGAGGGGAAGGGAGGGGAAGGAAGGGGAGAGGAGGGGAGTGGAGTGGAGGGGGAGAGGAGCGGAGAGAAGGGGAGGAAAGGAAAGGAAAGGAAAGGAAAGGAAAGGAAAGGAAAGGAAAGGAAAGGAAAGGAGAGGAGAGGAGAGGAGAGGAGAGGAGAGGAGAGGAGAGGAGAGGCGAGGAGAGGAGAGGAGGTGAGGGGAGGGGAGGGGAAGGGAGGGGAGGGGAGGGGGAGGGAGGGGATGGGAGAGGAGAGGAGAGGAGAGGAGAGGAGGCTTGTTTTACTGTTGCAAGCATTAAACACCATGAGTTCAGAATTAAAGCATAAGGCCACTGCCTGTGGGAAATGTAAAGGAAGAAATGAATGAAGAGAAGAAAATGAAGGAAGAAAAGAGGAGACATGAACCACCTGAAGGTTTTCTCATTTCACCATCTTTCCCTCCATCACAGGTAAGGACTAGAAGGAAGGCACTTCAAGCTGGGGCATTAAATGCCCTCGCATTCCCAGCTGTGCTGTATATAACGCACAAATAACCAGCCTGCAGCTATGAAAATGTAGATATATAGGAGCCCTACGTGCACTTCTCCTTTTCTTTGTGTAGTTGTACATTTGGTGTGCCATTTAAACTGAGCGTGAGAGACAATGATAATAAAACGAAGTAACTTGAGAGTGGGAAAAAGAGGTATTTTTTCTCGAATGTGCTTTATATTTTTTTTAACATATTTTTTCATTATTTTAAAATTTTCCCTTTGATTAACCCACCAATCTGATAGTTTGTTTGTAATGCTAGAGATGACACACACTGAATTTAATATTTAAGTCTCAGTTTTATTTATTAATTTTTTTTTGCCTGAAATAGCCTATTCAGCATCTGTGTATGCAGTGAAGTCTGGTCAAACATTTTCCTTTGTCCATCCTCACCTGCTCCCACAACTTTATCGATGGCGATACACGAGGCGTCCAGCTCCTTGGCAAACTCATGCACGGCCTGGCTCGGGTCCTCATATGTGTGTGGGTCCACATAGGTCCTGATACCCGGCAGACGCACTGCAGAAGCACAAGAAAGTTACATCAATTAATGACCACTTGAAAGCTCCGCGCCTCCCAAAGTGTTTACCCACGTCGGTACGTCCTTTGAACGAGTCGATTTAAACTGTCTAAGTATGTGTGAATGATAAATGTCTACTGAACACTGCGTAATGAAACCAAAACTTTGAAGATGTTACAGTCTTGAGTTTCTCACTAATTCAATTTTGGTGAGGAATTCCCTTCAAGGAAAAGGTCAGAATGGGCTTTCAGCAGTAGCCAGTTGATCGTGTAAAATCATGTGGTAGAATAACAGCTGCTAGTTAAACACTGAGACGTGTCTCCAAGTAAAACAGTTTTCATGTGTTTAAGTAAACCTCAGACAGAAAAATCATGAGCAGATTCCCACATTAACTCATCAAAACGTAGCTGATTTGTGATACAAATGTTTTTTTGTGAGGTCTCTGTAGATCGGTAATTGAAATTTCAACAAACACTCTAATATAAAGAGTTTGTGTTTCCCCAGATCATCTCTTTTAGTTCAATGTGATGTAGTGATAGTAACACAAACAGGAATTTCCACAAAAAAGATGTTGACTTTGATAACACTTCTAAGTCAGACACCAGAACCTCACGGTATGTTTGACCAAACGTGAGAATGCATTAACTTAAAAAAAAGAAAAGGGCATGAGACTATACTGTTCAAAGACACACTTGAAAAACATGTAAACCTATCCTTTAAGTAATACAGTTGTATTTCATCCCTGCATGTTAAAATGTATGCAGTGCATCTGACCCATCCTGACTTTTCATGAAGCAGATGTTGTTAAGTGCTTGGGGAGTTCTGGGGCTAACGACTGGGTCAAAGCTACAGGTTATTATTCCACATAAATAACACGTAGTAAGAAAATAAGGAGAAAAAAAGAAGGAATAAAAAGTGAGCAAAATGGATATAAAGAAAATGAAAATGAATCACAATTAGACATCCTTTTTTTGTTTGGAATTTGCACTTAACCCCAATTTCACCTAAAAAACATAAATGAGACTGTTTAATCCCTGGTCACACAAAAAATTCACAGAAAGGACTTTACTCTGGAAAAAAGGAAATAAAGTAAGTAAAGTAAAGTACTTTTCAGTAATTTCTACAAAATGACTGGGAAAACAGTCTGAAATTGTTATCTTTATAAATTAAACCTCCAGGTTTGGTTTGGAAATGGACCAAAAAACTTTCTTAGCATGGTCTTGTTTTGATTATTGTCTTCTCATATGACCAAACAAACCAAAGTAAAAGAGGAAACCACTTCATGCTTGGAAATATCTGCTCTAAAAACAACCGCTGTTGGTCAAGACGTGGAAATGTTCTGGGAAAGACATATCTCTTCAAATACAACAATCAAACTATCTGGAATATAACTACCTGGTTTTATTTCCACTTAGTAAATAGTGCAGACAGGACAGATCAAAACTGGTCTGAGAAAAACAGAGTCCGGTACTTACAGTGGCCGTTGCCAAAGTGAAGTCTTTTCTCATCAGGATGTTTGGATTTGCTGCGGCAACAAAACCTGCCAGTCCAAACAGAGGTAGATCAGAAGTGGTGCCACATCTCCCAGTAAGACTTCACCCACTGGCCCAGCCTGGAGGCTAGCCGCATGTGTGGGTGCGCGTGTGCGTGTGTGTGTGTGTGTGTGTGCGTGTGCGTGTGTGTGTGTGTGTGTGTGTGTGTGTGTGTGTGTTTGTGTGTGTGTGTAACCCCAGCTCTTATAAGCCAAGAGAGGATCACTAAGTCACATAATGTGCCATGGATTTATACTCTCTCTGAACACTACTGACTGCCAACTTCAGGCACACATACGGGCATGAAAACACCTTCACGCTCCTATGCACAGACTTTACAATATCTTTAACTGATATAGCAGAGAAGAAATAAAATAAAGGGAGTTGTGTGTAGCACTAGCAGGTAAACTAGCATTTTGAAAAACACTTAACTATCAGTTAGCACTGGGGTTAAATTAATTGTTGTGATTGGAGGAGCTGAGAATCCAGAAAAAGTGAGCGGAGGACAGACCTGCCAATCAGGACGTAGAGCAGCACAGTGAGCAGGATGATGGCCACGGCAGAGGAAATGGCAATCAAAACAACCTGGCTGCTCTCACTGGAGATGGAGAAGGCTGCTGAAAGACAGACAGCGACAGCTAATGAGCAGTGGTAACCTTGTTTTGATAACAAACTAATTTAAACACAAACATTAATTACCCTCCATTAGTACTCCAACATCTGCATGTATCAAGATCGAACGTCCATCTGATTCAAAGCAATATTCGAATCCGTCCCCACATTATCAAATAAAGGTTGTTCAAGTGCTTCTTGGGACACTTATTGGTCAAATGAATGAATACAAATGAGCTTTGACAGTTTCTATCTCTCACTGCACTGATAACTAAACTGTACTAGACATGAATGAAGAAGACTTAAGCAACAATTCTTTTAGTTATTACGGGTTTTAGAAACTAATACTGCTGTTAAAAAACATGTTGGTTATACCTGGATATTTGTTCGGCGAGATGACTGGACACAAACCGGACACAAACATTCTTCTTTTAAAAGCGGGATGAAAAAATAACTTTCATACTTGCATGTTCTCCAATCAAAACAGCTTCATAACAATTATAATAATTAGCAGTAATTGTATTTAAAAGGCTACTATTGGGCTTATGACTAATTAGCAGAAACCAAAATAAAAGTCAACCTGTATTCTTAACAACAGCAGTATTTCGAGACAAAAACCAGCAAGCCTCTGCTCTGTGCTGAACTTACAGTCAGGGCTGGTCTCAAACTGGAAACTGGGGCTGCTGGCTCCGTATCCAGCTGCGGTGCGAGCTCTGATCTGCAGCAGGTAGGCGGTGTTGGACTTTAGACCACTGAGGGTCACATTGCAACCTCGAGCACGGAGGATGGTGTAGCTGGTCTCCTGCTCCTCCTGGAAAACAAGGAGGAAAAAGGAACAAGATGACAGAGTTACAGAGGAAGGGACGAAATATTTGTAAGAAATATTTACGTCGTCTTGGTTGGAACTAAATATGCATATACAATATGTACAATTTAACACAGTGTACACTATGCACATGTCCATTTTCACACACATGCAAACACGCAAACAACCCAGACAGTTTGACAGCTTTCTTCCCAGCCTGATGAATTATGCCCTTTATATTTTATGACTTCTCTCCTACTGATCTCCACTGATAAAACAACAGGAGGATTTACACACCAGGTTGGCAGTCAGCACATTGTTTCCAGATGTGGGAGGTAGAAAAACGTCAGAGAACAGAAAAGAGGGCAGGGGGTGGTCGAGGAGGAGAAAACATAGAAAGCAGCCTTAAACATGACTGATTTATAGTAAATAGGCTTTTCTGAGGGACACAATTAGACCTAAGACGTAAGATGATAAAAATAGAAAAAACATGAATGGCAACGTACCTTTTCTTCACTTTAGAAAATATCCAGTTACAGAACAAAGGACATTTTTTCTTGAACAAAATGTTATTTTTCACCAAAGTTTGTGTTCTCTGCCTGTGCCTCACACACAACTGCAATCACATTATTATTGATGCAAGACTATGCCCCTAACCATTAAACAAAGGAAAAATAGCACAAGGACGAACTTAAATCTGAATGACAACCTATTAGGGATGACTTCAACAATCCTGAAAATGAGCTACGTGTCTTGCAAAGCGGCCGAGCTCATAAAAATCATTCAAGGCTAAACCTTGTCCATGCATTGTCAAATCCTCATTTTATAGACACGGTTATTAACAGGCGCTCATTTGAACAGGCAACAGCATAAACACTCATAGACATTGACATGTACACACGCACCCAATCAGTCTCCAAAGGAAACTTCACGCCCATTAATGGAGTGGATCGGAGTTTTATGGAGCACAAAGCTTTTTACACTGGTATGTGTGTGAGGAGGTAACTGATCCACCAGACCTGCACTGGGACAACGCTTCATCACAACTATAAATCTCTTGCAGCTTGTCACTGTTCAGTGCTCCAAACAGCATGTGATCCCCTGAAAATCACACACAGGTGTGGCACAAGCACCTTTGTGTGCATGCGTGCGTGCGTGTGTGTGTGTGTGTGTGTGTGTGTGTGTGTGTGTGTGTGTGTGTGTGTGTGCGCGCGAATCGTTTATATACTGTATATGTGTATACGGACAGATACACAGAGAAATAACCTCTCCTCTGTACATACTGCAGCCTGACAAGCTATGTGAATGTGGACTATCCACTTGGTGTGTGTGTGTGTGTGTGTGTGTGTGTGTGTGTGTGTGTGTGTGTGTGTGTGTGTGTGTGTGTGTGCCCTCACCAGAACACTGTTAGAATTTAATATGGCCTCTGTGCTGTGCTCTACTTTGATAATGTAAACAAAGCTGTAGCAAATTATAGCTTGTATAACTCACTCACATTCACACGCACGCACACACACACACACACACACACACACACACACACACACACACACACACACACACACACACACACACACACACACACACACACACATTTATAGATGCAAAAGCCCACAGACCCCAAAACAGGAGATGTTCAGCAGAAGTCTTGTAAATACAGTGTTTTAGCCAGCATTCCTTTTGTCTAAGACTAAATAAACAGCCAAAATTAAAGTGGATTTGAAGCTCTTCCTTTACTCTTTAGATTACGGTGATAAAACATGCAAAAACAATCAGCACAGTGTATTCCCTCAAATTCTATTTTCACAAAGTGCACTCGGAAATGCCTTATCAGCTGCAGAGCGTCCCTTAGCCAGTTAAACGATAGGGAGATCTTACAGTAGGCCTCGGATTTCCAAAAGATGAAACACCTCTCTTCTTCTGGGAAGCTTTTTGGTTGGGCATTTCTGAGAATAGAACCAAACCTTTCCTAACTATTCCCATACACATATATTCAGGAAAGAAAATGAGCAGCCCTCACATGAGACATTAGAGCCTCTAGTTTCTTAACTGACTTTGGTGAAGCCAGAGGCAAAATGCTGGTTAGGTGTGGTTAATTCTAAATAATAAGCTGGCTGGGCTGTCCGGGTGTGAGCCTTGCTTGCTGCTCATACCATGGCTCTTTGCACAGTTTGCACTAACATAACTTTATTTGAGATCTTTAAAATTGAGTCAAGTTATCTTTACTTGCAGCTCCTGAGATAGAATGATTTTTTTTTTTTTTACATTCATTTGGTTAAATTAGTATTTCTTAAGTAGCTGACTGAACAATACTTTTGACAAATTATTGTTATTTACTATTTTCAAATCCAGTGACAACAACAGATACGCACTGCTCAGCAGGACCACTGGTACTAATCATTAAGATGTAAGTATACAAATTCAGAATACCGGTTCAGTTTTTATTATTTACTCCCTTTTTGCAACTTAGAACAAATCTGGTACAGTGATCCTATTTTAAATTATTTCTAAAATCATAATATCTAAGTACTGTATCCACCTTACTCTAGTTTTAATTTATCAACCATATACTGCAGCAACAGAAGTTCTCTTGAAGCTTTACAAGCGTGACATCACGGTGTATTTTCGAATGGGATTGGTACACTATACATGGAGCATCAGTTCAAAGCCAATACAAGTTAAAAATCGAATTGAAGTGACTTTGATTAAATTACACTTCTTCTCATATGGAAACAGGAAGCTAATTGGGGAAAAAAAAATTCCCCTCGGGGATTAATAAAGTAACTACCTAACCTAACCTAACCTAACCTAATAACCCACACATGTTTATCGCAATGTTGTTTTTCACTGTAATTCTAAATAATCTTGGGAACAACAGCTGTAATAAAGCACTGAAGATTATTTTTACTGCTGGCTTGCGAACACTTTACTTAACAGCTTAGTTCCACTAACATCGTTTTTGTGTTTGCATCAAGTAAAATGATCTATTGGGTTCACATGGATGATTTTAAAGTCCATGTTTTCATCAGGAGAAAATGTTGTACAAAATTGGTGCATTACTTAAACACGAGGAGTCCAATATCCACTCAGCATTTTCAGTGGTATATTATGAGACTAAATGAGTCGTGACAAATAACATTTTTGTTCTGCCTCACACTAAGCCCCCCATAGAAAAGTATGTTTATTTAGAATTTACTCATGAAAAATTTCACCTGATAAAACTTTTCCTTGCCCTGCTTCGTACGCCAGTGTTTGATTGTTTTTGAAACCCCACAACAAAAACAAACTAGCCGTAATTGTATAACTCCCCTTGTTGGCCAATGGCTTGACCCCCAGAATATATTGGTCCACTGACGATTCCATCTACTATATAAGTGATGTCATGTGGTTCTTGGCAAAATGTTTCAATTTTCTACAGTGACAGAAGCAAGGCTGGCTGGAGCTATCTGCAAATTTCTATTGGAATACACGATTGTCTACACTGTGTATGGCTGTTTTAAACTTGTGTAAATACAGACGCAGAAAGTCTGGCGGATACTGCGAATACAGTATGAACATCCCATTCTTAGTCTAAACTATCTTTTAATCTTTGTCCCTCTGGTTTTTTGTGTTCCGTTTCACCATCCTGTTTATCGGTACATGCAATTATGTCCATGCGTGTCTGTGGACGTGTCTCCAAAAGCCTCTTTGTGTCTCATGAGTGAGTCATGGTGTGGTCTTGGTGTGGGGAATTTGTGTTCCTACAGCCTTGATCCTTGGCATGCTACTGTTGGTGCCTCTGCCTGCCACATGAAGAGGCCTCTATCCTGGGTTGTTGTGGGGGGTCTCCCCTGGTTATCCAAGTTTGCTCTTCTGCATGGAAGAGCCTTTTGTCTGAGGTTTAAAATCCCAGGGTATGTATGACTGCTTGGGGAGAATCCTCTGGGAACCTGGTTTGTGTGTATGTGTGTTTTTTTGTTTCTAATTCCTGAGAAGAAGATGTGATTACCAAGGACCAGTGAGAATTTCCAAAGCTTTTTCATAATAAAAGATTCTTCTCTCAACCCCACCCTTATACAGTTCCTCGTTGTTTTGGAATTTCTATGCGTTTGTGATGAGTGAGCACGTGTGTGTCTGATTGGTAAACCACAGCTCTGACCCAGCATCACTCATTAACTTTTCCTCTCACTGTTTTCCGGCCTTGTTTTAACATCTTAGGTAAGGATGGCTGCGCAAAGACCAGAGTTTAGAGAGGAAACAGCTTCTGTCAGCCTACTAATCAAGAGATTAGGGGCCACTGTTGGCATTCAGGCAAACTGATCTGGGACACACACACATACACACACACACGCTGAATCTGCCAGAGTGATTAAACCTGCATCCACGGGTAATTTCACCATCAAATGTCAGCTATAGCACGGCATTGGTGCTGAAAGCAAGTGTAATTCGTTCTGCACTAATTTCCCTCACAGAGGAATGAGGGACCCCACAGATGCATTTACTGTCTGCCATAAAACTTGTCTCCATTAAGGAGCAGACTTGAGAGGAAGAGGAGAGCATGAGAGACAGAAGAAAGATGGAAACAGGAGATGAGTGGTATAAATGAGGGAAGGTGGGGAGGAGTAAAGAACAAGCAGAAAGAAGAAAAGAGGGTGGAGGGTGGTCAGGAGAAAATAACTTTTTTGGTGTGTTATAAAAAGAGATCATGGAAAACACTGGTTTTGTTATTTTTGCACAAAAAGCCTGTTTAACGCTCCTGTATCATTAACACACACACACACACAACAAGAATAACTACAATAGCCAACTTTTGTAATATATTTTTAGTAAAATCTAAGTCTAAATTCTTCAATATTGCCTGTTAAGTACTCGTAACCACACCGTATATCCATAGACAAGAAACCCCAAATCTTATGTAAAGTGGGTAAAGTAAACACACAAGTGGGATTAATCCAACAATACATAGCACTTAAAAAAGAGAGACAAAAGTTTTAACAAAACCCTCTCTCACTTTGCATGACTGATGATAGATTGACTTCTGAAGTGTGATGTTGTTACATACGACACATGGAAACCAGTCAATCCAGCAAATGCTGCATCTAGTTTGAAATTTGGGAGGATTCACTTATTTGCTGTTTTGTAAAAAGTTAGACAAAAACATTTATACTTCTCTCAACCATTCAGTAAACAGCAATTATCTTAGCACAAGAACTAAAAAAAAAGTAAAACTAAACTCCCTGGAACATCACAGAGTTGTGTATTCATTTTAATTTCAATGGGTCAGGACAGTTTTTTAAATGGGCATTTACTGTCAGTTGCATAATTTTAAGGAAGCAGTAACATTAACACACAACACAGTTCAAGGGACTATTTTAAGCCAAACCATTATATTTCCTGAAGCCCAAGCAAGTGTTTTTTGTGCCGAAACCTGACCAGGGGACCTAACTTAGGAAACACTTATGTCGGTCGTATTTGAGGGTAGGCACGAACAACCTATATGGTCGTATGGGATGGAGAACTTGGAAATTCAGTCAGCTTGCCCAGAAGAAGTCTTGGATGGGTTTACTCTCAATTGTTTCTGTGATAGGAGGACTCTGAGTTTTAAAATGCAGAAGTTTGAGAAAGAATGCTGAAGCTTTTTTTACCCCCAAATGAGAGATTTTCAAAGGAGTTCATATGGTGCCACCCTTGTCTGCAGTATCTGTTTTTCTTTAATAAATCCATGGAAGACAGCGAGGCTCGATCTGTCTGAAAATAATAAAATCCATATATTTGCAAGTTTAAAGCTAACTATTGCCATGTCCCCTTTTATGCTGGCCGTATTATATTCACCAGACTCGTCAAGAATGATGAAAATCTTGTCTTCCTCTCAAGGTATTTCCCAAAATGTTGAACTATTCCTTTGAGGGGTGCAGCTTGTAATGCTACCTGGCTTAAAGGCACACAAGGTTAACTTTAAAGAGCGACACATTGTACACCAACCTTTTCGTAGTATTTGATCTCGTAGTCGAGGATGATCCCGTTGGGTCGCTCTGGCTCCTGCCAGGACAGGGAGACGCTGTTTCGAGACGTCTTCTCCTTTCTGATCACTGTAACCGGAGAGGGAGCTGGGCAGGAGACACAGACAGACACAGAGGGAAGGAGAGAAAGGGTAAGTTCCTTTATAGTAAGGTTCAGTGGAAGTTCAGTCCCTGGTGTTGAATCCTGGCAATTGTCTATAGTTCCTGTTAGCCTAATTCAGTTTGCTGCCACGGTGGGGCTGCATTAAAGCCTGTGGCCCCGGACTGCGAGTGGAACAAGACAATGTACACTAATACCACTGATATGTGCGTACACACACAACACTGCATCACATTACATCCTGCTTATATTGCAGGAAGCAACTTCTCAGCACTTTGTCCTTCAGCCTTTATTGCAGTGTTTATTGTTCCACTGCATTTTAGGGAAACGTCTTATATTTTCCATTTGAAACCCTATGAACCGTCTATTTCCTTTTCTCTCTCTCTCTCTCTGCCATCCCCCATGCCTTTTGGTTTGTTGCTTTCTCTGTCGCCAATCTTCCTTGCCAATCCTTCACCCATGCATCGCGTTGCCTCAGGGAGTTCACATGGTCCCAATCTAGTAATTCAGCACATCTCTCCTTCTATCGAGCCCTGCCCCCCTCCCTCGTTCTGTGTCTCCCTCTTCATTCCCTTTCTCATTTCCCTTTTTTACTGCTCTCTAATTGCCAGGCAGCTCCGGGGGCCAACTCGGCATCTGAGGCATCGACTTTTAATTTTATTAGACCACAGGAAAAAACATGTTTGTCTTTGAAATGTTCAAGCCTTTCTTGATTGTGATTATAAGGCTACAGAGTGTGTGCGTCTCTTTGCACATATACTTTCGTGTATTTCCGCGGGAAGTTATTTTTTTCTCCTGTAATGAATCCAGATGGGGAGAATCTGTTTCTAGACCCCCTGCTCCTCCACTCCTCCTCTCCCTCTGGTTCTGATAGTGGGGCGAGGCTGTGCTTTTTATTGGCTCTGTGGTTTATGGTGGTAATGATTTACTGTGTCTGGGTCGCTTGGAGGCGGCTTTAAGCTCCTCTCCTCCTCCTCCTTTTCCTTCTCAGTGCTTCCCTTTCCATCTTTTTTCTGCATGTCTATCGCCAAGCACTTCATTCGCTGTCACTCTCCGGTTCTGTCCGAGGCATAACCGTAGAACTGATACAGCATACCAGAACTGGCCTTTTGTGTCATTCACTTGTGATTTGAGGCAGACGATGCAGCTGTTGAAACACATCTGTAACACTGACAGACTGTTGGGAGAGATTATTTTGTCGTAGAACTATGGAATTCATTGAAAAGAGATGCTGTTCAACAGCTTAAAACAATAATAGAATTAAGCTACACCCTGTAAAATGTACTGTTTTGAAACAATTAAATATGATCAATTGGCCTTTAAAAAAAGGGATTTGCCCATGTATTTTATCAACACTATGTACCTGTGTTTAAGTTTAAGTACATTTAGACGACTCTATGTGGATCCCAGCTACTCTGTTGTTAGCATAGTTACGACAACAAGTGGAGGGCAAAGGAGGCGAGAGGAGGAGAGCTATCTGACAGCACCTTGACAGCGCAGCCAGGACACACTTGCTCCTTCCCAGGGAAACACTTAATCCAACTTTTAACAGCTTTGGCATCTATGTGTGTGTGTCTGTGTGTGTGCTTGGGAGAAAGTGTACCGACGGGTGGGGCTAGCGCACTGACATACCTAATCCTTGTAAACTCCGAGGGCTGATGGAGAGTGTGCAGCTGCGGGCTGAGATATTTGTTCGAGGGAGAGCGAGGACTGTGAGTGTGTGTGGGGTGAGGACGGCGGGTATACAGTTTGTATAAATCTGCTTGCAAGTGTGTGCTGATCTATGATATGGAAAGACCAAGATCCATCTCTTGTGATGATCACTCAAACATTAAGATGGCTTTCCATATTCTGAGCACACGTGGCCTCTTGGTGTTGATAAGCCCTCTTCAAATCTAATATATATTCATATTGCAGACAGAATCCTTCTGACGAACCACACAGAGATTATAATGCTTATTAACAGAAGACTCCAAAGCTTTGTTAAACTGTCTTGTATTTGTCATTTAGATTGTTTTTGTTTTTTTTATCTTCAGTTTTTTACCCCGACTGACTTTTATCATTATAACAATAAATGACTTGAGTCCTTACTTATCTTCAAGCTATGTGTGTACTCAAGTGAACAAACACACCCACGTGCACACAAAATCTATATTTACTACTCAGCCCCATTTTGTCACTTAAAAGAGGTCATGCCTGTCCTCTGTCACTTATAATACAACCCAGCTGTGACAACACAGAGAAAACACAGCAGACATCTGTCTGTATATGTGATGGTTGCACAAACAACCTGTCATATTTGCATATTTACCACACTTTAAAATGTACATAAGTATGATGGAATGTATTTATCTTTACACTGTGTATATGATGTCTCTGTGTGTGTTTGCGTCTGTCTCCTGTTACACTCTGAAGTGCAAACTGTATGATGTATACAGTCATGAGCAAACTTATTAATACAAGATTGAAATTAGTCCAACAACTGAGTAAGCGCAATTCACAAAGATACAGAGAAAACCATAGTTGTTGGTGTGTAGCTATGTGTCTCTGAATCAACAGGTGCTACATTACAATCAAGGTACTTCAGCACCAAACATAACCCAAAATGTCTTCGTAACTCAGAGGAGTGCAGGGTAAACAATCATCAGCACTCTGCTGGTGTGGATGCTGTTGGTTTTCAGAGTAAGTCCTTTTACTTTGAATTCAAGTTCAGGAGTTGAACTCCATCCTCCCTCTGCTTGTCCCATTTCTTGTTGAGCAAACCCTGGTGTGAGGTTATTCATCCGGGCTGTCAAACTTCTGTTTTCATTTTTAATATTTTAAGCTAACACATCACAATTATTTTTTTTTTATTTCTCGATTATTCCAATTCCCTTGAATGTGAAATGACCTGAGTGACTTATTAATACTACCAAAAAAGAACCGATCCACCCAGTAACCAGTAAAACACAGCAACTCCTACATTCCTAAAATGTGGACACAGAGATCCAATTTCAGCATTCGTATCAAAACAAGCAAAATCCTTGGAGCGCTGTAAGTCTCCCTGCATGAAGCTTCAAGGTGTACCCACTCTAACCACTCAGTATAAATTCATAGCTCTTGCCATCTGACTATCATCATTGATGTGATGGAGTCTGACCTTGCTGTATGACAGCTTGTGAGAGAAACTCCCATCTGTTCGCTGTGGTCAAAAACAACCATGCAAGTACTAAATCACCCTTCAAGGTTTGGGAGGAGAAAAAAAAAAGCCACACAAAGAAATAGAGAAATACATATAAATATGAGGAGAATGTCTGAGTGTGGGTTGGGTTTGGAAGGTTTCAGGTAGAAGGAAACAGACTGTCCAGACAAAGAGACGGGGAAAAGAAGACCGAGACAGAACCGCAATGATTAAACTACAAAACCATCACCAAATACAAAGGCTATCTGTGTAGGAGAACAGCGAGGGGAGCGGGGAACGGAAAAATAAGTTGATGAACTAGAGTGAGACCTTTGTGGATTCCTTGTTAAAAGTCAGGGATTTCTGAGGTTTGGCACTTTCTACTGCAGCTAGATTTATTTTACCCTTGGAATTTCACAGCACTACTTCCCCTTTGCCTTCTTCTTCTTCTTCTAAGGACTGGATGTGTGGAAAGATATTTGTATAAAAAGATTGATGGGAGTTTTAGGAGCCCATCCTCACTTTAAGAGAGACTGTTAAAAGGGGGAGATTTTATTTTTTTGCAAAGGAGGAAGACATTCGATCCTGGTCGTTAACAAGAGAATAGCGGCCTGGGATCGGCTTGTAAATGTCCTGGGCTGATGGTTGGAGTGCACATGTTTTGGGCATATAAACCATAGGCTAGTGTATTATGTGATAAGGATATGTAAGATGGAGAGGGACGAAGAAGGTGAGAAGGGCCAGCATATTATTGATGTGTTAGGGAGCTGTTCTACTTTTTTATTCACACGCTAAAGTTAAAGACAGACTAAATCTGAGAAGTGTTACGTCTAGAATTTCATCAAGCAAACTGATAGTCAATCAAGCCACTCAGTCAGAAGATCCAATCAGTATATTCAAGGAAAAGGTTTAGTTGAGATGATGATGTGACTGATTGGCCTGCAACTGCTAAACCATACTAGACTTGCAGAGATAAAAATGATTTAGGAAGTATCTGCGTTGATGTAACAATGAAGAAGACCGCTGTCGATCATTTGCATATTACTCCATTAAAAATCACATATTTTCTTGAAGTATTGCCAGACCGTAACGAGCTAAGCAAAATCTCAAGGCCATCTCTGTAATTAAGTTTTAGCTATATAGGTGAAGTAAGAACACTTCTTCATTTGTGTGTAAATAGTCTTATTTATCAAGGTCATGGAATACCTCGATCATACCTAAATACATCTTTAAATATGTAATAATGTTCACATGTCACTCCTCGAACTACTAATATATGATCTCAATATATGCATATATCACTGCCAGGCAGTAGAACTGATGATACCTCACGATCAAACAATCCTACAGCCTTTGACATATTTTCAAATAATTTTTTTGGACATTGTGTGCCTCTATTAGCTTGCAAAAGTGAAGAGAAACAAGGTGGCGAAACATGCAACAAAGGTGCTTGGTCAGATTCAAACCTCTGAACCATGGGTTGCCCCACCTTCGTTTTCTCTCCATGCATTATAAAGGGTTAGGCATCAACAAGAAGGTTGGACACAAGAATACTTTGTGTCACTGTTAAGAAAGAGAATGCAGGGAACCGTTTACAAGTAACGAACGAGGTATTTCTACAAGTATTACTAACTAATTACTGTGCATCGTCCTGATTATCTGACTGCATGCCTTTATCTATCGACCCAACTGCTGTGACATCTCACCGGCTTGGTTGGTGGTGATGGTGACAGCTGCGTACTGTCTCATCTTGGGTGCCATCGATGACACACCGTTCTGTGCCTCAATCTCGAAGGTGTAGTTAGTGTGGGCCAGCAGGTCGCCCACCATCACCGTGGTGTTGTGGAGGCCCACGGCTCTCGGCAGGAAGCGAACGTTGCTCCTGCAAGGCTCACAACGCTGGGTCCCACTGTTGCTGCCGTTAGCGGCAACACCACGGCAGCGTTTGCAGAGGACAGTGAAGGTGACATCCCGGCGTCCTCCGGCGTCCTCCGGCCAGCTCCAGTCCAGGATAACTGAAGTCTCGTTGATGGAGGAGATGACGTTCCTGGGAGCTGTAGGAGGTCCTGGCAGACAAGAAAAGAGGAGAAGATGAGGTTAGGTGGTGTAGGAGGAGGTCATTGGTAGGTGATTCATGGAAAGATTATAGAAGAAAGGAAAGAGGGCAAAGAAAGGTAAAGTGGAGCAGCATGAGAGGAGAAAAAGCACCATCAATAAGTACACTGACATTAGACAGAGTTGGATGTAACAGCAGAGCTATCTGCCAAGCACAGCACACACAGAGCATGTACGATGAAGGTCCTCTTGAATGGAAACTTTACTTCCTTAATGTGATGCATCTCCCTTTGAGACAGAATGTTGTAGCAGCACAAGTCATGATTACTCTAATCTGTAAACTAATGGGACTTGTTAAAAGAGAAAGGATTAGGATTTTCCTAAACCATCTGTTAATGGCTGGAATTTGCGTTTATTTCTGCTTAAGCTTCCCATTAAAGGTTTTTCTTTCTCTAGGAAGTGACACTTTTCCAGGGGAAATTTGACAATTTATGGCGCTCTATTATTTGCAAAAGTAGTGTGCAGTATACCGACTTTGAATTTGGATTTAAGAAAATTGTCTTTGTAAATTCTGGAAAATCGATACACAGGCTGCTGTTATTCTAGTTAAATTATGGTAATATCAGGGTTGAGGTAATATGAGTCAGGGAATGTCCGTCTGAAGAGCAGAAAATAGCCTCTTTCTGTAAAGAGTGAGTCTCTGTCAAACAGATTGACATATAAACCTAAAAATTATATATTACAAACCGATTCCTAGATTTGTATATAACAGCTATGACTAATTACACAGAGGACGAAACAAAATTGCCAAATACCTCAGCTGGGAAATTGATCGGGCGGAGGAAGAAGAGAGACTGAAGTAAGTTTACTGGATTCTTGAGTCTTGAGATAAAATGCTTTGTTCAGTTTGTTTGATGAATTTACTTCACTCCCAAACTATGTGTATCTCCCGTCTCAGTAATCTGTTTTACAATCTTTTATGTTTATGTGCAAAAGAAGTCAAAAGGAAAAATACCCTAAAGATTTAGCAAGAAGAAAATCAGACAATAAAGTCTGGGTATCTCCATGTCTCACAAATCTAAACTGAAGACTTTTTGAGACATGTTTAACTATTTAGGAAATCCAACATGACTCGGATATTTTAAAAAAAATGTATGACTCAAAAAAAAGTTACAAGACAAGTTATTGAAAGTGAAATTGGACCCAAAATATCTACATTTCTAAATGGTGAAAGTAGGCGTCAGAAACCTATTAAGAAAAATAAAACCACCAAAGATAACCATGCTCAATTACTGACTCCAGGGACCACATCAAAGTTTTGGACTTCTAAATCACATCACCTAACCCTGTACACGTGCAGGCAATCTAAACCTGATTTAAAAAAAGGCAAATTAAAACAAATACATTGAGATTATCATGTATCATTTATCGTTGTGTAAGAACTGAGGGTGTATGGTGCTGTGCAAAGGTTAAGCGCTTTAAATGTTTAGATTTTTCACACAATGACACAATCCCGTAAGGAAGGCATCTGATTGGTCCCACATTCGTTTTGCAGCATGACAAGGAGGTAACATACCTGCCAAGGGATTTCACAGTCTCACTCTCTTTAAACGCAAACTCATTGCAAAGATCAGCAAGGTGAATTGGCAAATGTTGTCCATTTTTGTGCTAATTTTAAAGTGGTGCTATGGGATGTGAGGGAATGCACTGATGCATTTTTAATTAGCGAAGCAGAATTCTTGTGGGTGGTGAGTTTATATACCGTTAAAACCGCTGTAACACAAATGTCTCATATTGAATTAAGAAGAAAATACAGTACCAGACAAAGTATTTTCACCTAATTTCCTGTGTTTAATATTCTAGATTTCCCTCTGCCCTTTGAGATTTTTCTGCCAACATTTTCAAATTCCCAGAGTCAACTTGAAACAACCTCCATCACACAGCGAACAGTAAAATCCCTCCCCTGAGATAATCATGATCGTTATCTTCTAACAACTTATCTATTCATTTTCAGCTCGTGCGTCGCTCAATCTGTCCCAATGAGGTGAAATTTGCGTAGTTGACAAGATGATGTTGAGATAATCACAACAGGGACCTGCCATTACTGTCTTTTTAATTAGAATTCTGTCTGCGGCTGTGGGTGTTTATTTATATTTTCTATTCTCCACACTGTCACTTTTTTTTTTCTTCCTCGCCCCTTTAGTAGCGGATGTATCCCTAATCTGACATCGGGGAATGCAGTGATTTATGGTTTTAGTGGGAAAGATTTTTGGAATGGTTGCAGGAGGCATGTGCATCTGCAATCTATTTGCATCAGATGGAGACAAAAGAGAATCATATGGGGATTGGAAAAGAAGGTCAATAAGTTCATGGTCAACCTTGGCTTCCTCGACCTTTGAATAAATGTGGGATATCAACTCTTTTTGTCCATTAGGTCACTATTTTTACTCGCGAATTGGGAAATAGCATGTTATCCAAATAATCACCAACTCTGTTATGTGTGGAACTCCAACTTTAGCCTTTGGTTTATATTATTACCAATACCAAACATCACGACACAAGGTCCTCTACCCAGGGTTTTTTAAGTGTCATTTTTTAAGAGCCAGGAAGACCAGCCCTTTCAGTGAGTAGCCCCAAAGCTTTGGAGCAGTCTCCCAATACACTTGAACTATTTGCACTTTGTTGAGTCTTTTAAAAAGTAGCTAGAAACCCATCTGTTTAGACAGGAACTTAAGGAAAATGTATCATTTTATGTTTTAACTGGTGTCTTAACTTACGACTTTTTCCCTGTTTATCTTATCAGCTTTGTTTCTTTAATTTTTTTCATTGGGGTTTTAATTTCATATAAACAAAACAAGCACACAGGAAACAATGTGCAGACATCCACAGCACAAACAAGCTTATTTCTATCTATCTAGCTATATATTTTATTTTATTTATTTGACTGATCTTTTGACTGGCGTCTGTGCAGCGTGCTATAAAAACATTATCTTAGGCTTTGTGAGGTTTTCCATGTATTCACAATATTTTGCAAAAATGATTCAATATGAAAAGCATTTGAAAGTGTCTGAAAACACTTAAGCCCAGTTGGGACCAAACATTCACAATGACACAAAAACGTTTTAGAGCTTTGCAGGGAAAAGTTGAGCAGCAGTGTGAACTGGCCCATCTGAGCTCGACTCAAGCCAGCTGATGGTGTCACCTCGGCACAAATCTTTGGTCGAAACTTTGTCTTTAGGACATCATGTGACACATCATGGAACCAGCATCCAATAAGACTATCACTGACTGTGACGCACCAGCCCAAAATGTTAATACTCATCAAACACACTTACGGGTACAGGCCATGGAGGCGGGGTCTCCCTCAGCGCGGAAGTAGTTCTTCTCACAGCCACAGTGCAGCGACCCCTCATGGTGAGAGAAACTATGAGGCGGACACTTTGAACACTCCATGTTCCCCAGGGTGGATTTGTAGAAGCCTGCCCTGCACACTGGAGACAAAAGAGCGAAGACAGATACATGAGCATCATGCTAAACCGACACGTCAACAGCTATATGATAGTTGCATTCTTCTTCACAGCACTTACAACAACAGCAAGTAAGACATGAAAGATAGGCTATATCTAATGCACTCTCACATTCTCACTCTCTCACACACTCTCTCACACACACACACACACACACACACACACACACACACACACACACACACACACACACACACACACACACACACACACACAAACAATAATTCTCTGAAATGTCTTTGTCTCTATTTCCCTCTCTCTTCAGCTCTCAGAGGGCACAACATGAATAATGCAAATTGTCCCCTCAGATAAAAGGGATGCTCTTTAAATATCTGTGGTATTAAATCTGCACTCAGCAGCTCTTTTAACTCCTACTCACCACAAATCTGTTGCAATCTGTGCAAGTGGGGTGACACTCCACCTGTGTAAAGCATATCGCATGTGTAAGTATACGTGTGTCTATGTAGGAAGGAAGATCAAGGGGAGAGGTTCAGAAAAATAAAGACTTTCCCTTATGTTTTTTTTCTTTCCTTTCGCTACCTATTTAGTTCCACTCTGCTTTGTTCACTGCTCCTTTCTTCTCCTCTACCACAAGCTGAAACCCCTGTCTTCTCAACTCAACTCAGTGATGGGATACAATGTGCATTTAAACGTACAAAATGCCTCTCTCCATGATGGTCAAGCCCAGTTAGGCTTTAACATCAAGAGAACTGCATTTCCAAGCATCTCTGCTGCTGGCACACAATGACTAGAAACTCAAAGAACGCACACGATTAAAGCGTTTCTCCAGTATTTAACAAAGATGGCAGAAATTCAATATCTTGAAATGTGCCTCATTTTGTGCTTGTTTGAGTGTTTGATACACAAATTTAACCCATTTGGGTAAACTATGTCGAAGTTCGATCACAATGTTGATATTAAAGGCTTCCCACGCACAAGCAAGATTTTGTTAATTAATTGTACACCAACTAATTAACCAAATAAGAGGTGGGCGTCACTGATTGGACCAGACAGACTTTTATTAAAACGCCAGCATGGACTCTTCCCAGTAATGGGACACTGTTGTGCACACAGACAAACAAGCGTCCTCTCTTTCTCTCGCTCTCTCATTCCCACACACACTCACACACAAACAGAGGCACACTCGGACACACACACACACACACACACACACACACACACACTAGATTAAAGAAATAGCTAGCAGCTACAGCAGCGAGCCAGCAGAATGTGTGGGCTCAGCAGAACAGGTCTGACAGATCCCAGTGGTGGACAACACACTTCTGCAAAAGCCAACACTGCTGATACTACTGCCATATCCATCACTGCCACTGCCACACCAAGGTCCCAATGCTGCACTAAATACTCCAATACCTCCGCTCTACAATGGGAATCTGTGTGTATGTGTGTGCTCATGTGTGTGAGTGTGATAGAATGTGAAGTGGGTTTAAACCGCCCTGTATATGATCATACTGATGGAATGGCAACCACAATACTTGCTGACACACACAAAACAGACCACCCTGATTGGAGGACGCGGCAGGAAATTCGACTTGACAACCAGCGCCCCCAGCCAATCAGGTGACAGAGGCATGAAGGGAACCGCTGGTTGAGCACAAATTCAGATGGAATATAAAAAGAGAATTGGGGATAAACAGAAAAAAGTTCAAACGAATGAAACTCCTACCGGTGGCGGACTGGACCTTCACTTGATCCCACAAGCCATAAATGACCTTTGACAGAGCATGAATGCCCCTAATAGTTTAACCATGGATAAATCCAAAGATAGCCTCACTGCTTTCACTGAACAGTTAAACCAACTGGCTCAGATCCAACAAGATCTGTTTCCATTTAGCTACCGTACACATTAATGGGAGAAATTGTTTTACTTTTCATTTTCATATGCGGCAGATTCATGTTTTATGTGTACTTCTGGAGTTTTGCTTTGAAATACAAATCTTGTCAGACAAGATGGATCAAGATCTAATAGTTTTTAGCAAACATTCCTCAGACAGAAAGATATTTGGTACTATTTTCAGCGATGGATAAATAAACCTTTTTACAGCCTTTTTATAGTATGGTACCAGGAATTTGTGGGGTTTACTAAAAATAAGCTACACTAAACATGTTTAATTATGTTAGTGAGAAACATTAGGCTTTAACTAAACTGAAAATACTTTTCCTTTGGATTAATGTCTTCATATTACGACTTTTCCCTTGCATTGCCCTTTGCAACTGCTGGAAGAACATCACATCTTATTACATTGATGAATATCTTTGGCAAGTCAACACTCCACAAATGTAAGGAAAACAGCCTCATTTCCACTTGAAAGTTAAAAACATAAGCTTTGGACTTTTTTCAAAGTGCAACACAACCGCAAAACCATCAGGTACAGAGAGGATCCCATAAACCTCTAATGTAAAAGTTAATAACCAAAGCTGCACTTAACGGTATGAGGTTTTCATATGACAGCATAGTGATATGTTGTATCTTTTGACCGCAATCCTAAAAATATTTTTATAACTGCTGGAAAAGGATAATAAAGGTCCTGTTTCTTCCCCGTGTGTCTGACAGAATAAAAAGCAGTTCTGAAGGAGACTGATGGTAAAATCAGATTTGGCTCGCAGGACGTTAACTCCTCATCTAGAGGAGACCCGAGATGTGTTACACTGACATTCACCAGGAGTGTGTGCACGAGCATGAGTGGATAGTATGATACCATGTACCGCAGTGTGTGTGTGTGTGTGTGTGTGTGTGTGTGTGTGTGTGTGTGTGTGTGTGTGTGTGTGTGTGTGCCCCGGGAGAGGAAACACGGCACCTCTTCAGATGACAGAGTATGTGTGATTAATTAGAAGATGTGCGAGAGTGTGTGTATGTTGTATTACTTATGTTATGGGGACATAAATGTGTTTGCAGTCACGTTGTGGGGACGTAACTTTCTTATGGTAACAAAAATGAAACCTTTATAAAATAAAACCATTAAATGCTCGGGGGAAAACATGTTTTAAAAATCCCCTGAACCATCTTTTATTTATTTGCAAATCAATAACAGCAACGGGAACAACATGTAAGAGCCGTATCACTGTTACTACAAGTGATCCTTTTTGGCACACACACATCAGACACACACACAAATGGACATAAACAGCCAGTCGAGTTGCAGCTCTTTCAAATACTCACACACTTGCGGGGGTATAACAATGTCTTGCTACTTTTTTACAGAATGACGCCTGTAACACAATCATTTCATTCATTTTCAAACAGCAGTACACACACACACACACACACACACACACACACACACACACACACACACACACACACACACACACACACACACACACACCGCTGCAGCAGCCACATGATATGGTGGTTGTAAAATAACTGGGGCTGTAATTTGCTCGATCAATAGTCTCGGTCATAGGACACCCTCATTAATAATTAACATGGCTGCTGGATGATCTCGTGGTCACATGAAGGCTTTCTTTTTACGACATGTTAGTGGTGACCTAATCTTGGGTTTGTAAAGTGCATCTTTTAATGGCACCATTTTTAAACCATTTTGTGACCATGATGATATTTATAGTCTAAAACAAATGATTGTAAACCAACCATTTGTAATTTTTCCATATTACAGCAAGAACTGTATGTGTCTGAAAGCTAATGTGACTGCTGTTTTGTATTTTAGAATTAGGTTCAGTATTTCCAGGTCATTTTCCATTAAAGACTCCTGAAACACTGTCACTTTATCTATTTCACATTATTTAACTTTCTTGGAAGGATTCTGAATAGTTTTCAAATGGAACCTGAAATCTGTTTGTGAATAGTTGCTAAAACTCAGTTACAGATCAAAATGAGTGGTGTTGTTAAGACTAGCTGTAGTCCTCAAGTAAAGGAATGAAAGCAAATTCTGAATCGCTAATCGTTAAAGGTCAAAAGATCATTAGGAGCATAGAAATGCTTTTATTAGATGCTTCAAATCGTCAGCAAAATTTGATTACACTCAGCGTGTTGCTTCTCACATGACTCGTGTCCTCTTGACCCTTAACCTCACTCAATATTTGTAAATTGATTTTTGTCACACAGGGAAAGTACCTCTGCCCTTTGCCCCGATCTTTCTATCTGCCTGTTTCAAAACCTTTGTCTCGATCTCTTGCGCTTTCTCTCAGTCTAGCTGCAAACAGAGCCAAAGCAAAAAGCCAACCCAAAAAACGATTTCCTGTTTCCATACCACCCCCGCCTCTTCTCTTTTAAACTCCGACAAGATTGCAACGACTTTCACTCCCTTTCTCCTCCTCTTCCATTTCCCTCCGTCTCCGCCTCCCCTTCATCCTGCCCTCCCTCCTCCACTTCTTTTCTGTGGCTTTCCCTTCCTCTTTCTGTTGCTCCATCCTTCTTTCCTTCTAATTGGAATAGCTCTCTTTGAAATGGAAAAGTTATTTACTTTGACAGCTCAGGCATTTGGCTGGCGGTCCTATCCGGAGCCACTTGTAATGTTACTAGAAACATGGCAACAGTAAACATCTCGCCCCCTGCCATGCGATCCCCCTCTGGGCCAACCAGTAACAAGTTACAGAAATCTTAAAAAGGTCAAAGTCTTTTACGAAACCATGGTGCATTTTGGTGGGAAATTTTATCTACCTAATAATTATGTTGTATACAAATATTAGTCACATTTTTGACTAATGAAGAAAATACATGAAAATGCAGACATTGAATGTTTTTTTTTTTAACAATGTACTTAATGATTTAATTTCCATTCCATCTGAATATCTGTTGAGATGTGTTAAAAAGTGACATTTTTTAAAAATTCAAAGACACCTAATTTTGGCACAAAATATTAAAAAACAGCAGCCACAACAGACAAACATCAACATCTGTTTTACCTTTCACAGATTTATCCCAGAAATAACCACATAAAACAAGAACACACCATGAAAAAAGGAAGTCACACTGAGACATTGAGCCCTCTAATTCATGACGATATCCCTCTAACACATATACAGCGGCAAAGACATCCATTATGCCGAATTACCATCAATTTGTTGAAGCTAATATGTCTGTAACCCAATAAAATGAATTCACTTCTGTCAGAAATACAAATGAAACCAATCATCTGAAATGATAGGTTGTGTCTTGGGGCAAATTGCTACGCATATCTCTCTTATGTTCAATTATTGTCTCATTTACTATGATAATGACACTGGGGACATATTGGAGTTTATTCATGTGTTAGTATGGAGGACCAATGTGCTTACAGTCTGGGAAGAGAAATTATTCTAGGCAAATGCAAACCTACAGAGTCTCCAGAGTCAGCATCCATCAACTGGAGGACACATTAACCATCCAAACTAAACTTTTAATGTCAGTCAGTTTTGGTAAATGTGATGAGCGCCAGTAAAACTAATCAAAATATAACAAAGGGCTGTAATCAGCTCTAAACTGTAAAGTTAGAAGCAGGGACAGGTGACACTTTCTTTTCCTTTTTGTTTTGTTTCTTGACGTCACTACTTGTCACAGTGATTTCTAAAATTCAACACTTCTATCTTCTCTCTACTCTGTAGATAAATGATGGTTAAATGATACACGAGAGAAAAGTCTCTGATTTTAGTTTTACAGAACAATTTTGTCAATATGACTGAACATTTAATTGCCTGATGAATTCTTTGCCTGCTGTTACTAAAGTTCCCCTTTGCATGAAATAAATGAAAATCTATGTATTAAAACATGGTTAAAAATCTAATATAGTATTACTGGTCCTACAGATACAAATGTTTCAAGTTCCTGGTTTTATTTTACTTCATCTTAGTTCAAATTTCTCACTGAAATCAATTAATATGTCAGCTCTGTCATCGAAAACCTAGTAACAGAGCGCTTAAAAAAGGGCGCACCACATCAATGTCTGACCCTGATGTTCAGTTTTATCATCACCATGACCTCATAAGCTGCGTTTGCAGCAGCAGCAATAGAAATTAAGCTGTTGGCCTTATGAGCTGATCCGTGGAGGGCCAGATTGGAGTGTGTGATGCTAACTGCAGGCTAATGATCTGGAGATACCCTGCCATTCAAGTCTGTTTATCTATACACACTGAAAGAGATGCTTCTGCTGCCTAGATGCACTATTTGTATGTGTGTGTGTGTGTGTGTGTGTGTGTGTGTGTGTGTGTGTGTGTGTGTGTGTGTGTGTGTGTTTCAGAGAGTCCAGAATACCAATCATTATACCACACAACCACCAGCCGTTTCTTTCTGCCCGTGTGAAAGAAAGTGTCCATGAGTAAGTGTTGGTGTGTGTGTGTTTTCTGCGGGTTTGTGCGGCTGTGCGTGCAAACTGGCGCAGTAAAGCTTAATTAAGTGATCTGATCCAACACTGATTTGCATAATAAAGCAGCCTGATGAGGAGGGTAAGAGAAGGACAAAAGGAAGTAGAGGGAGATGAAGGGATGTGAAGCGGGAAGACGGGATGAGGTGAAGGAGAGGAGGAAGAAGAGGAAGAAGAAGGTAGGAAAGTTTTTGAAGTTAAACACGTCAAACCACATGAACACATTACCACACGTTGTTGCTTCAAGTATACAACAACAGCAACTTATTATGGAGTGATGAGTGATGTGTGTTTTCCAAAACCAGACTCAGCCTCTGATTCTAAAATGGTATTATTTCCATGAAATTAAGATTATGTTCGTAATTAGTTAAATGTAATCACGAAACAAGCATTGCAACCTCTGTGTGCTAACTGCACTATATTAGATTTTAATTGTAGCCAATATTGGCCTCCATAAATCAGTCCAATCTTAATTATTTTTTTTGTCTCCCTCCACCTTTAATATTCACAAAAGCTCTCCGGTTCAAGGGAAAATTAACAAAATCAACACAGCAGATAACTATTACAAAGTATATTTTACTGAGACACTGCACTGTGGCATCAGAAGGCCCTTTAAAACTGCAGAAAACTGACAAAAATCACTGTATATTTCACAAACAATAATTTTATTTCCTTTATATTTAATTCAATTGTATATATATTGCACCAAATTATAAAAGAAGACATCTCAGGGCTACATATTTGGAGCCTAACTATTCTCCCTTAAGCAGCACTTGGTGACAGTTGAGAGGAAAAACTCCCTTTTAACAGGAAGAAACATCTGGCATTTTAAAGTATGGCGTGCTGATTGAGTGCTTTTACTGAGTACATTAAACCTTCTGTCTACAATTATTTAAATTGCATTGTTCACCTTTTTTCACATTTTCTAGGCAAACACAATGACAATTCCTTTAAATACCGGGATATATAGAGAAAACTAAATAAATGGAGTAGGAAAAAGTAATAGCTGTTTGTTATCAAAATAAGCCTGTGTATGTATTTATGCATCTGTGTGTGCGCAAAGCAGCTGTGAAGGACAATAAACTGGGACAAAACAGGGCAAGCACTGTAAAAATCCCACACACGACGAGGCATGGATCAGCTCCCCGCTGTAGCCATCAGGGATGCAATAACTGTTTCCTACACACTCCACACTCCAAAGATTAGCCAGGTCAGGAAGAAAATCCAGGACAACCAGCACACCAGCCGGAACAAACTCTGCACATGCACAAACACGCTTGTGAGCGCACACACACACACTGAGGTGCTGTTCACTTCATTGATATAGATGTGAGGAGACAGAACTCTCCTGTCCACATGAACACTTAGAACAAATGGATTAATCTGTTCTTTTCCCGTATTTGTTCAAATTATGTATAAATCACTTTATTCCCATGTAATGTGAAATAAACAGAAGTAGAAAGAGAGAGGCCACAATCAAAAAGATGAGCATATATTACCACAGTTAGCATTCACCCCCCCCACACACACACACACAAATCCAACACACGTGTGTGTATGTGTATCTGTCTGTATGCAGTCGCTGTGTTTGAAGAAGACACTGACCTCTCTCTGCCCTCTCACTTGCCCAAACACACACACACACACACACATTCAGATTCCACGGTTACAGTCCCTGGAAACAAGGCTCACAACCCGACCAGCATTTAAACCCATTTGGCTCCATTCATCCTTTACAGAGCGATTGTGTTTCTCTTTACACGACTGATAACCAGCCTTGTACACCCAATACACATTCACACAGAGACACAAAGCTGTCGTCATCTCGGTGATTTAGCTGGCCAGACCATTGTACTATAATCCCATGTGTGACAATAGTAGCTGGTGGCAACCACATCAGCATCTCCATATTGATATGGCGAAATTTATGTGGAACTCAGACAGATCTTGTTTAATTTTCCAATACATGCATTTGGTTCCCCCTGTGAATCCCATAAAATGATCTCCTTGCAGCAAAATCTGTGTAAGTGTGTGTGCTCTCTGTCAGACGATCATGTTGAATACTGAACCTCAGCTAAGCCAAACATCCAGTGTTGCTGGGAGAACTACTTGAAAGGCAAACATATTTATAATTGTGAATAGCCCACTGTGAGAAAACAGACTAATTACAACAAAGTATTATGGCTTGTTACGAGGAAAAAAAAGGTGTGGGTAGATGAATAGCTAAGAATAGCTTTATAATGGTGGAAGGGTGGATGGATGGGAAAACTAGAGTGAAAGGGTGGAGCATAAAAGAAGGTCTGAAAGACTGAATGAATAAAAGTATGAGACAGATGGGAAATGGAGAACATGAAAAACAAGTAGAAGAGTTTTAGGATCTTTCAACATCAAGTAAATATGTCCCGATTTCTGTGTGTGCCTGTGCGTGCCTGCCGCGGGACTGGGGGGGTTACACCAATCCCTTTTTTTTTACCCCCCTTCTTTGTAGGCAAGCAGCACCAGGGCAGGTTTTATTGACCAGTGCCAGAGAGGACACGCTCTCTACTTAAAGAGAAAATAGGTCATCTACAATGCAGCTGGACACACACACACACACACACACACACACACACACACACACACACACACACACGCAAACACACACATCCCAACACAGTGATGGTGACCCACTTCATTCAATGCACTCAGTCGGCAAGACTTAAGCAAAGACATTGACGTTAGGCTTCTTAATAATTGCATTGATGATGATTAATGATTAATTAATTAATTATTAATGATTGTCAGCACATAAACTACACTATTCTAAGATGGTGAAAATATAAATTAATATATTTATGTATTCATGCATTCATTTACTGTAAACATACAGTAAACACTGATAAATATTATGCTATCTTTTGGAAATGAGTGAAGTAACATTGGACACCGATGTAATGCAAGCATCATCTGGTTTTATTTTGTTTTAGCGGTGATGTAAATGTTATTTTAGGCTTCCCCACCTTAACATACATAATTTATTGCATTTTTAAATTAGATTTCAAAGACATTACATTTAAGAAAGTTTCAATTCGAATACAGTGAATCTTTCTGATCACCTTCCGCGAACAAATCCATTGAATTCCTCCTTAATAAATACAACTTGTGTGTTCTAACTGCAGTTTGAAGTCTCTGCAGTGTTGTAATTCAGATGAGTAGGAAACCGTATGATCGCTGACATTGAGCCCCAGTTGGGGAGAAGCCTCTGCCTGCTGAGGTCTGGGTGGAGAAGTGCAGTAAAGACCACTTCAATGCTGAAACACCTGAGGACAGTTGAAGGACACACACACACACACACACACACACACACACACACACACACACACACACACACACACACACACACACACACACACACACACACACACACACACATATAGGCGGCTGCATATGAATAT